>NC_061492.1:14823857-15154857 GCF_022539355.2 Hippoglossus stenolepis | reverse complement strand
GGTGAACGATGAAAGTCGTGGAGAGGAACGTGATGCGCCTGTTGGCCGTGCAGCACCTCCGCACCGCGTACGGCGTCAAGACAAAGAACTGGAACAAAAACAAAGCGTCCAGCTGTAAGACCGCAGCCAGCAGCTCGGTGAGTACACAGGCCAGCCATTACAGATGTATACCACCAGACACTAGTGCTTTATGTGCAGTGACTCACAATCTTTGGTCCTGAGCGTGTGTTTTCTTACAATCAGATAAGTATCAGCAGCAGATTCAGATTCAGACACACTATTGTTGAATCTGTTGAATCAAATTAGCATATCACTGAAAGCCTGTCTCCACGGATGAGACCCATTTGTTCGCACCCATGTCAGTCTCTGCTGACGCTTTGTCCTGCTGTTCTCACCCCATACATTTCATTAGTGGCACCAGAAGGCCGAGGCCAACAAGCCACAGGGACATGCATACTTCTCCTAAATCCCTATGCCACATTTTCGCCAACAGAAACTTGTGATGTAGGAGTGGCCCTGCAGTTTAACCTCTACAGGATCTTATAGTGGATTTACAGGAATTTAACCTCTCTTTCTTCTTGTGCACTGTATCTGTAATTGGTCCATAGGAGTCACGAGGTTTGTTGCAAGAGACTTGGTGACTTTCCAAACAAACAATGGACATTACTTCACCCAAATTTCCTGTTGTACAGAGGATGCAGATGCTGTTCTTAACTTTACTTCTTGTGCAGCTGTAGTCGTGCATAACTGCAAAAGTTCTTTTGTCAAGCTTCCAGGGTGGACAAGTGCAGGTCACATGTTTGGAGCAGTGTTTCCACCTTTCATACCACTGTTGAGGAAGTGTATACATACTTTTATGTTTTGATTAACTGACTCAAAATTGTGATCATCATGGCCTCAACTGAGATGACACTAAAATGTATCTTCTTTTTTAGAAACACTTGAACAAATGTCTCCATGTGTCTTTAATCTCTGCAGGCTTGTAAAGTGATAAAGTAAAATGTATTTATTATTCTTTTTAATGAATGATATGACCGATGAGTCTGAGATATAGCATAACTAAATACGTTATTTAATTACATTGTCTGGATTCTTCCCTAAGATGTGAGGTCAAACTCCCCCAAACTTTAGCTTGGTTGCGTAAAGGAATCGAGAACTTGAATGAAGTAATTCTGCTGTGGTGAACGAGGGTGGAACAATGGATGGATCCAGATCGTTCAGGTCAACAGGCAACATAAAGTTGCTGCAGCTTTCGCCATGAACACAGGAATGTTTGGCAGTCAGCCATCAAACCTATCGGAGGTAGAAGCTTGAGCTGTGAAACTCCTGTCAGGACACGGAGAACTTGGTATTTTGATCAAAACGGTTGAGAGAAAAAATCAAGAGATTCTTCCAAGATTTTGACCTCGATAGATACAGAAAGGGTTTGTGAGGCCACTGGTTATTAATCAACAGTAGCCTGATTAAAATAAGTTTAATGTCTCTGTTTAAATCCTAACATTGATCAGAAACAACGACTCTAATCTTAAGTTTTTACTGTTTCCATTGTTCCTCCAGACAAAGGTTTTCGGTGTATCCCTGGAAATCTTACCATACTACAATATGGAAAGTGGGAGCGTGCCAAGGTCGGTGCTTATTTGCTTATTTAATTTCAGCTGGGACATTGATCCTGGTCCCATTTTGTACAATTTATCCTGACATTTCTTTTCCTCCCCAGCTTTCTGGTTGATTCGTGTATGAATCTGCTGGCACATGTCGACACAGAGGGTCTGTTCAGAAAATCGGGCTCTGTCATTCGCCTCAAAGCACTCAGGGTGAGTGATGGCTTAGTTCGACCTTGCATTCATTCAGGGACCTTGACCCTGAGAACCGTCTTAACAACAGAGCTGTGTTTTTGTGTCCAGGCAAAACTGGATGCGGGCGAGGAGTGCCTGTCCACCGCACTTCCCTGTGACGTCGCTGGTCTGGTCAAGCAATTCTTCAGGGAGCTACCGGAGCCTTTGCTGCCCGCAGAGCTGCAGGAGGCCTTCCTCAAGGCCCAGCAGCTGCCCACCGAGGAGGACAGGACCTCTGCCACCATGCTGCTGTCCTGTGTGCTGCCCGACCGAAACCTCTCTGTCCTGCGTCACTTTTTTGACTTCCTCCATAATGTGTCTCAGAGGTGCCGTAAATACCTTTTTAGTTTGATTACTTTATTGTTACATTTAACAATTTAACGCCTTTTAAATGTGATTCAGACACATATTTATATTTAGTTTTTCCCTTGCTCAATCACAGGAGTGCAGAGAATAAGATGGACAGCAGTAACTTGTCTGTAATACTGGCCCCTAACCTCCTTCACGCTGGAGACGGTACAGAGAAGATGAACGCCCACACTGAGAAGCGCCTCAGGCTCCAGGCAGCTGTAGTCCAGTGCTTCATAGAGAACGCCCTCCGTTTTGGTAAACTTAAAAGCATATCATCTACACTTTCTGTGTTTCTCTGTTGCTTTAAAGCACTCAAACGTTTCTGTGTTTGTGCGTGACAGGCGTGTTGCCTCAGTTCCTTCTGGCAAAGGTTCCAGCCACGATGGGGTGTGAGGCGGCGGTGCTGTCCCCGACCTTTAATGAACTCGAGGAGCTGGACTTGAACTCAGGGATGAAAAGGAGACAGAGACGCAGCTTCGGAGGTAAATTTACACCATCAGAGATTATATTTCCCTGAGAAAGTTATAATAGGCAACTTCCTTTCCAGGAGACAAGAAGTCCTGCCTTCAGCAGTTTTACTTTACGTCCAGTGAAAGTTCAAAACAGTCCTTTGTCTATTGAGGCAGTATTGTAGAACATTTGAATGATTTGTGTCATTTTGAAGCAGCTTTAGGCATAAATGATAAAGTTATTTGGTTTCTGTCACATTTCAGATATGGTCAATGGTGCACTGAATAAGATAAAAACTAATAGAACACCCACACATGCCAACCAGTCAGACAGTCTTGGTATGTACTGTAATCAGATGAGATAACCGACGCTTGTCATGTGGCTTGATGATTGAAAGATGCCTGCATTTCAAAACAATCCGCTTCCTGTTGTTCAAACAAAATCGAACTCTGCATTTCATCACACGATTAAGCTTCTAAAATGCATAAGCTGTTATGGATTAGCAGCTGCCTGGATAATGAATGAGGTGTCATCTAAATAATATAAAAATCATGCTTGTCTGCTCTGGCTCCTGTTGTCTTTGTCTGTCTGTCACTTGCATGAATCTGCTATTTGCTCTCAGTGCTTTGGCTCAGAATCAGCTGTTGTTTTTTTAAATGTAAAAAAACTAATCCATCACATTTGGAGACTGAAAATGTTTTGTGATTTTTATTTTGCCAGTCTTTTCCTCTGCAACTCCTGTGATTGCAACCCCATCGTCCAAGCGGAAACTTCCCTCGGAATCTGGCCACTCGTTTGGATTCTCAAACAAGAAACGTAGATCCGTCAAAAAGAGCCTGGGGATAGATTTACTTCCTAATACACTGTTCAGCGGCCTCTCCACTCCTGGATCAGGTACTGATGAATTATTGATAAAATGGGCACCAACTCCTCTGAAATTTGCCCTGTGGGTGGTTACGTTAACACGTTTTTCTTGTTTATATTTTCTAGCGTATAGTGCCTCTGGGGTCTTGGACTCTTCCCAAAATGCCCCTTCCCCAGCCGGGAGGTCCAGAAGACATTCAGTGACCTCTGTGAGGAGGAAGAGTCGACGACTTAGCAACAGACATGCTGTCAACAGGTACGCTCCTTTTTTTTTTTGTTGTCTAATACGAAGATTTGATACTAATTCTGTTACATCGAAATTACTCTTATAGTGCAAATGGGTATTCTTGACTTATCTTACTGATATTTGACTTCATATCCTTTTCAGAGTTGAATCTGGACGTGCCGGCTGCTTTTCTCCTAAAGTCAACAAAAAAGAGGCACCACGCAAGTCTCTGCGTTTGCGTTTCAGCCTGGGCAGGAGCAGCAAAGAGGCTGTAAGTGTGGTAACCAGTTAGACTTCACATTGCATTTCTCAGGGTCACAGGTGGTGAAAGATGTTAATGAAGTGCACTCAGGCATTTCCGCTAATAATGTTTATTAGGATTTAATACTATGTTTGCACTTGGGGTTTGATGTTGGGTTAAATGGTGCACAGAAGCACTTTCTTATTGTGTCAGCCATGTTTACTTTTAGTAGCTAACACATTTAAACTAATATATGCATGTTTTTAAAACAAATCCGTTTTTTCATAAACTTGACATGTGTAACATTAGAAAATAACATGTTTATACTTGTGGTACAAATCTGTGGAATATTTCCCATTACCAGTGATTTTAATATGTTAAATCACTTGAGTGGAAGCATGTGAGTTAGGGCTGGGCAATCGAAATATATTGATGATTGTCAATCATCAATAGCAAAATTACAAAAGTCCAATATATATCGATTTTAATGCTTTTGCATTGTACAAGCTCTGTGAGGAGATATAACCAGATTGTATATAAAGATGGACGACACGTCTCCACATCCTCCCACTGTTCAGAAAAGAAGCTGAACTATCCCAGATACAGGGGTGGATTCATGGTAGCAGCTCATATGCACGCTCAACCAATGACGAGTCTGCTGTCAACCGTGACGTTTCACCTTATTTAACTTTTTGGCTGGATCCATGTCCCTCCATTAATATGGAGGCAGTGGGATTTACGACCTGTACTGCAGCCAGCCACCAGGTGGCGATCAAGACACTTCTTCACTTGAGGAGCAGTCGTGCATCCATCTTTAAATACATTTAATGGCTATAACCCATAATTGATCTACCTCAGATTGTCATTCTCTGCTTGAAAAGAAGAATTTTAAACAACAACCTCACTCTGGAGCAAAAATCAGTCTTTAATCTTAAAAGAAATAATTATGTGATAATTATCCCAATATATATATATTGGGAGACTATTTTTTATTTTTGGACACTTCGCCCAGCCCTAATGTGAGTATATACTAAAGTATATACAGAGACAATATTGTAACCTGTTTTAGGTTCATTGGGTGAACTGTTAATGGTTTAAGGTGATTTCTAATGCTCTTTACTTATATAATACATATGTATATTCTTGCCTTAATAAAAGTTGTTAAACAAATCAGTAACTTGTTTCTTCTGAGTGATTTTTAATCATCCTCTGAAGAACTAACCACAATTATCATGACATTAACATATTAATAGTTACACACTGGGTAACATCTGCAGGATCCTTTTTAACCAAATAATAATCTAAATCCTCCAACCTTCTTTCATCTTTCATTTCTCCCTCCATGATTGTGATGAAGGGATCTGAGTCCATTGGCTGGCGCCTTGCCACACAGGAGAGCACCACCAGTTTCCTTTTCCCCAAAGAGACAGAGTTCAGTCCATCAGTTCTGCCCAGAAGAAAAGAATGCAAGAGTGAGTATCTGCTAAAGAAATCCAATTATTCCAACCTTGAAATATTCCATTGTAATGCTTCAAAGTATAATTACTCTTTCAAATTGTAATACTTGCTGTTATCCCACTTATTTCCATAGGCACCAAGTATATCAGTAAGTCTGAAGACAACCTGCTGACCCCCCAATGCAACCCCCTCCAGACCTCATGGAGTGTGGAGACCCCAGTAGGAGCCCAGGCCTTCAGCGGAAGGTCGTTCACAGATACGCCCATGAACCTAAAGAACACCTACGTGTCTGAGCCGGCCATCGTGGTATCCAAGCCCCCGGCCGTGAGCAGCCTTCCCATGAAGCTGTGCTGTGCTTCCAGCGCCGAGAGCCTTGATAGAGAGAGCTCCATCACTGAAGCCCAGAGCCAAACCGGCCCCACCCTGCTGAAAATCAAGAAGGCCTTCACAGAGTCGGGCAGTGACCTCCAGGCTGTCGTACGTGGCTCCTGCAGCTCTGCCGGAGCAAATGTGACACAACCATCAGACAGCGTCCCAGTCCGTCCACCAGAGACCCCTACAAATAGAGTTCTGTCTGTGGACACCTTCACCTTCCCATCCAAGCAGAAGTTCCTGGCTAATGATCAGAACATTACCTTTGGCCAGATTGAAATAGCTGCTCTCTCTCCTCTGCATATTGACAGTGTATTATTTGAATCTGGTGTATACTGTAGTCCAGCACTGAAGGCTGATAAAGGTGGAACTTATGTCGCTCCTGTCAGTCCTAATGGCTCCATGGTGGGCGACAGTGAAAGTGAGGAAGAGCAGGTGAACTGCAGCAGGTTGATCGACGCGCTGGACATGCAGAGCCCCGCTCACTTCAAACTGGGTGTCACCTCCGGGCTGCAATCCACTCCATATAAAAAGGGGTTTGAACTCCACCATGAGCTTGGTACGCCTCCTAGAGTCGGTACAAAGGTCAGCACGGTACAAGAAAAAGATGAATTTTCCCCAGGGATCGGTACCAAAGTCCAGAACCAGCCACCGCTCTCACCACACAGCCTGGAGACGGAGAAGCGGCGCGTGGCCGAACACATTCTACACTTCAACAAGCTCACCCTTCATTCTCCCAGAGGCCCCAAGGGCCAGCACATCAGGTCGCCTCTCAAGTTCCAGCGCACCCCCGTGCGCCAGGCGGTCCGCAGGATCAACTCCCTCCTGGGGGAGAGCAGGAGGCCCACCAGGAGCAGCCTGAGCGGCCCTGTGGTCAAGGCAGTGAGCTTGGAGAGTGGCCTCTCCCCTCACCCACAGCTTCGGCCTCACCGGGATGAGCCCCCAGCGGGACAGTCCAACAGCAGGTGTCCCATAAAGAAACCCCCTCCAGTGCCACCCAAAAAGCCAAGCACCCTGGCCCGTAAACCCAGACTGTGTGCGTTAGGCGATGTGACCAACAAGGTCCAACCAAAGACCAGAGTGGACTCTTCTGTGGCGGAGTCGTCGGGAGCTCAGAAGCCTCTGGTGCTGCAGGTCGTAGAGAAGGAAATGAACCATTACAGAGGTTCACCGAGGAATCCTCTGAACCAGGCACGACTGCTGTCTGCCACCAGGCCTGTAGATTTATAGCTCCTCTTTTTACCCTTTACTGTTTCCTCTTACTATGCAGGTCTGTGGTAAATCTACATGACATTGAACATTCCTGCTTATAATATCCATATGTTCAGGGTTTTAATTTATTTTCTAGCTACGGTAGGTGCAGTTTGTGTCATTGGGAGATGTTCTTATGCCTTATTTGTTTAGAAACTAAACATCGACACATATCAGCCCACAAGATTATATGTTTAGTAGCGCTGAGTAGAGTTTAGGCCAAATTATGTGACATGGTGTGATTGAGGGTGTGACTGGAAAAGTTTTGATCAAGTCTTAAACTTTTATTTATGCATTATGTATCTAATCCTTTTGGTAGATGTTTACTGAGGGTGACGCTGTTTTTTATTTTTTATTACAGAACATTGTCTTACTATTTTTCTCATGAACAAAGAAGGAAAAAAAAAAAGCACCTTTTTGTTAGATTTGTATAAAAGAGAAAAGAAAAGCCAGGCAGTATTGATCAAATCATCAGTCGATCGCAGTCCATCGATTTCAGAACCATCAGACAGGGAAGTGTTTTGCCACATGAACTGTTTCAAAACAATAAAGACAAACAACATGGAACTTTGTTTGGTTCGTTTATTCTGGTTTGGGGAGTTGGAGCGCGTTTGAGCCACAAGAGGGCGTCCTACCATTAGACTGGATCAGACTGAAACGTTCAGTGAGACACTTGTTCGTACGTCAGCAGAGGTCCTGGGAGGATTTATATTTTTAAAGGCTGACTCGTAGCAACTACAATCTACTTCCTGGCTGGTTGTTTGCCACATTTTGAATAAAATTGGTTCAGGTGCGTTTTGAAAATATTTAATTTACATCTCTGCAGATTTCTTTATAAAACAAACATTTATTTTTCTCTGTACTTCTCTTTCAGTGAAATTTAAACTGCTAGTTACTTGTACAAAGGCTCAGTACAGTGTGTCAGCCATCTTTAAACTTCTATTTACCTTTAAAGAAGTTTTAAGATTTTCTTTTCTTTTGAGACTGCGATGGATCATCCTTGAATACTACACTACATGTGTAGGATTAAATTGGACCAGGATGAAAATTGTAAGACTGCAGGTCAAGTCCAGCTAAACGCACCATTGGGATCAATAATTCATCCCTGAACGAACAGCACTTTGGGTAATTGAGTTTTATTTCCCAGAATATCATAAACATTGTTTCAAATATGTGTTTCAACACCTCATTCTAACATGGCAGCAATATAACGGGTTTATAAAATGTGACAGATGTTTTTATGGTTAGTAACGTATTTAATGTTTTATAAATCCGTTAGAAGACATGAAGCCATTGGTGTTTGTTTGTGAAAACCCCCTAAGCTGCTGTTCGCCCCCCCCCCCCTGCAGGACACTAAAGTGATAATTAAGTTAAGTGATAAGTTCAATGTTATTTAGTTTCTAAAGTCGAACATCAGCTTTAACAGAATATCTGGATGGAATTTCGTTTTTTGAAAAGATGAATTAAAACTGCAGATTGTGGGTTATAAAGAAAAATAAGTGATGAGGAGATTTGTAACAACAGAAACTGGATAATTATCCTCTAGAGAGAATTTTAACAACCTCTGAATTACTCTTTTAACGCTGATTCATTAATCAACTCATGTTAACCAACTAGAACGGACATATTACAATTAATCAACTGACGCGGTGCCTTGTAAGTACTATTGTTTGTGTTTATTCAATTGTACAAAGGTCTAATAAATGATATTCACTTTGATTGTCTCATTTATATAATTTTCTGAGAAATCTGAGAGCTGGCAGAGTACAAACCTCTTTAAAAAGCACTGGATGTCTCCCACTGCGCTGCTGCTGCATCTAATCTGATTGTTGTCGTCCACTCTTCTTCATCATCCAAACAAACGTCTAGATTTCTGGTCGGGCTCGTGACGCGCAAAGGCCTCAATGGTTGAATCAGACGATAAGAAAAGAGATCTACAGCGTTTCAGAGAAATTAGTGCCGATGGCTCAGTAACGTCTCAGCTGACTATGACTTCACTGGGACAGTAAATCCAGGGGCTGCAGAGGAGCCACAGGTGAGCTGATGGGTTTGAGTTCACTCCTAGATTCACATGTCTGTCCATATGTTTTACTCGAGGATTGTGAACTCCTCAGTGCGGTTTTAAATTAGTTTGATACGTGACATTAAACTGTCATGGTGTTCATTCTGCTTTAAAAAGAAAAAGCTTTTTAGAACAACTTTTTCCATGTGCGCGTAAACTTCAGGCCTGTCCTCCTCTTCTTCCTCCTCCTATTCCTCCTCCTCCTCCTCTCCTGGGCTGTTTTCGTGAAGTGGGTTCAGGGAAGTGTTGTGGGGGCGGATAGTTTTGATTTTCTCTCCATCGCGCTCAGCCAATAATGTGGAGGGAGCTGTTGTGCACATCTCAGCTGGCAGACATTTAAAAGGGAGACAGTCCGGCGCTGGAGCAATTTGTATTAACCCCCCCACCCCACTTCACCACCACCACCTCCTGGCCCCTGTCTATGGAGCGGTTGGTCTCCCACCCATCCACAGTCCCGCCAGTGTACAGTCGACAGCAGTAGGTGCCTCTCACCTCGGAAGGTGCCTCGCAGGACTGACAGGATCTCAGCAGTGCGCTTGTTGCAGCGGAGGCTCCAGCAGGTGAGTGAGTCTGAGCCGCTTCTGATCCAACAATAACTCCATCACTTACTGCGTCAACTTTATTTAAGTTTATTGATGGAAGTGAGTGAATTATAAAACGACCAAGCTTCTCATCCACTGGTGAGCCTGTGACGCGTCGAGCTAAAGAATGGAGCATTTGCGTAATGGATAAATTATAGGTTATATTGTAATTATATGTTCCCATTTCTCACTCAGATATTTAGACTCGGGTTCTTCAATTTCACAGTGATTTTGTTCTTCCACGTCAGCTTTGGTTTGCATGTGGGTTCAAAGAAAAGGGAAAAAGGAAAGCGAGCACGATCTGTGCGTTTTTACGCACCGTAAAAGCTTTGACAGCTGTGCGTAACGCGCCCAGAGTTGAAACGGTGTTGGTGATGAATTATTTTCTCCTTCTCCCCAAGGATGGCCAACTCGACGCGTATCTTTTGCAGTATGGTTTTCATCATCGGGCTGCTCTCCTCTCCCGTGGACTCGAAAAGAAATCGGGGTTCACAAGGCGCCATTCCTCATCCTGACAAAAGCAACCCAAACGAATCGGAGCAGCAACCGCAGACTCCGCAGGCGGGCTCCGGGTCCCGGCAGAGGCAGGGCTCGTCCTCGCCGGCTGACGAGGTGCTGGAGTCCAGCCAGGAAGCTCTGCACATCACGGAGCGCCAGTATTTGAAACGGGACTGGTGCAAGACGCAGCCGCTCAAACAGACCATCCACGAGGAGGGCTGCGTCAGCCGCACCATCATCAACCGCTTCTGCTACGGACAGTGCAACTCCTTCTACATCCCCAGGCACATCCGCAGGGAGGAGGGAGCCTTCCAGTCCTGCTCTTTCTGCAAACCCAAGCGTTTTACCACCATGACGTTTACTTTGAACTGTCCGGACCAGCAGCCACCCACCAAGAAGAAACGCATCCAGCGCGTCAAACAGTGCCGCTGCATATCCATAGACCTGGACTAAAACACACACTGAGAGGTGGTGCGTGTGTGTGTGTTTCATATTCTTATTCTTCGCGGACAGGATTGTTGGTATAGAAAAAGAGAGGCTGTCACACAGCCAAGAGCACGTGCCGGTCTCCATCTGGGGATTTGCTCCACATTTACTTAAAGGTTGCCTACATGTACCACGAGTGTCTTCTTGCACAACGTGTGAACAAACATGGAGCAACTCATGAACCGACGTTGAACTGAAAAGAACATTTTTTTTTACTCCTCACAAGTTTGAAAACAAGTATCACTGCACGGGAACTTGGAATGGGCACGTTTTTACGCACGGCTTCCTCACCTCAGTAGGACAGCACATCCCCGGCTTATTTAACAAATCACTGTTCCACACACCCCCTGAACCAGGATACACACTCCTGCTCAATCCCTCTATTCTTATGTGTTTTTATATGTTTGCAAAACTGGAGGTTTCCACTGTGTGGGATTTGATGGATGAGTGGCGAGATTTGTAAATGGAAGATGTGACTTCATTTCGATATTCCAAGAATCCTTGGGTTGGAATGATTTCTGTCCTTAAGTAAATTCTTTTTTATTTGATAATTATTTTCAGTTTCTGTAAGTTGGGTGTCCACACAAGTGTAGTAACATGAGCTTCTTAACAGACAATGTACAGTGATGGTTTGTAAAATATAGAGATAAAATAGTTGTAAAATGAAAAGTCCATGTAATCGGTTTGTTTATTCATTTGATTAAATTATCAATGGAAACATAAAATAAAAGGATGTTGGAATATTGTTGCATATTGTTGGTAACTTTAAAGCTATTTGTGAAGGAAGATGTGTCAAATAAAATGTGAGACATTCACACAAGTCGTGAGAAATTTCACCCTCAATGGGATTCAGGTTTTAATTTAGGTTTGATGAGAAAACGAGCTCCTCCAACTTTCCCTAGAAATAAAAACTTTCATTAAGTTCTATTTGGATGAAGGGCTGGAAAAGGGGGAAGTTACCAAAATCGGACCAAACCAGTGTTTCACAATTGAGCATTAAAGCATTTTCTGGTGAGAATTTTTTTAAAATGAGAAAAGACATTATTCTTCAGCCATCCAAACTAAATATCACCCTTATAATGATCTTGGCCAAAACCTTTGTTTATTTTCGTGTTTGAATAATTGGAAGGAACAGAATAACTGTTATTTTAGTGAAACAGGTCCAATCATTGTTATAATGTCCATCCGATTAAACTTCATGTTTCTAAAATCTTACATTTCCGATAGCACAATAAACTCTTCATGTTAATAAATCCAATCACTGTATCTCAAAAACAGTTTTCCAGGAATAAGTTTTAACATCTAAAAAAGAGGTTTGAGTGACGTTGGTCTTAGTGTTCATTGAACGGCCCACGCTGAATCGTGAATCATTAAATTCTTTTTGTAGAGTCACATAAATATCACATTTTCTAATGGGAGCGCAGACCGCCGAGCGTTTAGGGGAAACGGATTTAACACATACAGAATTTCAAAGTGCAGGTCGTCATCCAAAATGAGTCACGGTTCTTTCGGCATTCCAGTAGTTTATTCTTGAAATTTAAAACAATTCCATAAAATTACAGAGCACCTAGATGAGCGCTACTGAAGGTCGCAGTGACTGACGTACACACAGTAGAGGCTACAACAATTCCTTGGTCTGTTCTCAGATCGGGTTTTTTTTTTGTTTTTCAAACTCCTCTAAAGTTAAACACAGCAGTTATTAAATATCTCCATCTTCATACAAAATAAATGGCACACATGAAAGACTTTGGAGGATAAAAATAAATGTAATTCAAGGTGCAGTTTATTGATATCTGGATAACTGTAGTCTGTCTGAGGTATAACAACTGGCATGGCTTCAGGTGATATGCTTAAATGATCTCAATACCAAAACCCTCTTCTTTCCCTGAAACTGTTTTCATTCTGTGTAAATCGCTTATTTTCCACACATCAATCCGGATACACTGTGGGCACGATATCTCCATGTGAAGATACAGTGACCCACGTTATCAGGAAGCATCTCAGTCGATTCAACTAACTCATAAAAACACGACCTCACAGGGAACAAAGGTCGGTGTTTTTTTGGCATAAAATAAATCTCTCCTTACATAAATATACTTTTCTTGAATGACACGGGAGCGTGTTCACATCTTACATTTGTGAAAATAAAACATTCAGCTTAAATCACTTATCTTAAAAAAGGACAACATAGGTGGGATTTCATCCTGGAGGGGTGAAATCCATGAAACTCTGTAAGAGGGAACCCAACGCTTGCATAGGGAAAGAGGTGCGAAACAGTGCAGGGCATCTGAAAACAAGAATGCACGCAGTTAGCTTAGCATGTGGAGTGTGAGCGACATCATAGAGTTACTGCAAGCGGGGAAAGTGCATAAACCTGTGCTGGGCACAATGTGACGTACAGCTCTCCATGAGGGATTAAAAAAGTTTGCTTTAAATACATTTTAATTAATGGTATGACTGGGTGCACGGCCAAGTGTGTGTGTGTGTTTGAAGGGTCCGACTCATTGCTCGCTTGTTCCGCTCTTCACTGGCTGTCACACAGGGGGGGTGTGTCTGGTGCAGTGAAAACACACAACATAGTAAAACTGATTTTGTACACCCCCCCCCAAACACACACACACACACGTTCATACACACCGTATCTTCATCTGCTCACGAGGCCCAGCGCATATTATTTATCATCCTCAAAGCTGCACAGTCCCTGCCGATTCTATAACATGACATATTTACAATAGTTTTAATGAGCCATGGTGAATGAGCAGCTATTGGCCACAGCAGAGGACACTGGGAGCCGCGGCTTTCTCACTGCTCCGAGAGAGAGAGATCTGTTGTGTCAACAGGGATTTTTTCCCTCCGAGCAGAAATCAGCAGCAACAACGTCCTAACACTTTGAATATGTTGGAGCGTTTTCAACACATGTCTCTCTCTCAGGTAACGGTCGGCGGCTCTGAGAAGAAGGGATCCTCAGCCTCTGCAGACGCAGAAGGAATCTCGTGTCAGCTGGCACTGTTGTGAATCCCGCTGACCCGCTGAGACCCTTCACAA
Organism: Hippoglossus stenolepis; assembly: GCF_022539355.2. Classification (NCBI taxonomy): domain Eukaryota; kingdom Metazoa; phylum Chordata; class Actinopteri; order Pleuronectiformes; family Pleuronectidae; genus Hippoglossus; species Hippoglossus stenolepis. The sequence continues at coordinate 15,141,137 of NC_061492.1, read as the reverse complement.
GCCGGGCTCTCAGAGGGCACGCCACGCTGGATGAATGAGGTCAACCTTTGGCCTTTAAGACTCTCATCACTTCGGCTGTGTCAGCCATGCATCCCCCGGCGCAGGAGTTTTTTTCTTTCGACATGTGGGTGGGTGGGGACGGCTGGGGGTGTTAATAGCGCGGAGATACGGCCGTGGGAGTAGAAGTGGGAGTCCAGTGAGGTTTTATTGTGAGTTCGGGGGGCACAGAGGGCGGTCCGGTGTTGGTGAGGCAGGTGGCTGATTGAAGAGGGATGAGGCCCGCACGCTTTTTGTCCATCTCTCTTACCACCCACCGCTTGATTTCCCCTCCACCGCACGTCAATTCAGGTGGAGGACACGCTGGCTTCCTTCTGCCGCAGCCTATCTTTCTGTTGGCGAGAGCAACACAAACATTCAGTGTATTGATTTCACCGGCAAGAGCACCGTTCAGGAATTTCTCTGCCGCATGTGAGCGAGCTCTTACCAGACTGTTGGCATTAATCTTCTTGGTTTCCACTCTCTTCTCTGCTGTGATCTTCTTGATGTTTTCTTGAGCTTCCTTCAACCTACGGAGGAAAAAAAAAAAACAACAACCCTCAAGCACGTGATATTTGCAGGCCCTTAAAAACTTGAAGTGCAAACTGAAAGCTCTGGAAAGTTGTACTTGTGAAAACAATATAAAGTCGGTAGCCTCTCATCACTGTGTCCTTGTGCGGTTGTTTATAAGAGCAAGACATTTAAGTATCTCCCTGGGGCACCCTGTCATGGAGCCTTTTAGAGCCACACACACACACACACGCTCAGGAGATTGCGGTCAGTGAAAGCCCCATATGTGAGAGGCAGTGGAGAATGACAGTGGGTTGATGAGATAATGAGGCAGCCTTTAAAAACACTTGGCTTTTATGAGTGTGCAAACAGTATTTAAAATAAAGTTAATTGTAGATAAGCACAGTCAGCTGGGAGTAATGTGGGACATGATTACCTAGTAAACAATTAAGAGAGAGCACATGGATCCACGGCAGGACGAGGGGAGAACATTAACTCCTGAGACGGAGGCTCGGCTCAGACGGCGGCGGATTTCACCTCAAGGCTGAGCTCCGATTCGCTGAACGACGACTGCAGAGTGTGAGGAGCCGGCGTGATGCTTAAAATGGCGACCCAAACTGTCCGTGGCGTTCGCCTGGACAGTAACTGCAGCTCCTCTCGTTGCCTGAGGCCCGCGCAGCCCCGCTGATGTCTCCGCACGAGCAGCTCTCCTGACCTTTGGGCTGCGTGTCATTACAGTGTTTATCAGTTCTCGCATACGCGCAGCCTTTAACGGCCACGAGCTCCCGTCCACTTGCTAGTAAAGCCAGCCGGCCGCCAGGAGGGTCTGCCGTCCCTCGGTGGAATGCCCTCCCACCCCTCACCCCCGGCACACAGACACACACAACACAACACGAGGCCTCAGGTCAGAGGAAACGTCATAAATTGAGGCGCAGGGCCGAGGCGTCAGCTACTCTCCTCTTTGATGGCCCCCCCCCCCCGCCTTTGCTTTAAGTACAATGCAGCACCCGAGCGTCACCCTCACACAATTAGTGCTAATTTGACCTGATGTCCAGAGGTGTTAAAGCATGTGTCCTAAGGAAACAGAGACGAGGTCTAACGGGAGGATGAGGTGGTCCAGCCTTGGTTTAGTCGCCAGGTTTATGTTTTGCAGTGATGCTTCCACCGACTGAACGAGAGCCGGACATTAACTGTGCATTCACATAGTCCTCGTCCCGTTTCCCGAGCTGTGAAGTCGCTCTTCTGACTTTGACTGTTCTTGTGCTCTGAAGATGGAATGTGGAAAAACTAAATGTTTTGCATTTATGTGTTCAGAGCATTTCAACAACATCTCCTAACAACATTTGCACAATAACGGAGAGTGAAAAAAAGGATCAGATATGACAGGCATAAATTTAATCAACTTTAATCCTAAAATCAAGGTGCCTGTGAGAGATGGAGTTTGCAAGTGACAAAAGTGTAACATTTGACAAGTTCACATTAGAAGCTGCTATTTAAAGCTGATTTAAAAAAAACTATGTTAATTGGTTTATAAATGATGATGTCAGCAGCTCGTGTACCAACATTTTTGCAGACTTTCCGAGTTGTCCCAACTTGAGATGGCGTTCCAGTGATTATTCCCAGTTGGAGACTCATTTTTTCAGATTATTCTGACACCGCGTGAACGTACAATAAAGGTACAAACCTTCATATTTTTATGCCACTTTTTTAGTAATTACCATTTAATGTATTGAACATGACTGATCCCAGTACAGGTGTTCATGACCCTCACTGGACATAGAAACATCAGTCTCACAAGAATCCCACTCACCTCTCCTTGGAGATGATCTTGCTTTGTCGTATCCAGGTGTTCTTGAAGTCGTTGCAAAACTCGTACCAGAGCATAAAGACGTAATCCGGGGACACGTCTTTGTCCCCGGGTTTTGCCCTAACACCAAAGTAGCTCACCATCTCCCCGAAACTGTGAAGAAAAACCCAGCAGATTCACAAATAATGTCGTCTTTGTCACATATAAACACTTGAGTCAATAATATCAGACATAAAATGAACAGTGTGTTTTTAATGAAACTCTCTAGATTGGAAAGCAAAAGCTGTAAACGAGAAACACAGACACAAACAGAGGGCAAAAACAGAGACACAGCACACACAGCACACAGCACACACACACAACACACACAGCACACAGCACACACACACACAGATAAAATTAAGGATGGAGAGTCAGACAGAGGCCAGAAACAGAGCTGGAAGGAGAGCGTCCACCCTGCTGGGACACGGGGGAGAGCCAGTAGCGGCGGCTCCATTATCACATTGACCTCCACAGCCTGCAGGGGAAGACTGCAAGAGGAGACGGAGACAGCAGAGACCAGGCTGCTGTTCCCTCAGACGCAGCAACTGACTGACACACACACCCACACACTATAAACTCACACCTACAGCTCCAGCAACATATTTACTGTCAGACAATTAAAGATAAGAATATGATCTAGTATATGTCCATTTGAGCTCAAATCACATCTGTGTGAATAAACTGCTTCTATGTTTTCTGTTTTTTTTCTGTTGACGGGCTCAGACTGCAGCGCTGTTGTAGGCCTGATTCAATTGTAACCAAACCTGAACTCTCTGCGAGTCTCTCAGCAGCGCACACCGGGCATGAAAAGCAGCCTGCTGCTTCAGATTCCCTCCCTAACCCAAACATGAAAGACATTTTCTGGCCGTGCCTGTCAGAGGCTTGATTAAAGGGGGCGATGATTCAAGGGATGATCCCTGTCCCATTGACACCCAGATAGGCTCTGACCTCCAGATGCTAGGTGGCTATTTTGCGACGCTAATCGAAGACATGTTCAAGTCGTGAGAAATGGAGCAATATGGTGCCCAGACGGCATTCTAAAAGCTGAGGGGGAAAGAATGGCTTCTGCGCTTCACATTTCCCAGTGATGCGTCATTTTGCTGGGATGCTCAACTAAAGATGCCGCTGACCATCCTGTACGCAACAGTAAAAAATCTGAGGCTATCGGATGTTTAGACAAGCTGTCCCACGTAGCTTTGTTGCAGCCGGCCTGGTCCAACTTGATGAACAGGGTCTCTTCTCCATCAGCTCGTCTCCTGACCCTGGGTCATCATGTCAGAGCGTACACAAATCAAGCCACAAGCCTTTTCAGCCTCCTCAGCACATGCAACAAGCAGATACACAAAGCTTCACTCGAAACAGATGCAAACCTGCGCACGCATGCCTACAAAACATAAAACATAAACAAAATCAAGCAGAACTAAGTTCGACTGCAAGCGCGGAGCAATTACGCTCATGCAGACATGTGCACACCAAGCTCCTACACTTCTGTAATCTGTGCTATGATGCCATTGCCGTGAGAGGGTTTACTGCGGCACCCACAGCCAGCATTCCTCACTGACAGCTATAAAGAAAGACGCATTACAAAACCATGAGCAGCCATGAAAATCAGGGAAATATTTGGACAGGCAACACTGCATTCCTTTGTTTCCCCAGTAGAAAGATTACAGGAGTAAACTGCGTGTTGTTGGCCCAGTCAACAGAGGCACGAGTCGTCATATAATGCCAGAGAAGAAGAATATACCAACTAGCATGTATGAAACCATGACTGCATGGTGACTGTGCAGGAGGCAGTTGGCCAAATGAAATTGAGCGTGATGTGGTGGAGGAGAACTTAATGAGACGGAACTGAGGACAGAACCAGAAAACCTCAGTGGAACCCAAACATGAAGCAGACAAATTAAGACTGCATGTTGAGGACAAGGCCTGGGCACCGTCATGCATGAGCCATAACCGCCCACATAATGTTTCTACAAATAGTGATTAACCAGAAATTAACTTGATAGAGATGTCTCTCTCAGCAGAATGACACTGGTGTTTTACAGTCGAGCTCAGTGGAAATGTCCCCTCATACGGAGTGGGTTGGGCGATAGTTTAACATTATTCCTAACTGAGTTGTAAAGTGATCACCATGTTGTTATTTTACAAGTCATCCCAATTAACAATCTGGAGCAAAATGTGATTGAACATTAACAAAAGTGTCTTTTTTATTTGTTTCTTTACATGTGTGAAACATTTTATCTCATGAAATTCATCGGATAATGCCTAAAGGTGCATGTCTACAAAAATGTAACTTAAAATGGTTAAATATTCTCAAAAATAAAAGCAGACATACAAAAACTATGCCCGAATAAAAACATCTTAAAATGGCACCACTATAATTAATAGAAAACATAAGTCTCAACAAATGGAGTCAGATCAGTTTTTTTATATGGCTCCAAAATCGCTTTATCTGACCCGAGATTCAATTCCAAGTTTGGTGTTTGATGACAGAGCTGAAACTATTTGTCACTATTTGTCACAATCAATGATGGATAACTAATTGGAGGCTATTTTGAAAAATCAATAATTGAATTCATTTTTCCAAGTTAAATTCTTATGTGGTTGCACATTTAATATCTTTGATGTGAAGATTATTGGTCGAAAAAAAAGGGGCTGGAAAAATTTTACAGAACAAAACAATAAACTTAGAAAAATAATGAGCAGATGAATCATCACAACATTTGTAGCTCTGTTTGACGGTTGTAAATACTATGGGCGCATTTTTGCCAGAGAAAAAATAAAAGTACAGAGGTTTGAGACCCAGCCATAACTTCTGCTGATTCATACTCTGCCCCTCTCACTGCTGCTTAACTTTGATTCACAGGCAGCTCAACTCCTCGTGAGGCCGAGGTATTAGGTAGCACTGACGATGTGTCCCTGTCTATTTCCTTTATTAACACGCAGCCATAATGTTGCTGCTGCTGTTGTGTGTTTGTGCGAGGATCCCTCATCCCGTGCAGATGTGAGAGCCCACCCAGGGCCCGGTGAGCCCACTGACGCCCATATTCATCAACGGCGTGTCACTTTTATGAGGTGGCTCTGTGGGAACCTGAGAAAGAGCCCCCCCCCCCACACCACTACCACCACCCCTCCCACCTAGTGCCAGCCAGCCAGCCCCTTTCTCAGATGAAATTGAAGGTAAACTTCATTAAAAAGGCAAAAGGTGCTGTCAGTTGCGGCGCCCTTTTGATCAATATCCCCCCACCAAGTTCAACGCCTTCATTACAGTGGTGTCACTCAGGCACATAGGGGTGTGCACGCGCATGCAGACACACACATAAAACGTCACTCCAGTCCAGTGGACAGAGATATCAATGTAGCGTGAGGGAGGGGGTGAGGGACGAGGACAGACAGCGAGAGGTGCAGTCGCCCCTCAGTGACCCTCTCGGTTTAAAAAAAAAAGAGCAACATGAACCAGAACAGTTTGGAGCCTTTCACTGAGTTATAGTGTTGTCCAATGCAATCAACATCCTAATTGTTTATAGTATCCATTTTCTCGCGACCGGCGTCTTTCACTTTCTCCTTTATATGCTTTCGTGATTTATTTTGGAAGTGGCAGAGTAACGACGTAAAGCAAACAATCCGGCTCTCTATCCAAACAAGGCAAAAATAATCTATTTCCCCTTGTTTGTCTGCTCCACCATCTTTTTCCAATATGAAATGTTCCAGATATGATTTTGCTTTGGACAGCGAGCTCAGCGGCTGCCAGTGTGTCTTACGCCTATAAATCAGATGCCTCTCAGAAAACTCTCGGGAGTCTTCTGCACAAAACATGGCAGATAAGAATGATTGGAACTGCAGGGGAGGAAGCACAGGCTGTTCGGGCTTAAAATACAGTATGCTGCACATTAAGTATGAGCAGACATCCACTGCTGTTTCTGTTCAGGATGGGCGTCTCGTTTATTTGTCTTCAGACAAATTACAAAAAGTAGTGAGGGTAGCTTGTATGCATCTAAAACGTTAAAGTACCTCCTTGTGCATTTATAAAAAATCACTTCATCTCATCCCAAAGCAGTAAAACCATGATACAGAGAAGCCCCTGACTTAAACAGCTTCTACTTATCACTGTATACAAATAGTGAGCATTAGTGCTATCAGATACCAGCCCTTGTTATCTATGTGAAACACGCTATGTAATGTTTGTTATCTGTAACACTTGCCCACAGTCTCCAGCTGAAGGATGATCCACAGGAAATATAAATATTTCCCACCCTAACATGATATTTCATTAATTTTTTTGAATCAGTCTGTACTTGTCTTTGGTAAAGTTGGTTTCCTACCTTTTTTGTGCAGAATTGAGCTGGTCCTCTTCGGCTGATTGATCCTTTTGAGCTGTAGGAATAAAAAATGGTAAGATTAACACAGATTATGGGTACTTGGTGACATAGATAATTTTCTGTCATGCCCGACAGCTATAAATAACTGAGCCCAGGTCTCCAGTGGAGTCCAGAGGGGGGCACTGTGTTTATTAGCCATTGTTAGAGTTGTCAAGTGAAGCAGATGCAGAAGAAGAGGTAGAAGAAGAGGAAGAAGAAGAAGAAGAGAAAGAAGAAGAGGAAGAAGAGGAGGAAGAAGAAGAAGGGCTCTGGGTTGAGATGTCACCCACACAGTGAGCGTGTTATCCAAGTGACAGTTAAGCACATTGTAAAGTTTGACATGCTTCTGTGCGTTGACGCATGAGAGCGTGAGGCTGTGAGGCTGTGACGCCTGGGCTCGGGGCGGGGAGCGGTGGTCTGTTTGCGGCGGTGTGTGTGTGTGTGTTTGTGTGTGTGTGGACATACATGTGCATGTTCTGAACAGAGCAGGGTTGAGCAGAGAGGCTTGGGAACTGGAGGCTCCTGTGGACTCCTGCCATGTAAAAGTGTCTAAATGCAAGGCAGATGTGTGCGGCGGGCCAGGCCGAGGTGCAAGAATTTATCTAGGGCCAGAGAGAGCCTGTGATCTCAGATTTATTGCATTTTTCCAGATTCATCCTTTTTACAATGATGGGGGACCTTTCCTACTTGAAGATTTAAGAGCGGGAAGTCTCCAAAAAATTGTTCAAAGGCAGGTTTGGGGGTCTTCTGGGAGAAGGTGAGCTTGAGCCTCCGACCAACCACTCTTTTTACTTTTACTTCTTTCTTTTTTTTCACATGTATGTGGGCAAGGGGGCGTATTTTTACATGTATGAAGTAAACCTAATGAAGTGGGGGGGCATGTCTGGGATTGAGGGAGGTGGGGGGACGAGGAGAGGGGCCGTGACCAATGGTGTTAGACTCAGTGGGGGTCAGGCTGGCGCCTGAGGTACCCCTCTGGTGCGACTGTGCAGAGGTGGCACTGGAGCCGAGAGAGAGAGAGTGAGAGAGAGAGAGTGGCCCAGAGTGAGAGGATGTGTGAAGTTTCTTTTCCTCCGTCCTCTGTGTAAACATGAGACCAGTAGTCGCTAACTAGAAAGTTATGAGACGTGCATGCTGAGAGAGACAATAAATTAGGGCTTTAAAACTCTGAGACACTTTTACAAACCACTGCTTTACCTAGCAGCCAGATAACAAAGAGATGGAGAGTAATCTACAGAGGGATGCTGAGGATTTCCATCGAGCATCCCTTTCATTTATCTGTAGCACCTCTATGTAGGACTCGTCTCCACGACTTCACCAAAAACAGGCTCCTTGGGACAGCTGCTGTCTGCCAACTTTACACATGCCATGCAATTCAACCATCTGAAGAAGTGGAATTTCTGTTGTTGGGATGTGACTCACAGACGACAGAAAAGGATGTGATGATACGCATAAGTTTCCTCGGAGAGCCAGTGAAATGAGACTTGCACAAGCTGAGATTAAAAGCAGGAATTTGTTTTCAATTAGTCATGGCCTGTATTCAACGCGAAAAATATGCCCGTCAGAGTCTCCCCAGAGGTTTCAAAGAGCTCCTACTAACAAGGGAAACAAAAATGCGGTTGATTAGACGCTGGAACTACCGCAGACAGATCAGGGAAAGTTTTTTTTTCTTCCTCATTTTATACGAGACCTTATAGTTCTGAATTAGAGAAGCAAATTAGTAGTGGAAATAGAAAGCCACATTCCAAAGAGCCAGCGAGTTAACTGAGTGGAATACGAATATTTGAAAAGACACTGAGACAGAAACAAATGCGAGACAAAGGGCAAATTCCAGAGTGTACGTAGGACTCAGTGTGGAAGAGGAGCAAAGCCATTGACGAGGCCTTACAAGAGGAGGGTTCACTGGATTTCCTAAGTGTCCCCTGTTAGATCACACAGTCAAGTTTAAGAGGCAGAGCGCGGGGCGTTCGGGTTCACCTGCAGGCCTCCCCTCAGCCTGGGTCAGCACTGCTCGGAAACACCACTCACACCGAAAGGTTTGGTCTTTATCCCTTTCTTTTCTCCACAGTTAATTTAAAAAATCTAAAATCATGTGTTAAACACATGTATCTGTGGCCGAGCGTTTACCTGGGTGAGAAATTCACTCATTCACCAATGAGTCAGACTTTTAAGAGCGACGGCCGCGCTTTGATGTGAGCACTGTTGCTGTGTTTTTGCCTTTTGAAGTCACGGAATCATCACGAACAATGATCACACACACGCCGCTCCTCCCTACGCACGGATAACAGCTCGAGGAATCCTGTTTATGAAAGAGAGGTTTACAAGTAACTCTCCACTGGAGAGTTTATGTTCAAGATGTTGCCGTTGCGAAGCGATGCCATTTTGTGCTATTAAAAAGTGTTCAGATATTCTGCAATACTGACGAAAGCTCGAAGAAAAGCTTAGAGAAGCAGGAAACTTGAACAATGTCATGGCACATTTCCTTTTCATGGGTAAATGACCACAGCACAGGAATTATGTACCACAAAATGTGGCTACAACCTCCTCCTATCATCATCAGACTGTTTTATATATAAAATACTGTATCCTTTCACCACTCCGCCCCTTTAATGGAGGCTACTTGTTGCATGATAAGGGAACTTGACTTGAAAACCCACGCTGTGTAAAAACATCAGTTTTTCACCCCAGAAAAAGACAGAAAGATTTGTTTCAGGATGTGTTTTTTTGTCTTGCTACAATCTACAATTTACTTTATTTTCATTACTTTTATAAAATGTCACAAAATAGTGGAAACGCCCATCAGAGACAAAGATCTTCAAACTGTTTTTTTTGGATCGATCGATCGGTCTAAAACTTAACAGTACTGAATTTAAAGACGGATTGAGACGATGTAACAAAAATTGCATTTTTGTTAAAGCCCATTTATTGTTTGAGCACAAACATCTTTCAGGAGCCATTATAAAATTAACTCTGGATTGTGACCTCACTTTTCATTATTGCTACGATTATTTGAGCACAACAAATAAAAGTCCATTCGGTTCCACCATATTGAGCTGGAGGCCACAGTTAAAATCGGAACAAATCTGATCAAAACTATTTGGATGTTCATATATCGCTAGAGGAGAATTTTTTTCTTTTTTGGCAACTGACCTTTTAACATTTAAGAGATTTCAATTTACAAACACCAACGTGTTTTAGTCCACACTCTGCAGATTATATGATCAGTCATATTCTCTTAATGTTGAATTTTCAGTGAAACACAAACACAGCAGGAGCAATAGGGACGACGCTGCAGAGACTCAGTCCAAAAGCAACATTTTCAGAGACAAATCAACCGCAGGCGATAGACGAGTAACTGAGACAAACTCAGGTCATCAAACACCCGTCCAGATGCAGCAACACATTGGTTTACATTCAACATGTGCACTGGTGATGCTGCGATTTAAAACAGACAGTGATCCACTTGTGTGGATCGGAGACGTGTGCACGGCAGCTGGAGGATACAGAATAGAGAAAAAAACATGACGTGTGCCTGCGGGTCATGCTCGTTCACCTCCGCCTCTTTTTGGTGACATTTTTACTGTATATTTATTCACAAACTAGATCTAATGATGTGACATTGGCAAAAGTGGACGTCTTAATGGCATCTGCTGGAACAAAAAGGAGGGTTTGTGTATAATAAAAACTGAGGTGAAACAAGCGTATGGGAGTCTAAAGCACAGCACGGCTCATCACTTGAATAATAAGTGAGCTATAACTCGTGGAAATGTGTACACAGTCACCTTCAGGGAGGAATCTACCATTGTGTTTCTTGGAATTCTCATCACATGAAGATGCAGTTTCTTTCCAGTAAGAAGGAATACATTAGGATATATTTTTAAATGATGTTATGAGTGAAATGCCGGCTACTACAACTGCAGTATAGATTAGAAAGGAAGAAAGCAGGACATGGCTTGTGTCTGGGTCAGAAAGGGGACAAACGGTGAGTGTGTGTCGGGGGAAGCTGTGCTCCAGTCCCGGTGGTCCCCAGGCCTGGTCCACTGAGGCCGGGCAGTCTTTACAAGGCCGCAGCCAGAGATGTCCTGCCAGCTTTATGGCAGCTGAGAGTACGTGAGAGCCGTGTTAGAGGCAATGTGATCCCTTCTACGGGCCTGTAGACTGCTGTCCTCATGCTGTCTTACAGCGCACTGAGACGCCCTCTCTCAGCAAGAACACAAACACACACACACATGCACTAAGAGACAGATAGACAGATCCTGTGCCACCCAGCTGACTGCCTGACATGGCACAAAAAACCATAATTATACCTTCCTCTTTTTAAAGAGTGTCTGGGTGAAAACAGAGCTTTTCTAGATCTGTAAGCTCAGTTTCATGACGTTCCCCTCGGCTGTCCGACTCAATGTTTCATCTTTGAAGTCAGTGAGAATTCTCTTAACAACTTTACATGAATCAGAGCAGCTTAAAAGAAAGACTGACGGCACACATCTATCATATGACTTGAGCCCGTGTCACTGTCTTTGATTCAAAGGGAGTGGGAGAAGATTAATCAACTCATCCCTTATCTTGATTGACACAAGTTGAATTGTCTCAGTTGGGGGGAGAAGTAGAACGTATTTTGTGACAATCAGTGGAAGATGAGCTACTTTACAGATGTTAAAACTTCTTGCGGGCAACTTAACACACTGTTTTGTAATCTCTGTGCTGGCTCCACCAAGGAGGTTATGTTTTCACCCCCTGTCCCTTGGTTTGTTTGTTTTTTTGTTAGATTGTCAGCAGGATTATGCAAAAACTGCAGAACGAATTGCCATGAAACTTGGTGGAAGGATAGGACGTTGCAAACGTTAACCCTAAGCCTCATTACATTTTGGTGTTGATCTGGATAAAGGATCCAGGAGTTTTTTTTTAAAAAAACATATAAAAATCTGTCATATTACAGGGACAGATATTTATTAGTGTAAGCAATTTGCAGCAGCTTGATTGAATTTAATATATATTATAAAATCATACATATTTTAATTGTTACATCTTTATGTAAAACACACTGCTGATTGTAGAACATGGACTAAATCTGCAAAGTGCAGAATGATATAGCCAGTACATCATATGTGGACTAATGTTTCACTAATGACCATGGAAAAAAAGGAGGAATCTCGGCTTCTCTCACCTGCAGAGATAAATCCCTCCATCTTCTGCTGGAAGGGCTGCAGGGTTTCCTCTGATGAGTTATCACACACCTTCTGCACAGCTTTCTCACAGGCTGCAGGAGAGAACAGAGCAGAGAGCGGAACCACATGATTAATGACTTAACAAGCACAGAAAAAAAAAAGGGAAGGGACGATTTAAAGTTGTGGGAGCAAATTAACCAAAAATTGCAAAATGTAAAAGTCATTCAAGGATATATTTCAAAACTGAGAAAATGTATTAATAATGTGATGTCAAGTTTCATCAAGATGTGGTGAAGAATACGACGAGAGCATGTGAAACAGGCCTGGGTTGTCTTTAATGCAAGAAATGATCATTATAGCTAAATAATATATAAATTCATCTATGTTATTCCCAAAACATATTTTATTTGGTGAAGAAATAGAAGAAAATATTAGTTCTACTGAAGTGGAAACAGAGTGCGCTTTCAATTGTTTTTTCAAACAAGAAGTTGTTTTATTTATTTATTATTTTACTTAGTTAGTTAGACTTCAGTTAGTCCAGAGTTTATCCACAGTGGACAATAAAGTTGTGTAGTATTGTATCCTTTGTTGTGTGTACATGTGAGCGCAGCAGATGTGTTTGCTGTTTGTGGATGGGTTTTTCTTCGACGTGCCAAATGAATCAACACACTCGAGCTCAGAGGAAACAGACGTGACTGAGCACGTTCCAGCCGAACCTTCCCCATTTCCTCTCAACTGCAATACCGGGTTACTACACACAGACGGCTGGTGAAAGGACTTTGGCACATTCTTCCAACCTGTAAGTCATTAATGGCGGCAATAAATACCTTAACTTGCTTATGACTACATAGCTAAATTGTTCCGCAACACAACAAGAGCATTAACAGGTCTGGCCGCTGTCTCACTTCACTGCGTCGCTGCTTTTAGATCTGAGCTTGGCTCTCACATGTTCGCATGTGGAGCCGCTGCACCTGCAGCTCGGTAAACTCGCTCTATGACATCTTTTACATCTTTTATTTATTGGATGTCTTAATAAATCAGACAGGAAACACGAGGCCCGAGCATTAAAAGTGAAGAGTAACCACGTACAGCCTCACCGTCTGGATTCCAGGACGCTCTTTAAACCGAAGGACAGTGAGAGCCAGCAGTTTTCAAAATAAAAAAATTGAAATAAGCAACCATACAAACATGACAACAAAAATATCTTGTTTGGACAAACTACATTTCCTGTTACCAGAAATCCCCCAACTCAAAAGGAACCATTAAAACAGTGTTTAAAAGAGCAAGTCTACAATTTAGAGGCGGCTCTCTTCCAAATGTGGTCCAGACAGCGAAGGCCGCAAGGAGGAAGCCCACAAAAACACAGCAGCTGTAAAGAATAAAAAAACTAAAAGCTCTGGTTTGAAACATTGTCTTGGAGTGATGATACATTTTTTGGAGACGTGCATTCAGAGGCAGAATTCCCCTGCATCAGGCTACACACACAACTGTAGGACTTTGGGACCTTTGCTAGTTTTTTGTTGCCACAGTTGAAGTTAAAAAGTGTGTTAATGGAGTAGTTGAGGTTAAAATACATTTCGAAATATATTAAAGATTAATTTATAAAAATTATGATTATTTATATTTTGTTATTTAATACCTTTAACAGATTTAGTAACATGCTGCATTGGTCTGTGTGCAAATCTCCACCCCTCTGTCTGCTTAGAAGATCTAGGATACTTAATTAATAATGATAATGATAATTGATAATTAATAATACAATTATAACCACATTAACAATAGTTATGACTGAATGTGTATCATATTTCCATCAGTTATAATTCCATTGTGGATATCTACACCTTCATTTTATCTGCTGAGTTGAACAACATTAAAATCTCTAATTGTATAATAACCAGTGTCAATAACAAATCTATTTAGCAAATCAGAGTAATTCTGATTTGTTATATATATATATATATATATATACATACATAAATAATATAAATAAAGAAAGAAAATAAATATAAATAAAATTCTTAAGAATAAAATCATTACAAATATCAAACCATAAAAAATGTATCCCCTATATTTGTGAACTGGTAAAATTCTGACCAGTGATTTCAGTAATGTAGCGGCAGAGATCAAGTTGGAAACACAAGGCTGTTTGCTGCTGGTGGCACAGTTTCTACCATCAGACACTGTGTCCAGTCATGTAGCCACAGGGGACGGGTTTCCCACCACAGACAGACGGGATAATGATGGGAGACAGAGCTCCGATCTTTAATGGCCTTCCACTGTTACTACACGGGGAAAACAGATGAGATTACAGACGATGGACTCAGCATTTTTACAGCTGGGGAGCTAAAGGGTCAAGACATCATTTTCACTATTGACATTTATTCAAATAACTGAACCAAGATAATGGATTTGTGCGTGGCTGTAAATCACTTGTTAAACCAGCCTCCTGATGGACATTAATTGATTGACTGAAAAGTGTTTTATGGACGACGATAAACCAGCAGAACTAGAAGAAATGTGAGCTTGGATTCGAGCAAAATCGTCCGACAAGAACCACAGGAAGAGGAGGTCCCACTGTGAGGACAAATAGACTATCAGAGCTGATATCCTGAGGCGCTCAAGCATCTACTGTACATCTCTGAGGGGGAACAGCACAAGACGTCATCACTGACGAGACGATTTTGCACAATATGAGGGGGCGAAGGTGGTGGTGGAGCCAACGGGAAGAATAACAAACAAGAGAGCCAGACATCTAATCCAGGACTTACCCAGTGTGGTTAACTTTGATGTCAATATGTACTTAAGATTTTTACTTAACAATAACAAAAACAATACACAACTGTGTTTGGGGAGCCTGTGGATCACCGCAAGATTTGTATGATGAATGTTCACATCTCATAAATGTGGCTGTGAAGGCCCTTCACCTCCAGTCAGTCAACCTCTGGATCATGATGACGCATAAACACTGACGGAGGAAATGAATGACAACAACTGCAGGGAAGGAGAGACAAAATGGATCACCCTGACACTATGGGGAAAGATGGGATATAGAGGGGCAGATCCAGGCATTTTGTTTTTACGAGTTTTGTTAACGTTAGACTGGACTTTTTTTGGGGGACATTTTCAGTGTATATAATTCATTGATCTTTATAAAAACAAATTGGTGGAGGAATGCGCACGACTGAGTGACATACTAGTTAAAAGAACTTATCTCAACAGCGACTGATCCCAAATCTACGAATGCCTGCACGAAGAAACAGACGGTGAACCTGTTAATCCCTGTTGTAAACAACATTTTCAGGGAGCTTTGGAAAATATTTGCCATTTTATCAGAGGTTAAAACAGTACAGTGTTCCAGCTCCACAGCATATTGCAGTTATTTATACCTGGAAAGTGAAGTCTCTCACTGATCCCCAATTATCTTCGTTCCCAGCAGACCGTCAGACGTCCAGCTCTGCTTTCTACTGGGATGAAGTCTACTGTTACCCCTTGGTGAGGTCAGCCAAGAGTCTGCCTTAGTAGGAAAAGGTAAGACCTCCTCTCCACTTTGTGCTCCTCATAAATCAAACTGTTTACCATCAGACTCTGAAGACTTGATCAGATTTGAATGCAGGGAGCATCGAAATTGCTCTGGTGCTTGAGAGGATGATTAATGCCATGATTAAAATCAAGCTGCCGCATTTATTCAGCATATGAACTCGATAGGAGGAAAATGATGTTTCTGTAAAGATACAGTCAGATTTGATTAAATTGTTTGAATAAATTAGAAAAAAGTTTGAGTCCGACCATTCTTTCGTCATAATTTGCCATTATAGATTTAAAAAAATCCTAAATTTGTCAATATTCTGGCCTTGTTCTGTCAGACGGCCAGTGACGGCACCTCAGCCTGCCGACTTCACACATGGCCCTTTGAGCGTAGCCTCCGTCGTAAAACAGACCTCAGGGTAAAGGCCCTGCCTGAACCTGACATTAAAGGCCATTTAAAATCAGGACACTGTCTGATTTGCCACAGCGATGAATGCCTGACCCGGGCCAGGTCTTCTGTGAAACACTAAACTCCCCTGAGCAGCAAATGAGCTCTGACTGTTTCTTTTTATTTGATCCTATTTCATTCGGTAGCGTCCCTGCCTCTCTGTCAGGTCCAATTACGTGGCTGTTAAAGGGATCTTTATGTAGATACTCACTGGTCTTAAAGTGTTAACCTGTGAATGCAACTTCAGGTAGGATCAGTAACTCCTCGTGTTGAAGTTGTACACAATCTTAAAGAGAATCTTCAGTTTTGGAGGCTGACCGCACCACTATACATGATTTGAGACGTAAACAGAGTCTTTATGGGAGCTGAGAGTCCTACAGTAGGTTTAGGTCCTTGTGGCCTCCCACTCATCCCTCTCAGAGAGCACAGGGAGAGGTCATCACCCTCTCCCCAAACAGGAAGCCCCCTCTGAAGAGGATCATGTTTCTACATAAGCCAGTGAAGGAGAGGGCAGGCGAGCTGCTGGGGACCCGCTCCTGAGCATCACTGGCGACCAGACGCTGCAGACACACGTTCAGGAAAACGCAGAAAAGTCCAAACTTCAGTGTCAACACGAGCGATAGAGTACACCAGGATTTGAACGTGAGCGAAACCCATGGATCCACAATGAGAAATTATGTCTGAGGAGGGGGTGAGAGAGGAGAGATGGATTTCTGACTGCTGGCACCGAGTCTCCTGACCTTTGACCCAAGGCTGGAGGGCAAGACGCAGCCAACCACTGCAGTCGCCACCTCTGGATCAGGTGAGAGGCAGACGGCCCGGCGTGCCTCGGTGAAATCAAAGTGTGATTGAGTGTGTGAGCTTCTCAGAATTGTACACAATGTGGATGGAAGTGATCTGTGTTAGAGTTATAATTAAGACCAGTTGCTTTCTTTAGGGTGGTTTATAATAGCCAGGCATAAATATTTATTCCCGGCGGCTAGAGAGGATAAAAATGGTGGGAGTCATAGGTGCAGCTCAGCACATCTACAATCCAACACTCGCCCTGTGATGCTAATACCCTAGAGGACTACTGTGCCAGACTGTGCTGCAGCAGAGATCAAATACAAGGGCCCTTATGTTGCATTTATTGTCTTCGGGTCTTCCTTAGGAGAAACCTTAACAAATGAGTGACAGCTTGAGGTAGGTCTGGGTGCTTTTGTAGACTCTTTGTATTTTTCCCCCGGGTCAGAGAGGAGAGGGCTTTAACAGCGATCTAAAAAACGTCGGGGAGAGCCGTGGAGCAAATCTAATTGCTTTCATATGCCGTATTATTGGTTGATTTAAATAACCACAGACACCAGGGGCACTGGGGGGCATCGCCTTTAACCTCCCCATGGCCCTGGCCAAGACTGACTGGCTGGCTCGCTAGGTCACTCCAGTCGATCGGCGCCCCCCCCGACACTTTGAGCACAGAGCACAAGAAAAGTGTATTTGTCAGCTAGTTGCCACTCTGACGTTCCCCCTGTGAGCTGCCATTTGATTTTTGGGGCTCTTCGCGAAGGAATAAGCACGTGTCTTCGGCTGGAAAGAGGAGAAGTTGTGGCGTTATGATGACTTGGCTGATACAAAGTCTGGAAACGAGGAAAAGCTGCCTCAGGCCAACAGAGGTCTTGAACCCACCCACAACCTGCTCTGCTCAGGGTAATAGGATGTACATTTACATTTAAAGTGCTCTGGTGAAAGATGGAAGTGTATACAATTACACTGACTGATTTACAATGGAAGTACGATGCCCTAAACAAAAAAATGCAATGAGGCATGCAGGTTAAGCTTTCATACACACAGTTAACGTTGGAATAATATGTCCTACCGGTTAGATCTCTCTTCAGCCTCCTGAGGTCCTTGGTGATGTCTTCAAATTTAACCTGAGCAGCCTGGAAGCAATCCTGAGGCTCCGACAGAGGGAACACACTCTTGTCTGTGCCGGCGTTCTGAAAAAAAAAAAAACATAATTATAAAAGCGTAGGAGTGCCGAGAAGCAGAGGTTTTAGGGTGTTTTGAGTTTTAGTCATTTTGTTTGACACGACTTACCTTGTCAAAGTTGCGTAGGTAGTATAAAACCACATAATCCACCAGATTCATACGATTGTCCTGGGGTACAAATAAATAATGATTAACACACACCTTCTGTCTATTCTGCTTTTATTTACTGGGAAATGATGATAGTTTGGTAAAATTTGAATCATAAATATATAAGAGGTGTTACTCTGCTCTTGACGTCCTTTAGTTTGGGAAGGATCTCGAGTCCAAAGCCATCAGCCTGACCTCTCGTCCTGTTCCCTCCATTCATATAGTTCCCAAAGGCCAGAACAAGACCTATAATATCCCTCAGACTGTTGTTCGCTAGCAGCTCCTGACACAGAAGCACACACACACACACTCTTGGGGTTACTAAACCTTCATGTAAGTTAATGACATTTTTCCGTTGGTTTGCTGACGTGTTGTTCTTACTTTGCTGACATTGGAGATTTTCTCCACCTTGCGACGGATGGAGGCGATGGTATCGAGGAACCCTGACTGGAAGATGATGCAGTGGGCCCGGCCAGCAAAGTCAGGAATCTGGGAGAGCTCGTAGAGAAACCTGGAAAACAAAAAGGGGAGGAGGAGGAGGAGGCCGGGGTGTGATGTGTCATGACCAAATTAAACAAAACGTCTAACAGGAAGAACTATTTTGGGGCCTTGGCAGGCAGAGCTTCCCAACGCTGGGGTGACTGAGTCAAAGTCTGCGTTCACAGGCAGTGAGAGGCAGCTGATAGTCATGAGCGGTGCTGCTCGGCTGGGTTTGAAAGGTCCACAGGGTCGGGTGGAGGGAAAGCAGCGAGCAGCGCACAGAGACTGATCAAAGGTAGCTCTGTCCTGATGCAGGACGACTTATGTAAACAGTGCCGTGTCGGAGGGGAGCGGAGCGGTAACATCCTGTGTGATTAGACACTGAGTAGGGATGACTCAGGCAGCCGTAGTGACAGCTCTGGTCAAACATGGAAATAGGAAGGCCAGGCTGAGCGGCACCGCTGGGTCCAGGCCTCGTTAACTGGCCCGAACTACTTGACCCTGACAGGAACTACTGAACTACTGAAGCAATGTTCATTAAAGCATATGTCTGCACAGTGGTAGAAGATTTTTTCGAGAAATTGAGGGAATAGCAAATGGTACCTCAACGTGTAAATGTTTGGCTTTTTTTCAAATGTCAAATGTTTCTTTATAGCACGAATATGACCAAAAATCTTGAGTAATTTAGGCCTTGAAGAAATTAATTTTATGCCATGATGTCATCTGTAAAATCTGAGAAACATATGTTTATCAATTTATTCAACTCATTTTTATGGATGCAAGTTCATGCACATCGGCACTTAACAACAACAGCAGTAAACTCAATACCTGAACTCACTGTAATTTCTCTAAAATACAATAAAGATTATACACAAAACAAATGTTGGAGCTGTTGGTGAAAGTGATCTTACTGTTCAGGTTTGTCCAACAGCTTGACTTCATCTTCTTTTGACTTTTCATAATGTTTCATTATCTTCTCCATCTCATCACTGGTGGCCCTCTGTCAAGAGACACACAACATGGTCCACAGTTAAAGTGTGTGGACAGACACAGACAAACATGTTCACACAGTAAAAATCTACGCAAAATGCTCATTCAATTGATTTGCAACAATAATAAGCCACAGACTTTACTTTGAATTAGCCACAACAATAATTTTCATCCTATCGTCATCCTCCTTACGACTATGACTTGACTTTTCCTTCACACTTACATTTTCATATAATGCTTCAATGGTCTCCAGATCCACCACAGAGTTGTCCACAGTGAGAACAGCTGGAACAGTAAGGATATTCATTACAAACAGTCAGTCTTAGAACTGGATATAATCTTGGCCAAAGCATGCTGCCTTTAAAGTGCTGCCAGTGCTTGAAGGACAAATTTGTTTTCCTGATGAGGAAAGTAAATATAGGACAATATTCATGCAATTGTGTTGATTATTGCTTAACAGAACGATATATTTGAGGTAAACTGTACCACAACATACTTTATGTTGCAGCAGAATGAAAAAGTAACGACCGAACCCCAAAATAAGAGCAATTTGAGCAAAACCATGTGTCCATTCACATCTACATTGCACCACCTGCGCCAGAAACCACACCACATCATTCAATTACCAAGAATTATACAGCTAATGTAGTACATTAGCTTGAGGTGGTAGAGCTGAAAGTGCAGCCAGGCTGTGGGGGTAGAGATATGTGGGGCAGGCTGAGTCTCAGACCACAGTGGGCCGACACTCACTTCCTTCCCTCCTTTCTCGCTGCGGCTCAAAACATAAGACCTTAAAAATACTTTACAACTGGGACCACATTTAGAATCACCGTAACCGAATGTAAGGATTTTAAAGAGAGGCAGAAAAAGGTAAGCTGAGCGAGAAACAGAAGGAAGTAAAAATAGGAAGTGGAGGAGGTGAGAGTAAATAAATGCTGGCAGAGATCATCTAGGCAAAATAGACTTTTCTCTAGAGGCTGCATGTTTGTTTGACTCAAACAGTAAAATCCGAAGTACCCAGGGAAGGCAAAAAGCAGAGGACGGCAAGAAAAGAAAAAAAGAAAGTGACTCCTGGTCTGTGTCTGAGAGGTGTCACAGGTTTACAGCTTAGTGAGGGAGGAGGGGAGGAGGACGTGATGGGAGGGATGGCTCCAGCGCTCCTGGATCAGCTGACAGTTGCCTGGCTGATGGTGTCCGCCAAGGATTTCATTACCAAGAGCTGACGCAGTGACAATTTACCACCCAGTAAATCTATTCAGTGTCATTACAACTGATTCACAGTATCAAACATCTATACTGTCTTAGTATGGACTTGTGCACGACCCAAGGATGAACACATTACATTTTGGAGCAAAGCCAGATAAACGGGAAGAATTTTTTTTTACTGTTATTTTTTAGCAGGATAAAGCAAAAACTACCAAACTGATTTCCACTACACTTGTTGAAGGGACGGGGCCTGGTAAGAAATAAAGGAGAAAGAAGAATACATTTTGGTGCAGATGAGCACTTTTTAAACTATGTTATACAGCAAATTAATCTCAGAGCTTGTGTTCTGAATTTTTCGGCCTTGTTGGAAATATGCCCTATACTCAGTGTCGTAGTTCATTCTTTTTTTTATGTTGCATCAAATAAGGATAAACTCATAATTGCGTTATTTTATTGTTATTTAGAATTTAGGGTGTTTCAGGTAGAAAAATGTGTATTTATAGGAATATAAAAAATGTGCAGTTTTTGGTATCAGTACTCACAAATGTAAATGGAACAGTTCTAGTGACAACACAGCCCCAGTCCTTTCAGTCTCACTGCTCCCAGCTAACAAGGTAATGCTTTGCATTCTGGTTCCCAGCTGTTCCTGTTGCAGAGAAGCTGTCAATGTGCTCCCAACGTCTGGATCAGAGAGAACGCTGGAGGTCCATTTCCTACATCTTATTAGAGTGGATTATTCAGTCCCTCAGCCATGCAGCCGTCAATCACACACCAAAGGGGGGCCTGCTCCAGTGTGCACAGGAGCACTCTGATCCGAGGGGAGCCGGATATCTCTCCACACCGACAGATCAAAGCCAGACTGCCAACCGCCTCACACCCTCTCCTTCCACTTTTCACTCATCGGCTTTGGTGTGGAAGGGTGTGTGTGGTGTGTGAACATGTGTATGTGTGTTTGTGTGCGTGTGGTGAGGTGGTGTGTGGGGGAGAGCCTCTCTTGCCCTTGAACCATGGTGGCCCTTGAGGTCCCTCAGTGACTCTGGTGGGTGCAGTTGACCCCCTCTCTCCCTTAACCAGAGTGTTGCCTTCTCCCCTCCTCCCCGCTCTCTCTCCCTCCCTAGTAGCTCTAATTACATTACATGTCCCATGTCCTTTTAATTTGGCAACAAAGGAGAGGCAAGCAGGAGAGGCAAGGGACTAGAACCCTTAGAAGTGCTTGTTAAGGTGCTGTCCTTCATTGTCAAATCCAAGTTGTCCATTTCCCATTCACCTCCCATTAAGGCACAAGGAAGCAGCCTCACGCTGGGTGTGATCAGGCCTTTTTAACCAAACCACCTCTACAAACTGACACTCACACACAGAGGGAGGGATTCAAAAGGAAAGGGGGAAAAAAAGTCTAAACAAAACGGGTGTCGTGGTGCTGTGTGCCGTTTGGCCTGTGTCTGAGGTGGTTTTATGTGGTAGGGCAGTGTCTGCTAACTGCAGAAGGTGGTTTTGTACATGCTTAGATCATTAGTGGGGTGTCAGTCCCATTAGGCTTGTGGAAACCGTCACTGGCTACAATAAACAGATCTGCTGGCCGCATGCTCAGACTAGCAGGCGGCAGGCACTCTCCGCCGCAGTCCCAGGACAGCAGCAATTCCTGGCCCATCTACGCTGTCCCCAACACACGCATTATGTGTTTACATAGACATGCAGCCACTTCGACAGTCACGCACACACGCGCCTGCGTTTCACACGGATCTACCGAGCATGCAATCAATCCACGCAGTTCTTCACGGGAAGAAGATGGTGATCTGATTTTAACCAGTGCCTGAGGGATTTCACGCAGCCTGACAGAAAAAGTGAGAGGCTGCCTTCAACCCGCTCACATTTCAAATCAAGGTGTGTTCTTTCCCACTTTGGTAACAAGAAAAATCTGCCACGTTCTATTAATAAACAATTTTTAAAAAATGTGTCTCTGGCTACAAATTATAAGCTGTCAGCAGGTGGGAATGTCGTCTGAAGGGCACTCCATGCTATCTATTCTCTAAAACTAACTCTGTCTGCTCTTCATCAGGAGTCATTATCAATTTATTGTAAGGTAGGACTGTAAATTCAGTTTTTTGCTGTAAAATCTAAATGGCTCCTTCTAGAGTTCCTTTCATGAAACAGATGCATATTATGACGATACCATAGTGTACACAAGCGTCTAAAAAATGTTCACCTTGCTGAATGTCCTTCATCTCCAGATGCAGGCTCGATAAGAGGATGCCAACTGCTTGTGAACGCTTTCCATCCAACAGCTTGATAATCTGAAAAACAGAAAGCAAATGGATTCAGAGTGTAAAGCAGTAAATGTATCAATAACATTCAAAAACTGCATCTATTCTAGTTTGTAAGATTAAACCTGACCTGAATTACGATATCCTAAAGGAATTTTATACATTTTTCTCGGTTTTAATAAAGTTATTTTAATCATTAATTCTGATCAAATTTCAACTAATATAATTGTTGATTACTTTACAAACCCTCTGCAAAGGGCTTCATATAAATCGCATTGTCATAACTCTTCATACCTTCATTTAACATCTATTCAATTATTCACGAACACTGACGGAAAGCAAACAGTGGAACAGATAAGAAGATCATTTATGAAATGTGAAGCTGGGTAAGAAACAATCACTTAGTCACTTCCCCAGCTGTGGAAGCAGATGATCGATGATGAGCCCGACAGACCGCCTGGAGGGACGGTTACTCTAAGTAGGCTGGGAATCATCTGGTTTGACCCGAGCGACCAGACTAATCAACAATCGTTGTCATAACCCATCATCGTGACGCAAAGGACTGGGAAGCACGCACACGCACGCACACATAGCGGGGACACACTTTTGCCAAATTCCATCAATGAGGGAGCAAAGTCAAACAGAAAAGCACCTCCTCTCGTTTGCCGAAGAACATGTGTGAGATATAATCAAAAAATATCAAGTCGCAGTGAAAGTACAAAGGCAAAAGTGGCACCATAAAAGGACAGTCTAGAAGAGCAAGGCGAGGAGAAGCCGGGCTTTTATAACAAACTATAAATTCACAGGATTTTTATTTCTGCCTACACATGGTCACAATTACTTATGACTGAATTAGCTGTAAAGCCAGAGAGAGTTTTGGCAAGGTAAAGCCCCGCTCTAAAAGTTAATGTGTCAGGCTTCTTCATTAGGTATTATGGCGTTGTCGGCTACTGGGCTGTCCAGTGGGAGCTGGAGAGCAGAAGCCTTAGAAGTGGGTATTGCATTACATCGCGTTAGTGGGTGCCATGCTGCTTCCAGCTCTATTACCTGGATCACTGGGGATCTCCCACTCTGGGGACTTGAGACGGCTGAGCACCAGGCTTTCCCCAACACCTCTAATTAACCATTTTGGACGGGCCACACTAATGGCAGCCCAGGAACCCTTCCCGCTCACTGTGGCTGCAGAACTCGCCAATTAGCCTAAACAGTTAAGTTAATGTGAAAGGACAACTGATGCCGGACGCTTGCTTTCAGCCATGCAAACAGTTTAGGTAAAGGGAGGGAGCGGCGCGATGGATGCTGATGCTGAGACAGGTTGGACATCGATAGCTGATGGCTTTCTCCTGTGGACAGAAAGAGAACTGGAGGACTTCATGTGATACTCTTGAATAACAGGTCAGGAGAAAGAGAAGAAGAACAAGAGACAGCGAGCAGCCTAAGAAAATAAACAGAATGATGGAGGCGGACAGTGGGAGTGTTTTGAGCTGAGACAGGTGGCTGATGTTAAGACGATGTGGGCAGGCCGACGCAGGTTCGGAGTCCAGGGGATAGTTTACACATCCACAGCTGAGTAGCCAGTCCCACTCTTCACTGACTGCCTGGAATCACGCAGATAGATGTTACACTAACAACTGGTCTGAGACTTCCCATCAATATCCACCTACAGCAACCCCAGTCTCACCCGGCGGTGTTAATCTTACACCCACTCGCCCACGTCACAGCCACGGCTTCAAATATGCCTTTAATAAACGCAGTGTGATTGCTCGTAAGTTATTCCCATAAACAGGTTAAAGCTGCTGTTTGTTTCAGGAGATCCGCTGTGTCTCAACATGTTGGATTTATGAAGGTAAAGAAAACTGCAGTTATTGTGTTTACTGATGTGAATTTTTTGCACACGTGCAAGCTCAACAGCCCATTTACCCTGGTGGATTTCTCCATCCCCATCGCCCTCCCTGCTCATCCCTTGATCAAGAATGCACTGACATGTCCATTCTCTGCACCCCCCTCCACCAGCACTCCTATAGGTGCTCTGTCTTCACTGCCTCCTCGAGCCAGTGGAGTGGAGCCACATGCCTGCAATTATACCCCTAGTCCTGTCCGGTCCTTTCTGTTCTGGTCTGCTGAGGCGGGAGAGCTCTCTTCCATGTCCTCTCCTCCGCTTTGATATGCTAATCAGCGGAGGGAGAAGGGCTCCAGAGTAAACAAGAGCTTTGATTTTTTCGCTATGGCACACATGATAAAGATTAACTCGCTCATGTACGTATCGGCTGCATCCCCCGAGTTGAAACTTTTTGGCGCGAGGAGTTGTTGGAAAGCGGGGAGGTGGCTCATATGCATAATGTACACACATTCCTTTCCCTCCCACTCATCTCCTCTCACCGCTCCGGGCCCCTGGGGCTGTGGTGTTAGCATGATCTGGCAACACTTTCTGAGCAAGTGCATAATGACTTGTGAGGATGTGCTGTCATCACACACGTGCACTCCACCGCACATATAAACACACACACACACATGACAGAAACTTACACATGCCTATGCATACACAAACACACAAAACTGGCAACTGAAACACACTCACACGGATCAAAACACAGATTCACTGGCAAGATGATGACTATAAGAAAATTCTATTCAGACGTGGAGTCTGTGCTGACACAGACAGCAGGGCAGGTGCGATAGCTCAAAGGGCAGCAATCCTCATGCACATAGAGAGTACTTTACTAAATGCAAAGAGTAAAGAACCTACTAGTACTGACAAAGTGATTGATCATGTGCGTGGACCGAAAAAGAAATACCTAATATTATCCAAAAACATGTTCATAGTAAATTATTTGGAAGAATTCTTATTCAATTCTTGAAAATCTTATATTTTAAGTTCATTACCTCCATCAAGAAGGTGGATTATGTTGTTTGCTTGTATTTTATTCTATTTTATTTTATATAGATATGGAACTTTGTCTCTGCAATATTAGTAATTCATATTAGATGACATTCTATAACATATTAATAGATAATTCAAATAAGCGAACATATTTGATAAGATCATTTATTTTTTCTATATAAATGTACAAATAGGGACCGAACTGTTGAAGTTTGGCAGTAAGAATAAAAAAAAGAGAAGCAGAAGAGCATCTGGGAATGTTTCCAACTGGAATAATAAGAAAGGGAATATAGCTGCGCAATGACAAGTGTAGTGAAAAAAGATGAAAAGACACTGCAAACTAAATCAGTGTCAATGTCAAAATCAATGTCTTTATTCTTTTGTACTTCAGAGAAATTCAAAGAATGTGGTGTGAGAACATGTGTCTGAAAGTAAAAAAAAAGTATATTCTGAAATATACATAATGGTCCAGATATTCATGACCAGTGCATTACTGAGCAGTCATTTCAAAATGTGACTCAGCAGTTGGGTTTTAAGATATAAAACAAAAGTATGATACATAGCTTATATTCTGAAGCTTGCAAGTTGGTTATGGATTACAAATTAAACTATTTTTTCAACTAACTTCCAATGAATATGGATCTCCGCTGAGTGTCTTCAGTGACCCTGACACATCCTCTCCATGTTCACCATCACATTCTCCTTCTCTCCAGTTCAGTCCACCTCTGTGATCTATGCCTCCTCAACTCAGTCTCTCTTTTCAAACCCACTCTTATTGCTCCCCACTTTATATAAAGATGGATGACATGTCTCCACTTCAACCCACTATTCAGAGATGGAGCCAAAATGTCCCCAATGCAAATGCAGCCTTCTTGCACCAATGACCTCATTTGGAGTCTGCGCAGTGGCAATTGGGGATGCAACCACGGTATTGAGGTCCAAAACATACGCTTGACCAATCGGGAGTCAGTATCAGCTGTCAATCATGATGCTTTACCCTAATTTTATAGCATCAAAAAAGATATTACAACCAAAAGTTACAGAAAATTAAGAGCTTGAATGAATAAAAAAAAAGTGTGATAAGAACTAACTGTGACAAAAGTCTCTTTAGTTTGAACCATGTCCCAGCAACCAACAAGGAGGAGGCAGGGTTTACGGCCTATACTGCACCCAGTCACCAGGGGACAATTGAGATGTCTGTCTGTCTGTCTGTCTGTCTTTCTTTCTGTTTTTATTTCCATCTTTTTTTCATCTTTCTCACCTTCAAACCAGCTGAACCTCTCATCAGCTGGTGACTCAGATGATTTCTCTCTCAAATGATTTCTCGCTCTTAACTCTGAGTATAAACATTCAGAGATAACAAATGATCATGTAAACAACTTTCTTTTATTTTTTGGCGACCTTTTCATTTGGAATTCTTCTGCCTTCACGTACGTCTAAACATAGATATAGACTTCAGCCAGAGTACAATACAGGTACTAAAACCACAAATGATATGTTGGGCATGGATATTCCTTTTGAATTATATGAATTAATAGTTGAATGAATTAATTTGTTTCAGCAGTGCTCCATTAGTGGGGTCAAACATCATGCAGGCTGACGTAATCCCAGACAGGAGACAGTTGGCAGGATTTGTGTCTGTATGTGGCTGTCTGACTTGGATCAAATGTTGGACAGTTTGCTGCTTTAGAGTGACCAGACTGAACGGAGAGATGTAAAGATTGAGATCAAGGAGCTGAGTGGAGCCTTGACAAATTGATCAGAATAGGGGATGTGTATGGATTTTGAGGGGACAGACTGGGGCAGTGGCCGATTTTTAACTCTCTCGGACATCCCTGTGAGGACCACCAGGCAGCCAGGATGCTGACTCGGGGCTGGCGGCAGCAGAGAAGTGCAAAGTTGCATTTGACAAGACATCAACAACTGTCTTTGGTGGTTCGGGGTACTGCAGATCAATCTGGCAGAAAGCACATCTTTGCGGATTTTTATTGTTTCATCTTAAGCACAAACTTTGAAGCCTGCCCAGAAGAAAATTTTATATTTTCAACATAATTCTGCAGCCTTTCCTACATTGCAACTCCTCACAGTTTGCCAAGTGGAAAAAAACAAAGTGCACAAACACATCAAATAGTACCCCGTGTTCAGGTCCAGGGGAATACTTCACAACTGCAGTTGTACAGTTATATCTGTATTTGAATTATTACTGAACATGACAGCAGAGAAAATTATTATTATCCATTATCTACACCGCTTATCCTTCACGGGAGCTAGAGCCCATCCCAGCTCAATGTATGGCGAGAGGCAGAGGTACATCCTGGACAGGTCGTCAACGTATTGCAGGGCCAATATATATAAATAACCAACACTCACAATCACACCTACAGACAATTGTCTCCAATGAACCTAAGCTGCATGTCTTTGGACTGTGAGAGGAAGCAGGAGTACCTGGAGAAAACCCACACAGACGAGGTGACAACAGGCAAACTCCACACAGAAAGACCCAAACCTTTCTTGCTGTGAGGCGACAGGGCTATTCACTGCACCACCCAAACCATATTCAAACAGAAACATGCTAACTGGCTGTAGCAAGAGACAAATCAAACAAGATAACCGACAAGATCAAAAAACAGCAACGAAAATCCAAAGAAAAACCGAGACAATAAGAGGACCTAACACAGGCTTTGGAGGAGCAAGTGGGATCGCTGAATTTACCTTCTTAGCTTTGGTTTTCTTCTCGAAGCTGTCTGACAGCGGTTTCTTCTTCGCCTGTAGCGCGGCCTTTGAGAAAAGATCCTCAAACTCATTGGCGTTGACGATGTTCGGTTCCTCCAGACAGCCCCACAGTGTGTTGTTGCTAGAAAAGGAAGCAAAGATTTAGGCCTGTGTTGTATTTTATTAGATTTTGAGATAAATCAGTGCTTTAAAAATAAAAATGTGATCAGAGTCACAACAACAGTCTTATGACCTGACAACGCAAGCTAGAAACATCTTGGCTACTCAAGCTAAACAAATTGTGTGTTCTATTCGTGGCGTGATTATTTGATGTTTATTCAACCTCTCCCGTTGTTTGCCATTTTCCATTTCCCTGTCCCCGGGAAAACACTTGGCAGGAATAGCTGCAAAATCTCAGCTTGAAAAAAAAAAGCACTGTTTATGAGCTAGGTGATAAAAATAACAAAAGATTAAGACAAGCTTGTTTCTGCAATAAAGAGGACCATTTCCAGCAAAAGGAAGAAGAATACGGGAGGCGATGTGTTCCAGAAGTTGCTGAGTAACATCGGACCAAACAAACAGAGAGAAGCAGAAATATGAACAAGAGGTGTCTCGAGTCAAGAGAATGTTTAGGAGTTACGCACCAACTTTTTTTGTTCACTGAAACTCAACACATGTGTCCCTGCTTTCCCAAAGTCTGTTAATAAGAATATCTGCAGACACAATAAACAAAAAAGAAACTTATTGTAAAGAAAGACTGTGGGATGATGACATCTATAATACTCCACAGATGCCTAATTACTGGTTTAGCCTTTCCTTTGCCATCTTCTCTTACACAGCACTTGTCAACGCAGGTCGTAATTTAATGACATTACTCAGGTCAATCTCCCCGAGTCAAGGCCCATTTAAAGTCAGTGAGAAAGCGAATCTGGACCCAGCACACTAACACAAACGCTGGCAGGGCTGAAATATCCGCACAATCAGCTGCATTGCCAGTGACTCAGTTGGGGTCAATTAAGTCCAACTCTTGCTAGCATGCAGCTGGTCTCTTGTTGCAGCGGTGAGAGTATTTATCTGGGAACGCCAAGAGATTTTCTGTTGAGGACATAATGGCACTGTCCCGAAAATCCTCCTTTGATTCTTCCTCTCGACGGCCTCCGCCTCCGAACCCGACAGTGCAGGAAACTAGCTCGGAAAAGAAAATGACATCCAAACCCCAAGAAATCTTTCCATACAAGACAACTTTCTAATTGACCAGATTATGACTATAATTGAATTTAAATCCCCTCTTAAAGTCCCCTCCTTTTTTAATGCAGCTTCCAAAGCAAGTCTGCCTCTCTTGCTGCCCACTGTTACTTTGCGTGTCGGCTAACATTTCGACACCTGGCATCTTTTCCAACCTCCCACTGTCCTCCTCCTCATAACGCAAAACCTTACACCATTAACACAGATCACACAGTTAATCCAGCTATAGTTAAACATCTGACCCATTTAATGCCCCTTAACTTGGCCCTTTACAGTTAAATTTATAGCTGACATGAAACCACTGTAGTGTAGTCAACTCAGTCCCCTCAGAACTGGCCGGGACCAGTAAGAGAGTGGGAACCACAGCTCAGTTTCCCCCCTCTAAACCAGCCATGGAAATACAAGGCCATAAAACTGGAAGCCTGGCACTCTGCAGGCAACAACCACCGCCACTGTAAATGGGCTGGATAATCCACTCACAATTATAGAGTATCTCCATAGAGCCCTCAGATGTGGGAGTGTGTTGCAGCAACCATATCTCTGTATCTCCCTCAACAAGCATATTCAGGTCTAAGCTGAGACCCCATTAGACCAGGTTCACTGAAGCTTAGAACTTCATTAGCCCTGGGATCATAGCAGTGTCACTCTTTGAATATTTCATATGAGCATCTTGCCGAAGGCTCTCTGAATTCCAAAGTGCAGTAATCCCCCAAAACAATAGGTATGGAAACACAGTGTCATTGGACATTACAAGTAAGGGGGGATCAAACTAGAACTAGGAAGATGGTCAATAAATCCTTTTACTTTTAGTAAGATTTCAAATAAGATTGGTTGAGCTAGTGTTTGCTTAATACCTGTATGATGGGGAAACTGTTTTTCCAGTCTAACTTCTAAGTAATATTTCTGCAAAACTAAGAAAACTAAAAGCGCACGCAGAGAGTGCATATCTCCACCAAGGTTGATTGGCCATTTTGTCAAGATATTGCATACTCATGCATTGAAATCAGATATGTCCGGATCATTATACGGATCCAAACCAAATCACTCCTGTTCATAGGTATTAGCACGTTTCAAATGCCAGATTTGTTTTCGTCAAGAGCTTTCATCAGAGATTCCTCTGCCAAGGAGGTTATGTTCTCCCTCTGCGTTTCTTTATCTGTTTGTTAGTTAACATAATTACACAAAACAACTTAAAGGATTACCATGAAACCTGGTAGAAGGATGCGGTATGGGTCAGGGAAAGAATCTATAAAATGTTGTTGCGGGTGCGGATCAGGGGTCAGATTTCACTATCTTTAACAATGACAGAAAGGGTGTTTTTCAACATTTTCTTTGATTTCTCACTCTTTGAGTATGTGGAGATCCCAATAAAAATCTGCTTCTCGTGAATTAAATGTGGTTTGATAAAGGGACTTTTTGGGTCTTGGTGGAAGTATAAACCGATCACCATTCAAGTTTCTTTCGAATTTAACAAAAATCATGAAAATCACGCTTTCTCACAATACGAAAAAAATTCCTGGATCTGCCCCAAAATTGTATGGGTTCTTCCCTGAGCAACAACACATCCTTCCCACAAGTTTCATGGTATCCGTCCAGTAGGTTTGGCGTAATCCTGCTAACTAACAAACAAACGCAGAAGAAAACATTATCATTTTGGTGGACGTTATGAAATCAAGCAGTTACACATACTTATTGTCCTGTATCTGGATCCTGTTCCAGTACAGAGGCTTCATGGGACAGGCCGGCTCGATGGCAGGCTTCCGCGGGGCCTTCTCCACGTTCTGGGCAAAACTGAAGCCGCCGCCCATGGGGGGAGGAGGTGGAAGTCCAGAGCCTGGAGGCGGTGGAGGGGGAGGTGGGCCAGCTCCAGGTAGGCCAGGAGGGGGGGTGGGGTGGCGGGCCACCTCCTGGGAGAGGAGGTGGCGGAGGGGTGGCGGGGCACCTCCTGGGAGAGGAGGTGGCGGAGGGGGTGGGGGCACCTCCTGGGAGAGGAGGTGGTGGAGGGGTGGCGGGGCACCTCCTGGGAGAGGAGGTGGCGGAGGGGGTGGTGGTGGAGCTCCCGCCATGCCTGGTAAAGGTGGTGGAGGAGGAGGAGGGGGCGGAGGAGGAGGGGGTGGTGGTGGTCCTGAGAGGCCTGGTGGGAGGGGCGGTGGAGGAGGAGGTGGAGGAGGTGGAGGCGGCGGGGCTGGAGCTCCTGCGGCGGTTCCGCCTTTTAGATTCAGGCCGATAGAGTCTAAGTTGAGTTTTTTAGGCACGTTCTGGGAGGGGCTTTGAGCGAGCACACCCCCTTCGCCCTCAGGGCTTTTGATGAAGGTCTCCCTGTCCGTCTGGATGCCCACAGTGCGCCAGGTCTTGAGTGTGGAGTCGTCTGCAGTGGACACAGCAGCATCGCAGAGCTCCCGGTGCTCCAGACCCGCGATGTACGACTTCTCTCGCTGTGTCTTGGTGGCGGATCTCTCCAGGTGTGAGATTGAGACGGCGTGCTCACCTCTCAGCTGGAAGATCTGAAGCTCAAAGTCGGACTATGAGGAGCAAGAGCAGATACAAGATCAGACACAAAACAAATCCAGAGCTTCAGTCGTCTCCCATCTTATAATATATAGTAATAAAACTACATAAGGTCATTGAATATGTGTCTCCTTAAATTAACTTTGATTTAAGTATGCAATTATTCTTCCATGTACGTGATTCTTGGTTGAAAAATAAGAGTCATATTCATTCTTTTCACCACCTGTTTTAAACTTATTTCCATTCAAGTTTCCCCAGGCTGATGTTAATATCTAACTCTGAAAATCTGGTAACTGCAGTTTTCTTTTGACATTTCAAACAATGAAAACAACCCAACCCAAAGCAAAGTATTGATTTGAGACGAAAGACAAAAAAAAAATCCTTTTTCAAATACACATGTTCCTTATTAAGTCATGTCAGTTCAGAAATAGCATTAGGCACGTTCCTGCCCATACTTGCGGGCTGACTCAGCATTAGTCCTTTTAGAGTCCCACGTCAAATTAAAGGATTTAAGTCGACAGGCTGAGAAACCGATTCTGAGGTCAGACTTTTCGATGAAAAAAGTCCATAAAGAAATTAATCAGTGGTACAAATTATGTAACATGTCCAGAGCTATGTTCCCATTGGTATTCCAATGTTTTGCAATAACACAACCAGGCAAAAAAGCCACCTGTGAGACACTGTTCCAAACCTCTGATTTTAATGAATTAAACACTGACACCTTTAAAACAAATCTGGAAGGAGCCATTATATAATGAGACTAAAGAGATGTCTATTGCAGAGCTGCGTCTGGAACACAACTAATACTTAAAATATGACATTTTCTGGTCAGTAGAAATGTCATTCAGAATTTATTTTAATCAACACAGTACAGATGTTGCCTGTTTTGATTAAAATATATTATATGTACAGTATATCTACATCTTCTAATTTCACTTTTGGTATAAAATTGCTAAAGGTCACATTAACACTAAGATTTGGACATTATGTAATTAAAAATAAATGTATGTTGTCAATGCTTATGTGCTTATTACTAGTACAATTTAATTTTTTTTAGTTTTTGTTTGTTTGTTTGTTTTAATTCCACACCTCATTAGTATTTATACTACTTCAGCTACATGTGTTAAATTAAAGTTCTTTTTTTCTTCTCTCACACAGTCACATGCCGTCACTACAGTTAAAGCTGTGCCTCTCTTTTGTTTATGTGCCATTACATGTCATTTTTCCACTTCCTGTCGCAATACAGCTCATATCCAAAGCCAAAGAAAATCATCCTTGCCCGAGCCAAAGAGGCAAATAAGCACATCAGTTTTCAAGAGTTAGGTTCTTTTTTCATTTCTTCCAATCGTTGCTGTTTGTTCCAGTTTGCTCAACATACATTTTCCAACTTTAAAAGTTAACTTGACAAATAGGTTGACTGACAGTTTACCTTCAAATAGAATCATATTAAGAAAACCTGCCAAAGTCAAAACCTGACATCTGAAAGTAGCAGATTTTGCATTCAATAAACTACAGCACGGGATCATTTCATGCTCACTTAGTGCCATCTTGTGTTCAGAGCAGTTAACTACGGTTAAGACTAAACATTCCGGGCCTCAGAAATTAAACTACATATGAATTATTATCAAAAAATGTACTACTTTCAATAACATGCATCATATGCTCATTTGCTTGTGTTTTATATTGATTGTCAGACTCATTTTACTTTACTTTCTTTAACTCCTTGAAAGTACGCATGGTCTCATTTTCTCTTGTACATAATATGCTTGTACATAATATGCTTTCAGTAATTGTT
Source organism: Hippoglossus stenolepis (assembly GCF_022539355.2). Classification (NCBI taxonomy): domain Eukaryota; kingdom Metazoa; phylum Chordata; class Actinopteri; order Pleuronectiformes; family Pleuronectidae; genus Hippoglossus; species Hippoglossus stenolepis. Next base: position 15,107,056 of record NC_061492.1, on the reverse strand, counting down.
TGCTTAGGTCACAGGAGAACTTACATGCATCCTCTCAAGCTCTTCCTTGCACTCTCTCTTCAGCTGCAAGAGGGAAGCCTGGTGCTCTGAAAGAAGGCAGAACAAAGACATTGGCATGGGAGCACAACAATATTCAGTGCGGACTTCACTCAATAATCACAGCTTGAGGAACAGACTGAGAGAGAGGTTGATCTTCTGCCTGAAATATTGACATGTTAAATCACTATCAAATTGAGCGATACATACAAAGGTCATTACCACAACATGTATCTTTAGAGGCTAAATTCTACAGAAGGGTGGGTCGCTATATTTACCACTCAACCAACCAGTTTAGATTCTACTGCTGGCTGAGGGAAAAGCCAAAACAAACAATTTGTCGGAACAACATTATTCTCCTCATGAACATAATGCCACTAGAGTCTGACTCATAAACTCTAATTAAAAATTATGATCATCAGTTGTAGTTTCACGTCACAATTGGTGATGAAGTTAAATGCACTACACCCATTAGCTACGCCTAACAAGTTACTAAATATACACCACAATGTCATAAGCATGTTTTCACATGCACACTGCTTTCACATCTTAGGATAACACTGTTAGTTTTTGGCTCTTATTTCTAAATTAATAAAGTCTTATTTACTTCCACAGAGGAGGTTATGTTTTAATCCCTGTTTGTTTGTTTCTTGGTTGGTAGGGTTTGACGTTTTCACTGTTTCCCCAGGGAATAATTAATCGATCTTGATGAGGAAAAATGGAAAACTGAACAGATTACAACAAAACCTGAACCATTAAATTCATGTGTGTATCCAAATTAGGGGCTGGATCCAGGAATTTGTTCATCACCTTATGGTGTTTTTCAACATTTTCCCTTTAATTTTTTATCTTGATGATAAAATATCAGGCATGTTCAGGGGACTGATATTAATGAGTTTGTGTAATTTGGAGCAGATCCAAATAAAACTAGTGCGGAGGAGGAGTCCACTGTGCAGACTCAGGGGACAGGGACCGGGCTAAACAGCTCCGCGTTGTGTTCGTTTTTGCACTCCGCGGGAAGGATAAACGTGTGAATTTGGGTGCCGATTGGACAATGTACAGTGGAGTTACAACAACTTCATTTTCAAGCTGATCAGTAGGTGGTGCTATGACCCTGAGTTAATATTAACATATAGAGCTGTTCAGGCTGGGACTCTGATCATAGGTTTTAATTCAATGCACAGTGGAGTTAAAAAAAAAGTTTCCTTTTCACCAACAAAAAGCAAGTTAAGTTAATTTCACAAAAATTAAAAAAAATATTTTCTTTATTAATTCATTACTTTCTTTGAGTACGTGTACCTCCTCAAATAACTCGTTAATTCTTTCCCTCAAAAGCCCTACTTTCCTTTTCAATCGCACAACCTCTTTTCAAATCGTTAAGACTTTTTCTGGCTTGTTTTAATGTAATATTGGCTTTTTTTTTTTTGCATTAACTATAACCACAGACTTTGTTGCTCTACACGTGTACAACTGTGCCTTACTACTCCTCAAAAGACTCTCATAGTCGTCACATGCCTTAAGCAGTTGTCTGACCAATTGTACCAATGGTATGGTGCGTTAGCAGGTTGTCTCTCCGCCACCAGGGGAAAATCGATCTGTCCCAGCTCTGTATTTGTGAGTCAGTCCAGCACAGTTGCCTTGAAGGTCCAGAAGATTCAATGTGTCCTGGGGGCTCTTTTTTTCTTCTGTTGATTTATATTATTCTTAAAATGACCATTAAATGGGCTATGTCATATAGTGATTTAATGACTGTGGACGGGGTTTGTACTGTTCTTACAGTAATAAGCTGTAAGCTGCAAGCTTTTTACTTTGAAGTTCGGCAGTGCATGCCATTCACTAGCAAAATTATGATCATAGGCAAGATCAATGACACACCTCTGATCTTGGTTGTGTAATATATATTTTTTGGGGGGGGAGTTTATTGCCTTTAATATATAGGACGGAGAATAAGCTCTGAAGGGGGGGCAGAGAGAGAGAGAGTGGGGGAGGACATGCGTAAATGGCCGGTTGAGGCCTTGCCTCGTTTGGGGCGGCAGCTCTACCAGTTGAGCTATACGCCACCCCAGAACTTTTAACTTATTTATATTATCATACATGTAAGGAGGAAGAACAGTCATTGCAGACATAGCTAATAGATGGGCATAATGCACCTTAAAAATAGTTATTTGCTCCTAATATTTTCTGGGTTAATCACTTTTACAGTGTTCAGGCTTCTATTCCTCGAGAAAATAGAGCAAACCAGTTTACAATTTTGGGATTATTATACCTTAAGCGTGGCACCATTAAATAGTGTGCCTTTGGGCATTCAATAAATTTGCTGGGGACCAGGCGAAACGGCTCCGTGTTGCGTGTGTGTTTTGTGCACTGCTGGAAGGATAAACGCTTCACTTCCTGTGTCCGTCAAGCAACACCGAACCATGCCCACTAATCACGCATTACGGTCCACGCAATCAAGTGCAGACCACATGGTGAAAATTGTATGTAAATCGAATTAAAGTTGTAAAATGAGGTTTACTTCCTGTTGCCAGTAGGTAGTGCTATCACTATCACTACATACAGACTAATAGATCTGTTCAGGTCAGGGCTCTGATGAAGCATGAGCAATTTTACCGATTGGACAATGTTCATATGGAGCTGTTCAGGCCCGGACTCTGATCATTTGAAAGAATCTTGGTGCTGATTGGACAATGCACAGTGGAGTTATGACAACTTTGTCTCCTTTGGCAAAGGATCAACCTTCGCCACACCTCAATGTTTACACGGTTTGAGGAAATGTCACAATTCTGACCATGGTCTTATGACTTGTCTGAGCTCATTTGGGGTCATGATACACGTGTGTACCAAATTTCGGGAAGATTGGTTAAACCAGACGGAATTGCTGCGTTTTAGGCCTTTTCACGAGCACCAACAGTGCGAAGATAAAATATAGATCGAGTGGATTTAATGTGGTTTCATAAGGAGACTGTTGGGCCTTAGCAGAGGTATGCGTTCTACTCAGTGCTTTTCTAGTTTCTAATTTCAATCAAGACTAGAATGAAGAACAAATAAAGGCGATGAAGATGCTTCACAATCTCTCTCTCTGTTTGCACAATCTCTGACAGTCAATACATTTCACAACCTGTTGTAAGAAGTAACAGTTTATTGTGGTAATGATTTATCCAAGTAAGTCAATAAAACAGACTATTCTTAATAGACATTGTGCAACTTCATTATCAACAAGTAAAGGGTCATAAATGTGCTGAAAAAAAGAAAGAAAAATATGAAAGGAAAAGAAAGATTGAAAAGAATTGGATATGATCTGCACTCGCACATCTATACACATGCATGTGTGTTTATCTATAGGTTCAAAGTCTGGACTTTAGCTCTCCTTTATTCTTTTAGCCGAGAGCAAAGCTCGATCCCTGCGAGCAAATCACCAGAATAATCCAGACTTGCTGGTTTTAATCTACAGACCACAGAGAACACCCAACATCTGTTGCACTGCTGTTACACCACAGTTTCACTGTACCCAGATCATGAATGAAAAGCTTTTTGCTTTCGGGACTGAATCCGTCTGTGTGTGCTTATGACCTATTTGTGTCATTCCACCTTTAGAGGTGGGCCAAACAGGGCTTGCTGCCCAGAGTGTACTTGATTCCATTAAATGTTTTTACCCCACTCTAACACCCACCCCCATGCTACCCACCTTGTGGTGCCATAAAACAGCGTATTGGTGAGTGCTCAAGATTTCAATATTGGTGGTTTCTGAGGTAAAACTCAATCAAGGACAAATATCCCACACAAGAGATCCATTCCAAAAGATACTAAAGGTAATGGCCCTTATCCACAAAAACAATCAGTGTGAGGTATGTCAGTGTGCAGGCTTGACTGGGATGATCCTCTGCCAGCATTCCTGTTATTCCAAGTTATTACAGGTAACACTGTCTAAAGCAAAAGGCGTGAGGTTCTCACCTGCCTCTGTGTACTTGAGCCCCACCTTCTCCTCCTCATCTTTAGCTTTGGGTGGGGGCCACACAGCTTGCAGCCGCCCTGGAGTCCGGTCCTCGCTGTCTGTGGGTGATGTGACCTCTGTCTATGGGAAGAAAACACATGTAACAGTATAAGCATATGAGTAATGAAATCACACTAATATTCTTATTTTCTGAGGGCAAGTTTTCTCAAAATGCATTGTTTTTCCTGCATTTGGAGTAAATACAAGGAACTTCAGCCACTACAATGTCCAAAAACATGTAATTTAAGAGGATTTGGGAGTAATGTTACATACAATAGACTCTGTGGGAGATTTGACATCGTTTCCAGGAGATTTTGAAGCTCTCTCAAAAATCAACCTTAGATTTTCCTTATCATTCTTGATTTTCTTTTTCACTGCCTCCATATCCACATTCTCGTTTTTTTCCTTTGTGGCAGTTTTGGTGCTAAAGATGTTCCTGAAGGTATCATAGGCCAGGTCTGACGTTTTCTTTCTTTCAGGTGTGGATGTAAGTACCTCTGGGGCTGGAGACTTCTCTCCCACAACCTCCTCTACATTCTCAGTATCTTTCTTGCTGTGTTTAGAAGTAGCATCCTGGCGGCCATCTGACTGTTTGGCGTCATCGTGGCTTTCTTGTTTTAACCGATGACTGAGCTGTCCCATAACGGTGCTTTTAGTATCTGAAACGGATCTAGGCTCTGCATGTTTTTTGGCTGGAGATGCTGCCCTCTGGTCAGGGAAAAGCTTGGCTTTGTTTACAGTCTTCTTCAGGTTGAGCAGGGCCAGGTCAGCGTCCTTCTCGCTCTGCTTGATTTCTGAAACTGTTTCCCTCTCATCACCCACTGCTCCTTTCTTCAACACCCTCAACCCACTGAAAAGAGCTGGCATCTGGAAGGAAGGTGGCGAAGAGAGGGCCGTGCCCTTGGACGGGGATGAGGTGGAGGAATTAGGGGAGGGTCTAGCAGGTGATGATGATGGGGTTGTTTTTGCTTCAGCCTTCTTTGGAGCAGTTGGGAGCTGTGAAGAGCTGGTATTTGGCTGAGTGTCACCAAGGGTTCCTGAATTTGTTATACCAGCAGTTTCTGATTGCGCCACTGGGCTGGAAGACACTACGGTTGACAATTCAGGAGTCTTAGGAGGGGTGGTGGGAGCAAACACCTGACTGGAGAGTGGTTTCTCTGTCCCGTCCTCAGCCTCATCCCTTTGCTCACATGTCTCCTCCTTTTGTGCATGATCCAAATCATCAGACTCCTTTGGCAGCGAGGCTGTGGCATCATTATGACTTGCAGTCTCCAAAGAAAGAGGTCCGGAGATGATGGAGGGGACAGGCTGAGAGCAATCTATGCCAGCATTCTCATCACTCTCTTCTTTTCCCACATTGTTGCCACTATTCTTTTCTGCATCCACAGACACTGTGGTGGTGCTCTCCTTGGGAGTGCAGCTGTCTTTCTGTTTGGTACTAGAGGAGACGAGACCTGTCCTAGAGCTGGATCTGCTCAGGAACCTGTCTGAGTAAAGAATAGCTTCTATGCGGGATCTCTCCGTAAATTTGTGTGTTCTAAACACAGGCACTTTGTACTCTGACTCTGACTCAGTGGAATGATTTAACTCATCTCCTTCACCATGGTTCACTGTATTATTGTCCTCAGGTGGGATGGGCTCGCTGGTCTTTGCCTGCTTCTCTGACAGGCTGATGTTGCTAAGGGACACCTCTTCATCCTCATTTTCTGTGTCACTATACGTTTCCACCTTAGTGACCTTGACCAGATGTGGGTCATGTGGGGCTCCAGCTGCTCCTTTAACTTTTTCACCAGATTCTTTGACATTTTTCAACGATTCAGCTCTCTGCCCTTTAACACAGGAAGTCACCTCCTCCCTCCCTGTTTGCTTGCTCTCACTGTTAGAAGCTTGGCCACCATTGGGACGAGGTGTCTTGCCATCCGACAGCTCCGTGAAAGAAGTCAGCACAGCCGACTGCACGCCTGAAGACACAGCTCTATCCCGGCTCAAGAAACTGCTGAAGAAATTCAGATAGGAGCCCGCAGGCTGCTTCCCCTGCTCCCCTGAGTTATTACTTGCACTGTCCATTTTTGCTCAAAGTGTCTCACCACCTGAGGGCAAAGAACAGGTAGCTGATTCAGCAAAGTGTCAATTCAAAATGTCACAAATGGTTCATCTCCCCACTCCAGTTATCCAAGCTGGTCCTATTCCACCTCTAGCCGTTGGCTCTGGAACAAAAGGCTTTTGTGTGGACAAATCTCCCCAGCTCCTCTTACCTTCTTCAGGAGAGTGCCAACTGTAACAACACTATCCTATAATCTTGTTTAGTGACACACATACAGTACAGGTTGCATGTAGTAGACACTCATGATGTCACATAAAGACTACTACAGATTGTGTGTTGACAGCAGTGCAGTCCAGTCTCCTCTGTGCGAGCACGACTCCCATGCAAGTGAGGTCAATCTGCTCAGTGACTGGAAGCATGTCCTGCTGTAATCTCCCTGGGAGAGTAGGAGAACAGAGTTCACTCGCGTTTCACAAAAACATTTCCATATGTTCCAGCAAGTGGGGCAGCGTTATCCATAGTTGTGGGTTATCCTTCTCTCTGTGGAATCCATGACTGAGCTGTTCTTGTAGTGTGTGTCTGTCTCCGTTTACAGGAAAGCAGTGTGTGCTGTTTCCTATGTGAGACAAAAAAAAACTCTCTCAGGTTGGGGAAAAAAAAATGTGTCTCACTGGTTTACCCGGTCTGGGGACGCCTCCCTCCCTTCAAGGTCCCTCCCTTCCTGGGAGGGGACCTGCAGGGCCCGGCACCACAGGTGTCTGATTACCTCTGCTCACTTCCCGTAAAATGGCTGCGGAGGTAAACAGGGTGAACACAGAGGGGAGGTGAAGTCTGTGGTCAGGTACAGAGCGCGGCAGCCATAAACCGGCACTGCAGCACTGCAGCATTATGCAGTGAGTTACTGCAGCACAGGGCTTAAGAAGTGGTGATTAGCCTGTGCACAGCCAGCCCTGGCTAACAGGCTAATGTGTGATGAGTCAGCCTGTGGTACCTCCAACTCAAGCTAACAGGCTAAAGTGTTATTAGCCAGCCTGTGGTACAACCAATTCAAGCTAACAGGCTAATGTGTTATTAGCCAGCCTGTGGTACAACCAATTCAAGCTAACAGGCTAACATGCTAATGTGTCATCAGCCAGCCTGTGGTACCTCCAACTTAAGCTAACAGGCTAATGTGTTATTAGCCAGCCTGTGGCACCTCCAACTCAAGCTAACAAGCTAACACGCTAATGTGTCATTAGCCAGCCTGTGTTGCATCCAACTCAAGCTAACAGGCTAATGTGTGATTAGCAGCTCACAACCTGAATTCAGTAAGAAAAATCACATTTTGATTCACTTACCGTAAGCATCCTATTTGAAAAATGTCAACGTTCAGAACATACAGAACATTGACATTTTTCAAATAGGAAGTTAAGTTTTGAGGACACAGTTTCCAAGCTAGCGACAGGCAATACAATCCAGGGAGAATCCCTCAAATTAAAAAACAGAGAAATAACTTCTGTGGTGTTTACACTATCTTTTTAGTTTATCTTTACAGGCTCTAACCTCTAATTGATTTTTGTATAAATGTCAGTTTAGTGTTATTCTAACTGTGGTCGCCCTTAGCAACCAAAGGTCATCCTTGTTGAAATCGATCTTTCAGACCACCTCAATGATCTCAGTCTCAGCTGGAGTCACCAGAGGACACACTTATCACAGAATTGTGTTTGAAATAGTGTTTTATAAATATTTTTGTCCAGTTTTATGATGATGAATTAAACAAGAAAAGGGGAAGATATTTTTGAGCAATGGACATTTCTCAAGACTACATATTTAATAACAAATGGCAGAAGGATTGCATGAAAAATGGAAATACTGTTGTAATTTGTACCCTCAGTCACTGCAATAATTTAATATCTGCTACCAATAAAAAAACAAATATAAAATCCATGTGTAACTGCATTTTCCTGGGATTGGAGATTTATTTTCATTTAGCTACAAATGGAGAGAGGGCCCCTGTGGAATCACGTTATGTAAGAGCAGTGGTATTTCATACACACACACGCAGTAAATCCCCTTGACAGGTTGTACTAGAAGGAGGCACCACTGATCGACTAGGCTGTGATGTGAACAGATAAGGCAAGTTTAGGGGAATGATGAGTGTGTGTGTAAGGTAGTTCAGATCCAAATGAAAATACATATCTAGTGAATTTGAATGTGGTCTCATAAGAGGACTGTTGGGCCTTGGTGCCGGTATGCGCTCTACCTAGTGCTAATCTAGTTTCTAATAAAATGAAAATGAATGACAACGACAAAGAAGCCATTCCACAGCCAGGTATGTGTGATGGCTATCACTTTTACAACAGCACAGATAGCCTCATTCTGTACAGCACAGCCTTTGTGATGGTATGTCAACTGATTGTGCTCGCAGTCAGGACACCTATTGTGTCTTGGGCAAAACAATGCGTGGCATTTCACTGATACACTACCCGCCTAAAACCACACCCAGGTTATCTCACTCATCTGCCAAAAGAATGAATGCCTTTACCAGGTATGATGCATGATGGTACTTCTCTAAGTGTACTTCTTATTAGCATAATTAAAACCTATTGAACTCCCAGAAACAATGTTCATAAAGTACAGTAGGATTGTATTAATCACACTCTGCGAGCAACAATATCTTGTTGCAACTAAGCCAAATAACATTAGGAAATCACACTATTACTCTTTATGTCCTAAAACATGGCAATTAATCACAAACATTGCAAAACGTTTGCAGGAGTAGTTCAAACTGTTCTGTGTTTGCTCTGAACAAGAGAGGTTTGACTGGAATGATCTCAGTTTTGGCTTAAAACCCCAGTCTACAGATTAAAATCCATGACCTGTTAATCCACCTCTAAGAATTCATGATCAGGTGGTTAAACGCCTGAGTGAACAAAAAAAATCCTCATGAGTCCCACAAAAGAGGGGGAGAGAACCATGATGCACTGCTCCGCGAGCAAAAATGTGCATTCCAGCTAATTGTGATCTTTAGGTGTTTGTTGTGCTCAAGTTTCCTCACCGTGCAATCCAGCCTGGGATAATAGGGCGTGTCCCCGATGATGTCATCCTCCGGCGGCGTGATGCGTAGGAAGTCCAGGTGATCAGGGCGCGGAACACAGGAGAGGGGCTCCTGAGGTTCGTCACCATCCAGCATCCAAATATCATCCTGACGCAAGAGAGAATCCTCTGCAGAAAAACACAAACACACACACGACCACAGGGTGATTAACACACATGTTGTGCAAGGAATCATTGCAGGGAGATACTCAACAGGTGCAATCAGGTGTGATGAGGCTGAATAAGCAGCAGTGTCTGAGGAAAACTATTTCCCTGTGAAACCAGCATGGGCTACAAAAATGGAACGAGGTAGGAAGCAGGCATCAGAGCCTTTTAGCATCAAACAGGCAGCAAGTCAGACACTAGTTTAGCTGCAGGCACGAGGGCACAAAGCTATTTTTATCTGCACTTAGCCAGGCCTGTTCCAATCGTCAACCCCGAGAGGAAGCCACACTGATCCAATAAGAAAAAATGGCTAGAGAGCATTGTTCTTAAAAACAAACATCACTGTTTAATACAGATTTGCATTCAAGAAAATGTTAAAATCAAATAGAAAATAGGTGTTTTGTGTGAGCTTGTGTGTTCAGTCATCTCAAGGCCCGGAGAGAGTGGAAATACAAGACTACACCCTAATTAATTGATTAAGAAAGACTGCCCTCTACTGACCAAGGACTTACATACACTTCACAATTAAATGGCACATGTAAACTTCATCCGAAAACAAGGCTAAATTTGAAATTCCAAATATGAACTGCCTCCTCCGTGCTTCTTTGAATGCAGAATACTGAGGGAGTTTGCATTTTATAGAACGTGGCCTTTAACATGAACTACTCACTGGCACTATGCAGATGCAGATGCAGACTGAGCCTGCATAGCCTTGCTCATGTGTCACTGCCCTGAACAAATCACATTGTATTAACCTCAGGAGGAACCAGGCTATTGCTGCGAGAGCCAACACAGAAGCGTAAAGGCTATTTCAACGACTTATAATGTGCAAAGAAATGTAATATCTCATGCCTTGCTGCATGCATTCACCGTCTCTGGAGAGTCAGTCATGCAAGAAAAGAGGATAAACAGTGCAAGTTAAGAGACATGTGGGGCAAGGACAGTGAGGTGAAAGAATAAGGAGGCGGAGGAGAGAAAACACAGAGGGGGAGGGTTCGGATCTTGAAGCTTGATGTTCTCAATTTCCTCCAGCTGAAAGACAACACCCTGAACTGTTGGTGGTCACAATTATGAGCTGCAAAACTGAGCAATGCACTTCCTGTTCGATGAGATGCTAAAATATCCCATAACCTCAGTATGTAATGAGCGACCTTGAACAGGGAATGCGGAATTACTGTACTGCAGCTCAGCAGCCACTATATGAATACAAACATGATATGATAATATGAGAGCCCCCCCCCCACACAGAGAAAAATAACTGAGGGGGCTTCATTGAAAACAAATGGAAGCATTGAAATTCAGGGTCCTTATTCTACCAGGATCAGTCACTTGGAGACGGCTGCAGCGCCTGCACTCCCTCCACTTCTCTGGGACTTTGGCAGGATTAGATTAATAACTTTTCATTATGATAATGCTGCGCTGCATGGTCCCGCAGCGGGGAACTGCTGACTCTAGGCTGGGACTCTTCCAAATGTAGCCCCGGATAAAGGCCAGTCTGTGCCAAGGAAAGAAACTATTGATCAGAAACAAGCTCTCTCACTTTCTGTCTTTCTCTCCTGTGACAAAGTGTTCCATACACGAAAGAAGCAAACGATGAACGCCCACTGATATGTTAGCTATGTTCCTTCATGCCTACAAAAACAAAACGGTTAAACAGTCTGTTTCCCATGATTTACAGCCAACCTGTCACCAAATTAAATATGCATAAGGTGGAAAACAGTGCCACCATCTGGACAGGCAGGGAAAAGGGGCCTGTCTTTCTCCCCATTTTCAAAAACACTGCAGTGGAGGCCTGATGCTGCTGCTACTGCTCGAGATGGGGACATAGTGGAGTAAAGCACAACACTGCAGATGTGAAGCAGCTTCTGCATTCATCGGGTATAGAAGGCAGCACATTAGTTTACTTGGCAGTTGATCCCTCACTGTCGAACACACACACATACACTCAGTGAGGTTACGTTCAATGCCGCCGGGGACAATTGTGGGCTCATTGCCGCTTAATCTCCATCTCTGCTGCTCTAAAAGCCGAGACTGAATCACAGCGTCCGTAACTGAGGGCTGATGGGATTGTTTGTCTGGCGACTGAAAAATTAAGCTTGGTTTGACGGAGAGTAACGTGCCGCTAAATGGATCATCCCAAACCAAGACAGCATCAGTGCACCAGCTGCTGTCTGGAGTCTCTACACAGTAAATAGACCTGCAGGTGTTGACTGTCCTTGCAGTAATTTGACAGTCAAAACACATGCGTGTGAGTGAGCAGCTGCCAGACAGCGTGGGTGTTTCAGTGGCCCTGTGAAGTATTATTATTTAGTGCGGCTCAGTCAGAGGGCAGCTAGCGTCTGATCCTGAGAGGTGGGTGTGTCGGTGGAGACAGATTAATCACTCCGTCAGCTAGGCCTCACTCATCCGGCGGTCAGGGAAAGCTCTGCTCAGGCTGTATTGAACACTGTGAAGCAGACATGAAACCATTAAGAGCGAAGAGTCTTTTCAAACCCACATAGGCGGTGGCAGTCTTGTTGTTAGTGGACCACTGCAGGTCAGGCAAGCTCAAAATATCTCTTTGTATTTCTATAACGGATTAACTCTACCTCCTCCCCTGTCATTCTTATTAAAGACACTCAAACAGCTTTATCCAGCATACCCACTGCCCTATTTTATCCACTTAAAATCTAACACACATTTAAAGCAAACGAGCTGGGCCATGTGGCACGCTGAGTGCATCTGGCAGCCTCCTACCCCCTCCTCCACCACTTTTACCCAGGATCACAGATTTTTATATAAATCATGAAAAATGGAGGATTTGTGAATCACCCTGCTGGTTTATGCTCCTGTCACGGCTGTTTTTTTCCACACAGGCTTGTTGGCCGTGCAAAGCCGTCAGGCCGGCTGATTGACTGGTTTTGGCTGTCAGTCCTGAAATTTGTGTAAATACAGGCAGCTACAATTGGAAACTGTGCTGCAGGTGACCAGAGGGCCAGAGCAGATTTGTAGCATGAAGCTCACAGACTCGTCTTTACTCATTTCAAATGCAGCTCTGGAGGCTGATTGGAAAATAAAACAATAAAAGGAAGAGGGCGGAGTGTGTTCATTGGGCCTGGCAGGGCATTGACTGAGAGAAAGGACATTTGGTTATCTCTGCTTCACTCTACCAGTGAGTGCATGTATAAAAAACAGGATTTCTGCAGGTTCCTTTTAAGAATGACATTTTAGAGAGTTAATCGTGATTTCCTTTTCTCCCATCATTAGAGGTTTCTTTCTGGATTCATTCTGTTTATGTTTCTGTCACAATCTTTTCTTTCCCCGCTTGTTTTGATGCAGCTGATGTCTCGAATAAAAATGCAGCCGAATCGTGGGTGCAAAATGTATGTATATGTATTTATACTTCCCCATATGAGTTGAAGTAACAGAGCAGAGAATAGATAGTAGGTATCCATAGTCTAGAGATGAAGTCTAACGAGGTGTTGTAGACTATCAGTTATCAGTTCTACGAATGCCTTGTTTGTAGTTTTATTATAGTGACTAATATCTGTATAATCAATAAAGAACTACAACTCACTAAGACATTCCTATCTAATTTCTTTCATATTCTCATATTGAGGCACAACGTAAGTAGCGTTCACAAAATAGTTATGTAATCAGAGACATACCTGAATGTTTTGAAGACCTCGTACGTAATATTTTAACACATTTAAGAATTTTTTATTCTTTTAATGACATTTTAAGGCCCAAGGAAACTCTGACTTAGAGTGAAGCCGATCATGTTAAAAACTTCTAAAAGCATGAGATGGGAGATACTAGCGTTTGCCCAGCTGGTAGTGTAGGTAATGGTATGTTGAATGAAGAATAAAAAGCTCCCTGTTATATGAGAAAGAGCATTGTGCCTTGTTTCTGTGTGTGGACATTACAGCTTGTACGGCACTCGTAGCCTCTGTTTTTGGCAGAATCCACCTCATTATCTAAATAGAGCCGGCCCTTGTCCTCATTGAGCGAAGCAGCTACGCATGGCAGTGCACTCTGTGTTGAATGACAGCTCGCAGGGAGAACAGGCTGACACACTCTTGCTGATCAGGTTCATATGACCTTCCCGGAACGTATTGACTAATCTGATTATGGTATTGCCTGCCATATGTCAGACAATAATATAAGTAAGGAATTTAGGAAGGGTGGGGTAAAGGGAAACGCGAGAGCGAGCGTGGGAGACGCTAATGGTAAAAGCCTGACAACAGTTTCTCCTAAAGCGGCTATAAAAAATATGAAATGACATGATATGTAACGTAAGTGGAGGCAATTGTAGTAAGAAGCCTACAGACTGTTTTCACCCGAGGCTGCAGGTCGTCTCTGCTCTACAGAGCTTTACAGCCTCTTTCAACTCACTGTTTTGATTTTCACACCCACAGTTGTGCTGCTTTGACTCTGGCTGCTCTCAGCACTGTTTACAGCTGCAGCAGGCAGCTAAAAGAAGATACAAGAACTCACTGTACACCAGCTGCCCCGCACCAAGCAGCGAACGCACACAACTGGTGACTCACTGTAGTCATTTCCACATACGAGGGGATGTCCATGTTGTGTTCACAGATTCCTTATACCGAAGGTTTAAAATTTCTTGTTTGATTGTGCAGTTTTGAGAGGATGTTGACTACCTGATGATTATACGGGGAACAAAAATGCTGATAGAAAGAGAAAGCAATGACATTACTCAGTGTTAATATCATAAACTTATAAAGATGGAAGACATGACTCGTCTCTCCAAAAGTGAAGCCAATGCCCCCCACCTGGGGGTTGGCTGTAGTATAGGTCATTAATCCAGCCTCCTCCATGTTAGTGGATGGGACGTAAATGTTTTTACTTTGTTTCAGAATGTGGCCTTTCAGTTTGAGACCTGGTCCTTCGTGCTCAGATTTTGCTTTCACTCAGAAACCCGTACTCTCCTGCTTGCCATAGACCTGCTCTGCTTGTGCGCCTCTACTCAGATATTCTGTTGCATATTCCCGGCACTCCAGCTTCAGCTCTTCTCCTCGCACTCGACGCTGCTTCTGTGTGCCCAAGAAATGGATGGTCTCGGATTTCTCCTCTGCTCAGATCGTGATACATGAACCAAACTAAAAAGTCTAAGTATACGTCGAATTTTATCAAAGATGGTTTCTATCATTTTAGGTAGTTTTTACAACAATTATGTTTTTTTAAGTGCAAATTTTTCCGGTGAGTTTGGTTTTAATGGGTTACTTGATACTTGACAGCTGAGATTGACTGATTGGTTGAGCGCAAGATGGCAGTGTTGCTATGCAGGATGTTTTGGCTTCATTTCTGGATAGTGGGAAGTGGTGGAGATGCGTTGTCCATCTTTATATCCAGTCTATGGTGAACACACACAAATCCAACACACTTTTATGCATAAGGTGTCCTGTTACACAAACTGCAGTGCAGGAGGATTAGCACATGAAGAGAATTTGTTTAAAATGACCGTCTGCATAAGCACAAGCTCATTAATAGGCACTGAGCTTCAATAGGAGAGCGGAGATTAAAGAGCCCGGATGATAATTAGTTCGACATTTGAAGGGCCGAGCTTCAAGCTGACCCACTTAGCCCCTTTTTGGCTGGACACTGTGATGTTCATTTATCTGTGTTAACATCTGAAGTGTGTTCAATTATCAAGCAGCAAAATGGCGATCTCGTAAACAGCTCGGATGCAGCAGAACTGACGGAGGCTTTCTGTTTAAGATTAAAGGCACCACTCTGAAGACTGTGCAGCACGAAGCATGTGGAAAGCATGACGTAGGCAACAATGTGAGCAGATCTTCTTTCATACAGATCGCATATGTGTTATCCATCCCATCTAGTTAATATCTATACCGCCTAACCTTTAAGGGTCGTGGCGGGGCTGGAGAATATTGCAGCTGACATTAGGCAAGAGGACAGGACAGGTCGCCAATGTATCTTAGGGCCAGCGTATAGAGACAAGCAACTATTCAAACTCACATTTACAATTACAATTAACAATTTAAGCCCTGCTCAGACCTGGTATTAACATTCGTCCTGAAAGATCCGAAAAACAAGTGGACACCGTTAAGTAAGTGTGTTCACATCTGACATTAAAATGCATCCTGAATGTGTCTCAGGTGACCACTTATACTTAATACCAGGTCTGAACAAGGTCTCCAATCTGCGTACTAAGTACTCTGCAGCTGTGAATATCTTTGGGTCCGCATGTAGGTCTCCGTCCTGACCATAGACTGTATATAAAAAGGTCCTCACTGGATGGATGTGTGGGCTCGGCCCGGAGAGGTGTCGGCCGCTGGTTGGCTCATGTTTAACACCCTGCCATTTAAATTCTCCTGGTTTTTGCCAGCGCCCATTTATGTAACGTTTTCGTATAATATGAAACTGCGTTTGTGAGTAGTATGCAGTGGTAAATGTGTAAATAGGATTAGTCACCTTCATTGTACATAACACAGAGACTGTGGGGCTGAAGTTAAATTTTCTTTTGAATTCTTTTCTCTTGTTTATTGTTAGTTTAGGGAGTCAGGGTTCAATGAATGTCTTTTGGTTTGTTCTGCTTCACTTAGATCTAGGTAGCACCTGTTTTGTTTTGACCTTGGTTCACCCTGAGGTGTGTTTGTTTTCCGGTCACTATCACTTTCTACTGTCACAAGTATTAGTAATAATTCATTGCACAATATTGATGATCTGGTGTTGTGATTTTGGTTTTTGGGACCGGGGCAGGAAACTCCATTAGTGATAATATGTTGCGCTCCTACCCCCGTAGATGGGAGTGTAACATTATTAATGTGTGTGAATGCCAACGTGTGTGAGGAACAACGTCACTTCAGTGGGAATTGATACAAATTATTTCCGCATGAGTAAAGCTGGGTTCTTCATTCCCTTTTTCACCAGTTAGCTCGGCACAACACAGCTCAGCACTCCTCCCTCCTCCCTCTAAAAGCTGCTGCTGCTGCTGCTGCTGCTGAGCGCTGCTGACTTGTGCTGCTTGGGCGAGCACCATAGTCTATGATGTAATGATTCAAAACACTCTGGGGCTTCCTTTAAAAAAAATGCAGCATTGTTCTGAAAATAGGGATTAAACTATCTACATTTTCCACAGTCTTTAAGTGAATTACATAATCAATGGGAGGCCATCTGTTTGCCGCTGCAAGTAGAGATTGAATGACACCGACTGAAAGGGTTGATTAACCACGTAACAGAGGTACCTAATGCAATAATAATAATAATAATAAGGCCTAAAGCATCAAATTGAATTGTGCAGCTTGGAGAGATTCCAGTGAAGGTGTATAAACTTTAAACCAACACAGAAAACCTCTTCTACTGAAACGTATAAGCTCACACAGTGGGCACTGATGAAAAGTCACAGGGGCACTGCTGATCTAAGCTTGTGACATTATTGTGGCTTTGCAAAGATTATGTATGTTGCGAGAGTTTAAATCCATTTATTCTGTCATCGTTAGATTATAAAAAAGGGGAAAGGAGTCCCGCAGATAAGGACCTTCTAATCCTTATTTTCTCCCCCGCCTTGTGCCGCCTGGGTCCGTGATCCTTTGTCAGCTTCCTGTGAAAGAGGTTAGGATGTGGGGTTTTTAAGGGGAGGGACAGCAGATCCCTCCGAGTCCAAATTGGCAATGCTTCAGTTAACACCATGCTCACGAGAACCCTGGTCAGTTCAAACTCTGTGTCAACTTTGATCTGAGACACTCCACTCCTAATCTCTGCCTTTTCCCTCCCGCGGCACTGAGAGCGTTAAAACGGATCATCGGCCAAACTATTCTCAGGCCCCGCTTGCCCCTTGTTCAACTCCGCTGGATAGTTTTTAATTTGTGGTCATATGTCAAAGCCAGGACGAGAAACCAGCAGTTAAATCCTAACAGAGACGCTTTGTAAAACAGTGCCTTTCTGTTGATTTAGCTTGTGGTGGAGTGACAAAAAGTGAAACTCCTTGTGCAGAAATAGTTTGTCAGTTGTGTTGCACACAAATTGCTGGAGCTTTTCAACAAAAACCTCAGGCGCACACACACTGACACACACACCCACACAGACACATGAATCTCTCTCAAAGCATATTGCTCTGTTCTTTGAAATACAGCTCCAGCAGTTCCGGAGCGAGGGCACATTCTGACAACCGTTTCATGCTCCTGTCTGAGACGATAAAACAGCCAGGACGTCAACATTAACATCAAGGCATGAATCAGTGTGTTCAAAGTGCTGTTGGAGTTGGAGAGGCGGGATTTCTCATAACTCACCTGTTGTTGTGGAGTTGCTGGAGGAATTCCACTTGGAGGTGCTCGGCCTCCTGCTGAGGTTCAGGTCCAGGCGGGTGATGGTGCGCTTGTTGCCGTTCTTGTCGATGACCTCTGTGAAGATTTTGGACTCGTCAATGTTGCTGGAGCCTTCGCGGGCCGGGTCCACGTCCTTGTCCGACAGCAGCACGATACGGTGGTTGAGCTGTGGGCTCGCCTGCTTACAGGGCAGAGGGGACAGGACTGGGGACATGCTCTGGAGGCTGTTTGAGGCGGGGAAAGAGGTGTTGAAGACCCCGGCGAGAGACGCAGAAGATGGGCTCTTGATGCGGGATTTGGCTGAGGGTGAAGGGTTGGTTGTATTGGACAGGGGCAACCATAGCCCCTCAGACTGCTTGTTACCTGTCGTTTCTCTACCAACCCCAGCCAGGTGGGCTCCATTTGTCCCTCTCCACTCTGCGGACCCTTCCCTCTCTGGGCTCGTATGGCTAACATGGTGCACCCTCCCCTCCACATCCTGCACTTTAGCCACCACCCTGACCCCTATATTCCTCTGATTGATGTTGCCACAGAGCTGCTGAGCGGACCCGACTGCTGATGCATTCTCAGATAACGTCTCCACCGGAGAGTCAAACCTCTTAATTGGTCGAAGGTTGCTCCCACTTTCCCGTCGGGTCAGTCCCTCCATCAGGCTGCAATAAGACGACTCGAAACCCAGCTCGCTGTCGTATTCCGAGAAGTCGCTGCAGAAATACATGTCGGGGTCAAATGTCCGGTTGTCCTCCATGAAGTCCCAGCCCTCACGGCCGATCTGGAAGGGTTCCTCCATTGGCAGGATGGGATTACTGACTGCACTTACATAGGAGCCGGTGGCTGGGCTGTCAGACACATGGACGGTGGCTGGAATACCTGGGATCGGCTCCACTACTGAGGCTGCAGATACGGCCACACCATTCTGGGCGCCTGAAGTCCCACTTATAACTTTCTTCTTTATCTTACTGTTCAGGAAATCCTCCGCACTGTCGAGCTTCTTGCTTCCAAACTTTTTCAGCTTCTTGCTCTTGGACGTGGCTCTCTTATGCTCCGGAGACACAGCGTGAGAATAGTTGCTGCTGCTGCTGCTGAGAACCTGACTTCCAACGTGAGCTTCCTGACCCTCCATGTAATCCTGTAATTTCCCATCCTGGTTACCCATCCTGACCTTGTTGGCGCAGTCCCGACACAGCGATAAGAGAACCGCCAGCAACTGGTGGTGCTCCGCCGCCAGCCAGCAGAGCTCTGCAACAACCTCCTTTGTTGCCTGCTGAGAGTTGAGGAGTTCTCCCGAGGTATAGGAAGACTGGCCTCTTTGTTTGGACGCCGCAAGATCCTCCTTTCCCCAGTCATGGCCATTGCCGGCGCTTTCTGAATGAGGGGCAAGGCTCTTGTACTTGAAGCTCAGGGCCCGCCTCTTGGGGTTATACAGGCTGATGTTGCTGAGCTCACGGATGGGCGCATACAGGATCAAGACGGTGTGTGTGCCCTCCATGACGGGAGCCATGTTGATCACTCAAGCGGTCCAAAGTAAGTGGTCAGTCCCCCGACAGAGTGACTGGGCTCGGACTGCAGAGGAGGATTTCTGGCCATTCATCACTTGGCCTGTCAAGATGCTGTCAGAGAGAAAGTAGCATGCAGCGATAAATCAGACTTAACAGATACAGGATGTCTAAACAACATGTTATGGACATTTCGTGAGCCCTAATGCCAGACTTTTTATATTTCTCTTTGATTTCAAGTCGAACCGGGCAATTAAACAATATCAATCATTATCGCAATATTATTTTCCTCAATATCAATATTACAAAATTGCAATATATATTCTTTACCCAAGCACAGTGATTAGGTATAACAGATGATGATCTAACTAAGAGTTGTTGTTTTGCTGTGCATGTGTTTGTCATTTTCTGCCCATAAAGAAGAGCTTAAAGCCACAACTTTCACTCATGAGCAAAAATCAGTCTTTAAACTTAAAAGAAATAATAATGTGACATTTATCTTAAGAATCATCAATATTGACAGATGAAAAATGTTATCTGGCCATAATTTTTGGCCATATCGCCCAACCCTAAAGTATGATATTAACAATTTCTCACATCTAGGGCCCTTACTACCTGGATGCCAATGTAGAGATTTAAAAACACAAACTGCTCCTCTCACATCATAAAAAGCAAAAATAAAACCGACTCTATTATTCACCTAACGTCCTTGACCTTATATCATCTACACATCCCTCTCCTGCATTTGTTGTATAAGCACATACAACACTTCATCAACATTTCAGAAGTCTGCAGCATGAATCCTGCCACTCACACGAACACATACACACACAAACGGTGACGACACACGCAGGGCCCCGTGCATGCAGGGGCTGCCATGTTTACAAGCAAAGCAGACACACACCATTTCTACTTGTGATCCAAACGATTCCCTCACCGTCTCTGCACTGTTTACATGACAACACACACACACACACACACACACACACTGCTGTGACGATGATCCTCTGAGCCTGTCACCTTGCAACCACCACTACGTTTGACAGTGTTAAGATGGCAGCACAACTAACACTAAAACAGGCTTTTTAAGGTTACAGCTGCAACACTACAAGTAAGATCGACACATATTTAGCTGAATTTATTATGATTCAAAGTCAATGCATTCAAAATAAACTCCGCATCAGCCTCAGGTTGAGGTTTTTATACTTAGTAAGTATGTCACAGAGCATTGCACCTGCAGCAGGTATCACACAGCAGCAGCTCGTCAAACACAAACAGTGACTTACCCTCCTCGGTTTAGTGAACACGGCAGATATCCCCCCCTTCGCATCTCTGAGCTGCTGCTGCAGAAACACCGCTGCTTCTCTCACTGGGCTCCTCCGCCCTGATGGACGGGAGGCCGGACCAATGGGAGCGTCCACCGCCGGCTCCCTGCTCCCTGATTGGCTCTGCGTTATCCATCCACGTCCCGCATTGGGAGTGAGTGCAGCTGCAGCCTGGCAGGTGGGCCATGTGATAAGGGGATGTGTGTGTGTTGTGTGTGTGTGTGGAGCAGGAAATGGATGGTAATCAGGTTCAAGTGGAGTTTGTTTGCATTTGCATTTGTTTGCATCATCACAGAGGATGATATGAGAGTTTAGAGGTAAGAGAGCGTCACACTACACCTCCTGCTCCATGAAGGCCCAGGTGAATCCATCTGTTACCGAGCAGAGACACCTAGAGGCTGACATGAGCACTGCTGCTTCACTACACTAACATTTTCCAATTCATAACAGTTACATTTTATGACCCAGGTATACTAGTATTTAAAGGAACAGTAGGGGATTCATTTATATATATATATAATGCCACAATGAATTCATTCGTTTCTGTAGCAGCTGCAATAACTTCAGAGCCTACTGAAAATGTAGAGGTTGAGTGTGTAAGATCTAGGTGAAAGGGATCTACTGGCAGAAATTGAATACAAAATAATCCTAGTGATGTTTTCACCAGTTTGTTTCATCTAAATTGTATAAATTGTTGTTTTAGAATGAGCCTTTTATGTATAAATACTTTATATTTACATATGTAGAGGGTCGTCTCTACAGAGGCCGCCATGTTTTTAACAGTAGCCCAGACTGGACAAACTAAACACCCTTTGAGTTTGTATGAGAACTGAAGGTTACCACAGGTTCTCTTTCATGTTTGGAAGGGGAGGCGAGGTGAAGGGTAATCAGCTGCAACATGCAACTTCACCACTAGATGTCACTACATTCTACACACTGAACATTTAAAAGAAAAGGAAACAGAAAAAGTAATACATGGACACACGTTTTGTGTGCAAGTATATAGACTTTAATTTCAATTAAATCTGGTTGAAATTCAGGCTTGGAAATAAGATTAACATTTAAAAGTTGGAGACCCTACATGACCATTTATGAACTCAGGAATGCAAGAATGACTCACTTACTTTCACCTCCATGGGGCCAAATTCCACATTCATGTAGACCTATAGTGCTTAAAGGATAATCAGTTGATTTGTTTGTAATTCAATCCTAATAACAATGAAACACTGTGGGCATCGTGATCTGTGGAGTTTGTCATTAGTCAGAAACACCAAGGAAACAATCTTGAGATGGATCTTCCATAATTTTGAAACATCAAAACTCTTTCTGAAGAGACTGCGATAAATACGGATCAGGAAATGAATGAAGTTAAAAAGGAAGGAGGCGAACAAGGCATTATGGGAGGAAACATGCAGATAGGCTCAGAGCAGGTCCTTGCAGGTCACAGGACCTACGCTAGAGGGCAGCATCGCATCACCACCAGAGATGTGTTCCATTCAAGCATTAACCAGTAAGGTCCAATGTGACTTTAGGAAATCAGTGGTTACAGGTCACTTATGACTGTTTTGTCCACGAGAAAAGTCCAAGTCTTACTTTTATTCTGTTAAGGTATAATTGAGTTGAATCACATTTAATTAAGTTATCTAAAGGTATGTAACCCAATAAAAATAAATCCGTAAATTGATTATAAATAATACGAATCAGAAATCAGAAAGCCTTTACTGTCACTGTAAGTGCTGCACACAGAAGCAAACACCTGAACAGAACACCCGATGAATAATATGGTATAAATAACTACATGGAATTAAGGTATAAACGTAAATATGCTGTGATGTGTAGTTTTGACCTGGTATTGCTTATGAATGATGGTAGATGCATTGCTAATAAAAATTCAGTCAGGAGGTTGCAATGGGTTCTTCAGCTTTTTGAATTGGTTGTATTCATGAGGTGAAGCGTAAACAGCAAATGTTCTCATTGAGATCTTCAGAAGCAGCGATGCATCATAGCAACACAGATCTGGGAATGTGGTGGACTTGTGTTGATGCTTTCAAATGTTTCGCTCAATAAACCAATATTCGCTGTCTCCTACGTTGACAGTGACACGCTCCGTGGCAACGGATGTGTGTGGCAGTGGCGGCTGAGCGGCAGGGAGCTGGCCGTGGTGCTGATCTGCCACAGCACCGAGCCGGTAACGTGACGTGAATGTGCAGCTGTGAGAGGAGACGTGGCTGTGAGCACAGGACGGATCCGCCATCCCTCCGCTCCCTGCTTCTGTTTAACCCGCTAATGTTTGAATATTGCCGCGGCCCCCGGTTGCAATTAACGAGGTCTGCCGGTGACGTGGCAGATAAAGACCCCGCTGCTGTATCTCGGCTTCACGACACCGTCCCCCAGCTCGCTCCAGCCCACCGATGCTGCTGCTGACACACACTGCTCCTCCTCCTCCTCCTCCTCCTCCTGCTGCTCCTGCTCCTCCTGCTCCGGGCGGTGCGCGGCGGCCTCAGTGAAACACACACATGCTGCGGTCGTGTGCCCGCTGTGTATGGTCCGCGGATTAGCTATATGCTAGTATCGATAGGTGAGAGGAGCCAGCGGAGGCTTCCCGAGCGTGAGCAGGCTCCTGTGCGGCCATGGCTGAAGGTGGAGAGGGAGAGGATGAGATCCAGTTCCTCCGGACTGTGAGTACATTTCCTGCCTGTTTGCACTTGAAGCACTGCCGCTCCGGTGATGTGGAGAAATGTGTAGCTCTCGCTCCTCTGTATCGCTGCCCATCGTTTGTCTCGCTCCTCTGGTGTTATTCCATCGCATCCCCTCTGATAACCTGGCGTCTTGTTGCACATCTTAGAGGCGTTGATAGTGCCCCCGTTGTTTTGCGCATCGCTCCCCGACAGCTATTGTCTTCCCTGCAGTCTCTGTCTCAAGAAGTTGACAGCACTATTTCTCCTGCCGTGCAAAACTTACATATGCACCTTCCTGCGCCCTCTCGGTTACAAGTTGTAGTGTGATTTCACTTATAATCCCTGAAATACTCAGGGTTGATCTACAAGGCTGAATTGTTCTTGTATTATCACTTCAGTGTCTGTGAGGAGGAAGGCAGTTCTGAACCAGTGTGCTTGCTGTGCATTCAAACGTGCCAGTCTGGCAGTGTTGGCTGCACGTCCAGACAGTCGCCCCAGGGTTCCTGTGCAGCAGCAAATATCTATGCAAATGAACATTTTGTAATAAATGCAGTCTCGATGCACCCTGATGTCTTACTTGTTGGACGTAACCGCAGTTTAGACTCTACAATAAACTACCTGCGACTCTAGTGCCACACACTGCAATGAAAACATTTGCCACTTAGTACTAATGAATTCTTTCAGTTGAGAAGATGAGTGTCGGGGCTCGGACGTATCTGGCAGCGCGTGAACTTGTTTTCTGCCGCTGACAAAGATAGATGGTGACATGATCGGCTCATCTATGGTGAAATGCATCGAGAGATGTGTCATGTCTGAAAATACACTCTGATCTGGTTGATGAAGGAGCGGAGGGCTGGAGGTCTTCCAGATAGACCCCCGAGACAGTAGGAGGTGTTTGGTCGCACATATCTGTGGACCTGCTGCTTGTGGTTTACCTTTATTAAGCTGCTCACACATGCACAACTGGCTGTATCATAGAGGTATTTGTATTCTCATGTAAATCATTGTCATATTTATTGAATTTATTCCCATTATTGTCAGAGATTAATTGAGAGGCTTCAGGACAGATTTTACAAAGTACAAATAACAGTGTCAAAATGTCAAAAGAGATCCAGGCAGACAGTGTACGTCCATGACTCTGCCCTCAAGTGACAGCGTCTCGACTAAGTCTGTGTTTGCTCTGTGCTGAAAGGCTCTCTTATCTCCGGGGAAGGCGGCGATCTTTAAAAAAAATGAGCCCTTCCTTTCACCTCCTCCCATGTGGCAGAATCTGCAACCTTTAAACCACAGCACACAGAGGTCACGGCATCAGCATGGCTGCCGCTCCAAAGGAGAGCTGACATTTCATCTTACACCTTCACACCGCACCTCTTCTCTGGGCTCGAATGGAAAAACCACCAATCTGCAATTAGAATCAGGATTTTTGTTTTTGTAAGAGTCGTGTTGTTGTTTTTCTGCTTGCTTGACTGCTTTGGTCCTATTAGTTGGGTTCATGGCAACAACAGTTTTTCCCTCCAGATGTGACAATGGGAGGAAAAGTGAGATGGCATTGAATAATAGGAAACTACTGTTGCTTTAAAAAGGGCTTTGCAGCTTGTTGCATCTCCTTAAATCGGGAAACAGCTGACGGGCTGAATGGTGTTGGGATGTAGGCAGGCTCAGTGTTCGTGTGTGTGTGTGTGTGTGTGTGTGTGTGTGTGTGTGTGTGTGTGTGTGTGTGTGTGTGTGTGTGTGTGTGTGTGTGTGTGTGTGTGTGTGTGTGTGTGTGTGTGTGTGTGTAATGAATGCAAATGCAGAGCTGTAGCTGTGTGGTGCAGTCAGGCTGCACCAGACGTGCCACAGCAGAGCACAGTGCAGAAATTATTCATCAGTCCAAGCGAGGCACAGCTGAACTAGTCTGTGTAGAATAACCGAGCACACACGCACACGAGTATGTACAGTACATGCCCACACATGCTATAGAGATACATATTTATCTTGAGTACATGACTAAATTCAGTCCTGCAGAAACAAATGCTCAGATTAGATTCGCATATGCCTTTTCCAACACACACACACACACACACACACACACACACACTTACATTGGCTCTAACCCTGCCTTTACATTGTATGACTTGATGGCAACAGTGTGCTGAGATATGTAAGGGGCTATATTTCTCGCTGGCATCCAAAATGTTAGTGGAGTCAAGGAGCTTGATGAAGCAGTTCACAAACGGCCTTCTCTCTAACAACACAAAGTAATTTCCCTGGAGTGGGAGCAGAAATGATCCCTGCCGGACTGCTGCTGCTGCCTATAAACCCAAACTCTGTGGGAGGAAGGGAGAGGAGGAGTGGGGCATGGCGAGGGTATCTCAGTTGTGGGTAATTTGATGTTACAGGAAGAGGAACGGTGCTGATTGTGAGTCTCTGAGAAAAGCTTTCCCCCCCTCCCCAAACTGCTGTTTAATGTCAATAGGAGCAAGAGGCTGCGCAGAGTTTATTAAGGCTGCATATTCTCCAGGAACTTTATTCGTCGTGTTTGGCAAATCTCCTCAGATGCACCAGCTCCAGGAGCAGTAGCTTCATAATAAGCAGCATAGTGAATTAAAATATCAGCTTCTGGTTTTATGGCTCGGGTAGTTTGTTAAATGAAGTGCGTGACCACGATGCGCCAAGCAATCGCAGAGGAAGAGCAAGGCAGAGGAAGAACAAGAGGGAATCGTAAAAAGAAAGTTTTGTTCCTGTGTCATTCTGGTTTTTCTTTTAATTCATGCACCAATCCCGACAGAACGCCTCTTATCAGTGCAAACATGACACAGCATGCGGCGTGATCATCCGCGCACGAACACACGCGCACAACTGTTGCCCCCCCCCCCCAGGTGAATATCAAATCCCGGGGATCTATTAGCAGGTTGAGTGGGAGTAGCGACCTTGAAAAGGCCAGACTAGGGCTGTGACTAATGCACTGTGGCAGCACTCGGCTTGTTTATGTGAAGGCATCGGTCTCACTTTGCATCCGGGCGTTCACTGTCAATGCGGCATGCACGGGAAGAAGTAGTGCAATGAGCCAAAACAAGCGGGCAAAAAGAGAAAAGGTACCACAACAGAAAAAAATCTGAAACAAAACAAAAGCGAAAGAGAGTGAAGCGATAAAGGATCCTTTTTTCCCGGGCTGTGCCGTGTGTGTCCCCGTGGCGTCAGTGCCAGAGCTCGCTGCCTCCTCACCCACTCGAGTCTCTGAACGCCCTGCTGGGTCGCTCTCTCTCTTTCATTCCCCTGTTGCCGTTCCTCTTGTCTGCTCTGTACGTCTCTTTTTCGGCTTTCACTTTCATCCCGTTTCCCATTTCGCTGCCTCACTTCTTCCTGCTTTTAACTTTCATCTCCTAATCTTTCAGCTCTCCTCTTCCTGTGCGTCCTCTTTTTCCACATATTCATTGTGATCTCTGCCTTGGCTCTGCATGTTGTGTGTATCTATGTGCTGAATAGGCAGGAAGATCCTGGGAAGGCAGGGGCTCTATCTCACAGCTCCATGTTGCCCCAGAGGCAACGACAGTTGTCCTTGATCTGCAGCGAGCAGTCAGATATAAATTATCTTTACTGTAGCGACTGCAGGGATCTTTAATTAGGCCGTTTTACTTAAGCAGAGTGCACGTGGAACACGTTTTCAAGGTTTTTGCTGACCTTTCATCACAAGTAGTTTCTCAGTGTCATATATCCATCACGATTCCAGCTCCACAAGTATTCCGGACGTGCTGTCATATCTGGCTCCTCCTGTTTTCTCTGTCACTTGCCCTGCGTATAATTATTAGCGATTACCATGAAATTATTCCCACTGAGGGGAATTCAGTTCGGCACATCGCTGCATTCTGCTTGACACTAAGGAGGGGAGCTTTAATGTTATTATGATGAGGTCTGCTGTCATTTCATGGTTGGATTAAAAAAGTAATAGCTCAGTTTCATTAGCAGCCAAAAGGCGTTTTGAGTGTAATGTTGCAGATCACAGCGCAGAGATCCACTCTGCAAATAGATATGTAAAGACGAGATTTCGTGAAAACAAGAATTTTTCTTCTAATGATGCGAATTCTGACTGCCACGTTCTTTTTGCATATATTTTTACCCAATGCTACTGAATATGTTATGAGATTCAGAAAAGTGATGCTGAGTGTGACTGCTTCTTTTTCCTATATAATTCATTTATTTCTGACCAGGGATAAAACGGTTACTGGTTTCATGTTAATCCTGGTAAAATTATAGATGGTTAGTTGTACAGTTTCAATCTTTACTTTTATTACTGTGGTGATTTGGTTGATGCAGCATCAACCACAGTAAAAAAGTTCAAACATGGAAGGACAAGTGCATGGGCACTGACAGCAGAGGAGCTTCTAACGAGCTCTGGCCAAGACTCGCATCTTCTAGCATTCACTGTTGCCAAATTGCATGTGTTTAAAGATGCAAGGGGCGGCTGTGGCTCAGAGGTTAGAGCGCTCGTCCTCTAACCAGAAGGTCGGCGGTCCGATCCTAGTCTTCCTCATTCTGCATGCCGAAGTGTCCTTGGGCAAGATACCGAGCCCTAAATTGCCCCTTCTCATAGAGAAAAGTGCTGCACATTCTTAGAAAAGTTGCATTTCAGCGACTCAAAGTGCAAAGTTACGTCATCACGTATGAGGCGTATTGATCAAACAGATACTCTCCCTTTCTGCGTGGCACATAACCTATATCCTCACTGCCATATTGATTCACCTCATATCTACCATTAGCATCACCTGAGACTCATTCACAATCCTCAGTTTTGCACTTTCTGAGCCTCACCTTGCAGGAAAGTATGTTGGCGTGAGGTTTGAAGTGGAAGTGTTGATCAGCACAAGGCTGTTTCTCTTGTGTTGCATGATGAAAATGGACAGATTAGATAGGCCCGTGATGCAGAGTGAATGAAGCCAGCAGGCCTGCCCGGAGACAATCCGGTGTAAAGCTGCTGTAATGAGATATTGATCGTGCCACCAAATGAAGAAATTTCCCCAGTAATGTCGGTGGCATGCAGTAAGCGGGCCTGATTGATCTGGTGTTTCGGAGCATGAATATTTAACAAGGCAGCGTATGAAGCGCCTTCCTCCGAACCAAGACCCTGTTGTTATTTTCTCTTGGTTCTGAAGACCTCTGTCACATCAGCCATTCATGTTCTCAGCTACAGTGTCAGAGGGTGGAAAGCCCTGATATGACTGCACCGACTAATGTGGACTCATCCAAAGTGCTGCTGGGCTCCCAGGATGCACTTCTATCGTTTGTTGCTTTGCAGAAGTTTAGTGCTGCAGCTATTGATTTTAATTATTAATGAACATGTCTATAAATTTCTTTTAATCAAATGAACACTTCTGTTAAATGTTAACAATGATCGCAAATACCCGTCGCAAAATGACCTGAGGCCAAAGCTTGGTCTTTTAGTTGCCTTCTTGACCTCGCCACTAACCCGGTCACAGTTCAGTTTATGTTGACCTCAGATTAAAGCAGCAAATCCTCAAACATGGGAGCTGAAATATTTTGTACTTTAAATTGAAAACTAACATCAACACTTAACAGATGATTTTCTATATTTTCAGTTAATACATATATAATGGTCAAAGGTCAAGGTTATGCTGGGCTCTCAACACATGTTTTGGCCTCTTGAACTTGATATCACAAGTCTGCCTGTAGGGAATTTCTTAAGATTTTTTTACCAGTTGTCACTTGGAGTCAAAGATGAACTGATTAGATTTCAGAGGTCAAAGGTCGCAGGATTTGCATAAACACTGAAACTGCTCTGGTTGGGGGAAGCATACAGCCACAGTGCAGTATTTCCAGTTTTTCATGGAGCCAACATCTAAATGATTTTATTGTTAAAGGATATTACTGGATCCTCATTCTCTTAATAAAATATACTTTATATAGTATATTCTACCTGTAGTCTAGTGTATAGTGTTAGCTATAGCATTTACTTATCC
The DNA here is from genome assembly GCF_022539355.2 of Hippoglossus stenolepis. Classification (NCBI taxonomy): domain Eukaryota; kingdom Metazoa; phylum Chordata; class Actinopteri; order Pleuronectiformes; family Pleuronectidae; genus Hippoglossus; species Hippoglossus stenolepis. The sequence continues at coordinate 15,078,004 of NC_061492.1, read as the reverse complement.
TGTACATTTGTTTGTACATCTGAATGAAAAAATTAAGCAGAATTACCGCAGTCAGCTGACTAGTTAAAATGATACATTAGTTTTGTCATTTCAGAATCTCAAACATATCTATGATTAAATAACACCTTATGAAAACTCATCAGAACTATCTGTTCAAATGTAATGTTTTTTTTTTTACAAACCTCCCTGGTTGTTGTCTAAGTGTTTTGCAAGTTGTTCTTCACTGCAGGAATAAAACATCCTTTCTCCCCTGATCAGTTGCCCGTAATGTCCCACCTAATTTAGAGGGACAATTATTTTTCCCTTATCTTCACAAATACCACAGATGCTGATGAGTCACAGCCCTTTCTGCTTTTCTGTAACCTCTTTTGTGCTCTTTGGCCACCTGCCGATATCCACAGTTGGCTGCCTGGGACCCGACAACAATGCAGTGTAATCAATCCTGCAAGCTCCACTGACAGCATACAGAAAATGTATAAACCTGAGATTGTTGCACACCAATGCTGTTAGTTCCAAACACTTAAACCCCACCACCATTTTGGTATATGCTACCAGTGGCCTGTGCAAAAAGTACACACACACACACACACACACACACACACACACACACATTCATGTATCCTAGCCCTCCTGCTTTGGTTCTGCTCACCATTTTACTTTCTCCTCTTCATCTTGTTTAAATTTATAACCTAAAATCACTTGAGCACCATAAGTGCACACTTGCCTGAGTCTCCTCAGCCATCAGTGACTGTTAGCTGCTGCCTCCTCCATAGCTAGCAGGGCCATTTCTCATCTCACATCTCTATCTGCTTCTCTTTGCCACTGCTTCTTGGCAGTTGGTGCTGGCTCAAACATGAAAGGTTACATTTCTAAATATGCTACGGTACTACAAAAAAGCTGTGGCTATAGAAAATCTGTGCAATCCACAAATTTGTACTGGCACCTTCTTTTCTCATCTTTTCCTCTAAAATGATCACAGCGGTTGGGTGCATGTAGATAAATCAAATCTTGCATTGCTGGTATTTTAGTTGTAGTTTACCTGAGTGATGTTACATCCCCTGATCAAATTACCTGGCTTCCACCTTACAGACTGCAGACACATCTGCAAGGTACCACTTTTTGGCTGGACCCACCACTGTCCAGTGCTATAGCTCCAAATGTCCGTATCTAAGTGACTGATAGGCATGAGTTCATGGTGGAGTGGATCCATCCATTGATCCATCAAGTGCCACACAACTGACTGAAGTATTAGTCGGCCAACTGAGTTTTGGGACTTTCCCAATTGGTTTTATTACCTCATCAGGGGGACATTTGCAGACAGTGTTGCCAAGGCAGCACATCTGTCACTACATTGACTTGCCTTTTTCTCCCCTTTAGCAAATGTTTTCCTAAAAAGCACCCATCAACAAATCTAGGGACTTTCTGGACAAACCTCAGCTACTTCCTGTAGAAGACAGTCACCCGCCATGCAAGCGACAGGCACACCTTTCACTGTGTCTACTCTGGTCAGTGATTGGCAGAAAGGTGGAGCGGCAGTTTGTTATCCAGATGGAGCCAAAATCTGCCTTTACACAAGCACTGAATAATTGAGGAGCTGTTTGTGCTTGTGTGAGCGCAAATATCAAAATCAAGTTGAACCGGGCAACAAATGAACTCTACCCAGCAAGTCCCCACATGCAGAGTCTATGTATTGTTTTTGAATTGACAAGGTCATTGTCTGGAGAATTCACAGTGAGCGAGTGAGTGTGTTAACTTAATATTTCCAGTAGGTGCGAACACGTCTCACATAGACAATCCCTGGTTGCGTGTTGCATGTCTGAAAGGACAAAGACTCTGGATGATAATGTCTGGACACTGAGATGAGATGTGTAAACGGCTAAAATATGAAAGATATTCTTTCACTTCTAACTTTCTCACTGAGTGATCATTTGGCATATACATACACACAGAAAATACAGCATAGTCATCATCTCAAGTTAAGTGTGTGTTCATTTTATTAGATGACATTGCAGTTATAAAATCAAGATGTAAGCAGTGCAGAGCAGGATGGCTTGGAAGTGACTGCTGGTTAATATGTAGTTTTCTGTAGTTTCAATCACTATTTCATACTTGTTCTGTAGTTTATTTTTCTCATTAGCAATCCAAAACATGTAAATTTAAACAACTTTAACAGGGAATTCAACGGTATTAAAATACTGTATGTGAGCACAAAGATTGGGAGAGAGGAAAACAGCTAATGGGCTGAAACTAGTTGACACCTGGCAGGAGGCAAACTTTACCAGATGTCCTTGTTGCTCGGTGAACTCTTTAATTGTGAAGTTTCCCAGCGAGATGTTTGCTGAAGGAATGGATGTTTTCTCAAGTGTCCATTGCAGAGTGTAGCAAAGCCAGGAGACAAATTAGCAAGGGTTAGTGTAAAGAGTGGAAGCGAGGGGAATAAGCCAACCTCTGTCCGATGGTTTAAAAGAGATAAATGTCGTGTTTTCTTTTAACCGTTTCCCCTTGCTCATTGTTTTTGTGCTAAGCTAACCGACTTATGTGCCTGGCTCTATATTGAACTGACAAATATGGCGCTAATAGCAGTCTTCTTGTCTAACTCTTGGCTGGAAAGCAAAAGAGTATATTTAGGTTGGTAAAGCAGAAGAACAATAAAAAGACAACACAATGCTAGAAGGAAAGGTGCTTGTTGTGGTTCTACCTTTGTTTTCTCAATCGTTTGATGCATCACGAAAAAGCGGAATGGGACGCACGGCATCAATTATATCCTCCTCCACAGTTTTCTGCCATCTTACCCAATAGAAACCAATGAGTCGCCTTTTTTATAATTAGCTGCAAGAATGCTGCCAAATTCATTAAAGGAGAAGAAGTTTGGCTCATTTAACCTGCTCTTCACACAGGGCCTGCTGTGCAACCAGCATTGCTACAATTTCCCTACTTGTGCAACTAACAGCCCTTTTTACCATAGAAACAATGACAGTGTTTCATTTCACCATGGATAAGAATCATTAAAACTCTTACTGCTTTTGTTTTTTGCGCTACATAACAGCAGCTCTGGTATGTCTGCCGTAATTATGTCCGATGTTCTTTCTCCTTACTGTCTGTGCCCCTAATAAGTCATTTGAAGTAGTGTTTACTGCTGCAATCTGCTGCTGTCAGAGCTAACTTTACAGTGTCTTTCTAAGCAAAGCTTGACAGTCTTCTGGAAATGCAATGCCAGATCATTATGCTGCGGGCAAGATACTCCCAGTGCCACCAGTGCATGTTAGTGACTCACCTGAGAGTGGGTAATTGAGTATTTTGCAGGATCTTCACACATAGATGCATCTGCTGCCACAACAACTGTTGTGTCAGGAAAATGCAGTGATGTTTCCCCCCAGGTGCCAAAGTCTCAGCCTTTTCATCTGATATTGACAACGGTGGCGTTTCCCATCTCATAAAAGATTCATACCTCTTTAACAACCTCTGCGTCGCGCCACGCCAGCACCGATGAGGAGATATCACCCTCTTTATTGGGCCTTGTTGCTGCAGAGTCAACGATGTGTGTTACAAAGAAATGCACTGTGCTGTCTTGCCGGCAAGACAAGGAAATTCGTAGGTTGTTTGTACAGCTAAGTTAACTACACATTTTATCATTAGTGCGTAACATCTCTGGATTTGAAGAGCATTCTCTGCTAAACTAGCATTATGCTCTAACTTTTTGGTGGCTTTCTACTTTCTTCAGGTACTCTGCAGTGCTTCAATAGAGAAACGCTGTGTCTAGCCCTGCAGGCGGGGAACCATACAGAGATGGTGGAGCACTTTTTGCCCCTCTGAGTGGCTGAGTACCTCTGCAGCAGTACTCAGTTTTCCTCAGCCCCCAGTAACACTCCCTCCTAACTTAGAGAAGTGTTACTTTGGCACTATAGCCAAGGAGCTGACACTTCAAAAGTACCTCACCATGCTCGTAATGGCCTCTTTCTGAAATGTATGGCAAATCAGAGTGCTGCGGGTTGATATTTGATGCAGTAAAAATTGCCCCACAAGCGGCTGTTTTTTCGACTCTGCGGCCCGATGAGGGGCGATGTCTGTTTTTCAGCATCACAGCCCCTTCTTTTTCCCACCTGCTTTTTTCCATGGCATGTTGCTCTGGGTGATATTTCCCTAAATCTTGACAATCGTGAGATTAGTCAAACTGTCTCTGTTTGCCTTCTCCTCTCTTCTGTGATCCCTTTCCCTGTGTCTTTGTTGTGTTTGAGCTTTGACACCACAACCCTTCACCTGGGCAACCTCACCAGTCCCTGAACAAATAGAGTTTGACACAGCAGTGCCTCAGCTGTAGCTCCGTCTCAGCTCTCTGTTCTGTGCTGGGGGCCTGACACAGCTACACTTGCAAGCATGTGGATCAGCGCTATGAAGAAGCATAGTCAGGTCAGGCCTTAAAGGACAATGGATATTTTTATCCCAGGGAAGCTGACACTGTGATCACCATTATTGCATATACAGGGAATAATACTGTTACGCTGCTGAGGGCTTTGCAGTGCAGAATACAATTTAATTTGTAAACAACTAAACTAGTTTTATCATTAAACAGTGTCTTTCTTGACAAAAGCAAAGGGATGTGGGGATTGGAATCTGTTGAATTTACATCTTAGCTTATTATAAAGACTTAGGTCCACAGGGGGAAACAGCTATAGCCTGGTGCTGTTAAAAGGTAAAAATGTAACCTGCGACCCTTGAAGTAGCTACTAACAATAAGATAATTCCAATGTAACTGTCTTGGTTTTTGCAGATTAAAGAAATGAGATGAAATGTACTAGCTACTGCTAGCAGCCGGTTGGCTCAGCATAGCACAGAGTCTTGAAGGAGGAAGAAACCAAATGTAAAACAAAAGTCACTGCCCCTAGTTCATGCTGAGGTAAGCTAACTAGCTGCCGTCTATAGCTTCATATATTTACTATGTAGACATGAAGGTAGTATCAATCAAACTCTTCCAGCTCTCTGTAAGAAAGCACACAAGCATATTTCCCCAGTGGCTGCTAAACATAGTTTTATATAACCAACAATACAGCATCCTCCCGGCTGTGGCATCTGAAATACCTGCAATCACTGCTCCCTTTGGTATTCTAGGTCACTCTGTTTCCACTTTCTTGACCTGAAAGCAAAGTGCAATCTCCATCCCGACACAGCTTGGGTCTATCTGTAGCGTCACACTGTTGAAATACTGAGTCAACATTCATGCTTCACTTCCTGGATGCAGGACAATTGCAAATGCACCTGTTAGTGCTGCTCTCCCTCTGGACCTCCAAGAAGAATCTTGCCCTGAAAAAACACCGCATATTGCTCGTCAGAGATTAGAAGCAGCCAGTTTTACCCTTCTCTGTGTTCCGCCGCAAGAAGTCTCAATCCCCTGGAAATGAGGCTACTCTGCAACGAGGTAGCATCGTTTGTTCCTTCTGTTTCCTGGAGCAAGCCCCAGCTATAGTGCTGTCTCACATTGCCCCAGAGCATCCCCCACTAGGAATCATTTAGTTATGAGAAACAATGTCCTACCAGCCCATTCTTCTCCCTTAATAATAGTTTCATCTGGTCTGAAAGCAGTTAGGAACAACACAGTGGTGCTGCATCCCTGTGTTTTTCCATTTTGTTCAATAACCTGGACAGTGGAAGCACGGAAGAGATGAAAATGCTTACTTAGCCTGTCACATTAAAGCCACCGCTGGCGATGCAAAGCAGTGCTGCAAGGTGCAATAAAAGACTATAGAGCCTCCCTCCTCTGCTTCCTCTCTACTGAGACCTGGGAGGGGTTTGATCTGCCTGCAGGGCTCCATTAGTAACACTTGTTTTTGGGGCTGGATGGCCTCGGACCAGCCCTACAGCCCCGAATGTCCATGAGTGAGTATGTGAAGGAGTAGTAAAGTTGAGTTTGTAAGTTACACCATTGATCAGACGAGTGTTGCATGACTGACTGAAGATACACCATTGATCGCTGACTTTTGGAAGTTTCCCCATTGGCCGTTGCGCTTTTCTTTATGAAAGAGAAACCTCACATCCTCACAGCTACTCCTTTCAGTCCCCCTTTCTCATCTCAAAACGGAACAAGGCAGAGGAGTGTCTCTGGTTGTCCAGGAGCTCCGGAACAGTCTCCTGTTTCACATTAGGATAATAGTAAGATATCCTAATAAGTTTAAATCTAATCTAAAGTGCTATCTTTTTAATCTTGCTTTTAATTCAGCCTGAGTTTTGTCTCATGATTCTGTTAGTGTCTCGAATCTTCTGTTATATTGTATTTGCACTTTTTATCCATACTTGTATTGCTTTACTTTGCCATAATTGCCACATTTTTGACAAACGTTGCGTACTAGTTTCAATAGAATAGAGTTACCATTATTGCCCTGCAAACATGGGACACATTTCCCTCTGCGAGTTCTCACAGAGCGGTAGAGAGACAGCAGTTTGTTGTCCAGACGGAGACTGTGTGATGTGCGACGGACGAAGGCTGCTATTACACATGCCCTGCAACCCTGAACCTTTCTAAATATTACTCTGGAATAACATGCGTCCATGCAAATGTCCAAATCAGTCGAAGTCTGTGTAACATCCCATTGAGCTAACGCACACTAGGGAGAATATAAATAGGATGTGACAATGCCATTAATATGTTAATTAGAATTTAGCACTTCCATCTTCACTTTTGCACATCTATGTTGTCAATCTAACTTTCTCCTCAGTCGGCCTGTAGCAGCCCTCATTCTTCGGGGACTGCTTTTCTCTTCTTTGTAACATCTATGCTCTAATATGCATACATATACATATATATATCCTCTTAACAGACACACATTCTGTCACTTAAGATGCAGTCGTTTTTCACCCCAAGCTATTTGGCTCACAACGAGCACCATACCTGTCCAATCTTTAAGATGGATTTCCTCGCTCCGTGCGGCTGCTGCTCTTCACGGCTGTGGCTGTGTGAGGGTATGGTGATTGGGTAATTAGATCGCCTTCAGTGATTAGACAGCCAAGGTCTAAAGTGCAATATGTGTTGCAGTCAACAACCTGAGAGGATCCAATATTGATGGGACTATTGAACCACCACAGATTAGATCATTTTACCTGTGATTGTTTCGCATTTCCTATATTTATTCATTCTTGCAAAGAAAAAAAGGGACAAAACTGTAGTTCAGCTAGTGTCTTGCAGATGTAGGTGTAGAGATGGTTGGTTCATGTACAAATAGAAAATGTCTTTGACGATTCTCCAAGCGTATTGCATTCATGCTAGAGCAGTCCAGGATGCAGCTGCATGCATTTCGCTGCCACAGACACCGTTCAATACCAAGCTGTAAAGCTGTCATACTCCCCGGCCCGAGCAAAGCCTTTAAAGGAGGCGGGGAAGTTTAGAGGATGTCGAGATTCATTGATGATGTCACCCTGCCCTGGGGGTTTTAATGATGTGTATGTGAGTTCCTTGTGCTCTCTACAGCTCTGTTTGTCTTTTCTTTCTGTTCTCTCTCCCTCTGTGTCTCCGTTGGTCTGTATGTGCAGTGGGAGCAGCATGTTCAGCAGTTTCCCTCAAGATGAGCATTAGCACGTCCATTTACACAGCAACACTGAGTCATGGGAACAAATCATTTCTCTCCTCTGGTACAACTTCCTTTCAAACCCCAGTGTGTGAGAGCATTAAAGCTACAAGTCTGTGAATCACTGCAACAGTAAAGTCAGAGAAGAGCCTGTGTAATCCCCAGCAGAATATTCTGGAGCAGTCATATTACACAGCCTCGCAGAAAGGTATTGGCATGGGGCCTTGTTTGGGGACATCCGACCATGGTGTCATTGCAGTTTCTTGCACTGGACACAGACTGCCATAAAATTGAAGGGGCTTCTCAATTGGCGTTGTTGACCAACTAAATCAGCCATTCTCGGGGGGCCCCATCTTAGCTCGGGGCCCCAGGCAGTAGCCTGCTTTGCCCAGCCTGATGCGATGCCCCTGAACATTAGCAATGTCTCATGCAGCTTAAAGTGCTAAATTGTTTGCAAGGATACACCTGTGGTGCCATCCAGTCAAAAGGTATCAACTCAGTAAACAGGAAGCAACTAGTGTCACAAGTTTGTAGCATAACTGCCACAACTAAGTTCAAAGCAACCTAACACTTGGATTCTGATGAGACATGTACGGTTCTCCTGACACTATAGGATGGATGTACTGTGGGAAAAGATGGCAGGAAAGATTTTTGGTGGAACCCAACACTTTTGTCCATAATTACTCCTGGAAATAGTTTTCAGTCTGATAACTGGTGTTGATAGAGAATTTAAATCCCATTGATTTGTCTGAAGTGACAAAAGCACTTGAGTATGAGTAGGTGTGTATGTGTGTTAGTACATTGCATGTGTGCAGCCTCTGCTGTTTTTCATTGAGCCATACCTGATAAGTGAAAGTTCATGAGGTTGTTTGTTCAAATGTTTTTATAAAGGAGTTTGTGTTGAAGTAAATGGAGTTTATTGTTTTTGCTTTTAGCCGTGGTATCATATTGGTTATCGAGAATCGTGGAAATTTCATGGTATCAGTATCACTACTACATTTTTGGTATCGTGCCATGCCCTATGTTTTAGCAGTGCGTCATTATAGACTGCAGTCTCCTCTCCTCACCTACTAATAGGCCTGGGAAACACCTGGTCTTTTTCTGCACCTTCCCTGTGTGAGAGGATAAAGACAAGGTGGGAGCTGCTGCCCAGCTGTATTTCGTCCTGCAGTGCCCGACCATCTGTATCAATCTGTCCAGAACAAAGTCTCAGTGTGTGAGCCAGCCTCTGTACAGTGCATGACTGGCAGCAGGCCCCTGGTTATGATGGAGACTTATTACCTGCTACATTGTAGAACAGTGTCACATGGGGACACAGGCAAGTGGAGGCAAGTGCTGTGGTCTGCTGCATTTGGCTTTGTTACTCTATCTTCTCCTTTCCTGTAATATTATTTCCTATTCTGTCCTATCCTAAGCTTCCCTTTCCAATCTTACCCTACCCCAGCCCCCTTACCCATCCTTTACTACCCATGCCTTTCTTTTCCTTTCCTTTCTTACCCTACCTCACCCTACCTTACCCTTTCCTTTATTTTCCTACCCTATCCTTTCCTTTCCTTTCCCATCCCATCCTATCCCACAACACCCTACCCTACCCTTTCCTTTCTCCTCTTCTCCTATCCTCTCCTCTCTTCTCTTCTGCAGTGTTCTACCTTTCAACCTCCTCCCATGGGGCCACTCGGTGCCACCCTCAGATCAATTTGCTGTTGATTCACCAGATTCTTTTGGCACACGATCAAGAAGACAGAGCGAAGTTTGACCTCAAAGAGCCAGGCAGAAAGCAGAAGGCTGCTGCAGCTACAAGAAGGGAATCTGGATTTTATCACCACAAGTCTTTACTTTGATGGGATATACTTAGCAATGGCAATTTCTTCTTAATGGGAGATGTAATTGTTTTTTCTTTATGAACTCTTTCAGATATTTACGAACACCGTCTTGCACCAGTGCATTTTGTGGGCATGTCAACAAAAATAGTTGGTAGTTTGGGTGATTGCAGTTTTTGCAAATTAGCTTTATGTGCAAGGGTTATTTAAAGCAACACTGGGCAACTTTTACTGCGGAACAGCACCCTCTGCAGCCACACATTGTGATTCATTCTTTTTGGCTCTATGTTGGAGCAATTTGGTTTTCACATTGACAAAAAACAAAGCATATCTATTTGTTGACCACTCACTGAACAGAAACACAACTGAGCGGTGGATATTCCTCATGATCCACGTGCACCAAACTCCACCTAGTTTCCTCACTAGATATTGGAGATAAACACTCTGTTTTACTGATCTACAGTTTGGCATTACTCTTGAACTTACTGAGTCTGATTCTGGCAATTTAATCAGTCAGTTATGGACTTCTCTGCTCACCATAGTTACACAGTGAAAGAACAGGCATTCAAAGTGCGGAGTGAGAAAGAAAGTGGTACCATTCTCCTTAATTCAAGTCAGTGTACCATCAAGCTGATTCTGAAGCTGCTATCTTAAGGTTAAAAGTCTGTTCTTGACATGGATGTGTGGCTTGTGGCTCTATCGGGTGGCATGGCATCTTAGAGGCCAACACCCATGTATTACAACAGGAGACATATTAGTGATGACACTACTTGTCATGTTGTTTCCTGTCCTCTGGGAGGTGTAAGGTTGTACTATCACAAAGTGTTTGTTATTTTCTCTGCAGCACTGATGCTTTGTGGGGCGGCTGTGACTGAGGGGTTAGTCCTGTAACCAGAAGGTCGGCAGTTCGATCCCAGTCTTCCCTAGTCCGCATGACGAAGTGTCGTGGGCAAGATATTGAACCCCAAATTGCCCCTTCTCATAGAGAAAGGGCTGCAGATAGAGGCACTGTATGAATGTGTGTGTGAATGGGTAAAGTCAAACGTGCTATTTACCATTTACTGTAAAGTTGAGATAAAGTATCTCACATGTGAGAAGTTGAGCAACACTACCGTCATGAGTATAGAGGGTCGGGTGTATCATAGTGCAAGCAGTGGCAACACAAGCCTCGCGGGAGGAGTTGGAGCAACACATGAAATACCGGAGCAATTCACTCGCTGTCACACCCGGGCTCAGGGTGCTCGAAAAACAGGAAACATTCTGTTTTACTGCAGAGGGGTGCTTTGGCTCTTTTCTTTCTCTTGCTTCAGCTCGTTTGTGTCTCTAAGATACTTTGTGACGCCAGCATTACAGTGGTTATTGTAGCGCCTCCAGGATGTACTTGAGAATATGTTGCCAAATCTCTGCAACCCTCCGAGGTGCATTATGAGGTGGTAAGAGGTTTCTTCCATGAGCTGATGGCATGCACTGCAGTGCTGTAGATGTCTCTTCAAAAACAAAGGCTGAGGCACTCCAGACTCCTGAGAGCGCTTTTGGTCTAGATTGTTTCTACTTATGCTGAAGAGGAACGAAGTAACATCAAGTTTCACAAACCCCGGCCGTCTTATCTTTGTTGTCTGGAGGGCTGGAGTCAAAACTATGTAGTGGTGTGCATAAAAAAAAAACTCTTATACCAGGATTGTTTCACAAGCTTTAACAAGCCTGTAAACTCTGTAATCACTTTGGACTATGAATAATAGTGAGTAGTGCAGTGCCTGTTCTAAACATGCCTGTTAAGAATGGGCTGTTTGTTTGGCTTGCGGTCATACTGGTTTCAGCTTTCTTTATGAAACTGCAAACGTGACCTGCAGTAATTGAGCCGTGTCAAGTAAAGTCCTGCTGCTGAAGCTGCACCATCGCTGCTGCACAAAGAGCTGTTCACCTGTACTCTCCAAATGGAAGAATCAGTTTCTGTTGTCATGAATGTGCTGTTGTCATGATCAAGTCTTCACTCATGTCACCATTACATTACATTACATTTCATTTAGCTGATGCTTTTATCCAAAGCGACTTACAATAAATGCATTCAACCATGAGGGTACAAACCCAGAACAACAAGACTAGAGAAAGTACAATTTCTTCAAAAAAGCAAAACTACAAAGTGCTATAAGTAAGTGCCATTTAAGGGCTACTAAATTGTTAGTTTTAAAAATGTTATTCAAGGTATAGTCGGAAGAGGTGTGTTTTTAGTTTGCGGCAGAAGATGTGTAAACTTTCTGATGTCCGGATGTCAATGGGGAGCTCATTCCACCATCTAGGAGCCAGGACAGCAAACAGTCGTGATTTTGATGAGTGCTTAGCTCGCAGGGAGGGAGCAACAAGCCGATTGGCCGAAGCAGAGCGGAGTGAACGGGCTGGGGTGTAACGTTTGACCATGTCCTGGATGTAGACTGGACCCGATCCGTTCGCAGCACGGTACGCAAGTACTAATGTTTTGAAACGGATGCGGGCAGCCACCGGTAACCAGTGAAGGGATATTAGACACTGCACTTCCTTGGACCCTTAACAATACACATAATTGTTCTATATTCTAGATACGCCTTCCACATACAGACAGACAGAGGTTTCTGGGTAGATAGTTTGTTAGAAACCGTATTATCTGGCCTGTAGGGCAACTCTGACATGCAGTCTTACACTCTCAGGACTTTGGTGTTTTACAGGCATAGAGTGTCTGTCCTCTCAGCCTGAATTCACAGATCAAAACAGTAATTATCTTGCTCTGTTTGGGAGACCTTTGGCATACCTACCTGTCACTATGGAAAACCCTCCTCCAATGGCATCATTACCCTGGTGCATCAGCAGAGCATGATTGGCTGAAACCAAGGAAATGAGCCGAGTTGCCATCAGTGCCCCCGCTCATTGATATGCTGCAGCGTTACTCACACAGGTCTCTGAGGGGTAAGGTAGAGTTTTACGCTATTGTTGTAGTGCGCGCACACACACACACACACACATGTACAGCAGAGATGACAAATGCATGGATTTACACAGAACAAAGCAAAGAGAGTGAGAGAGCGTGAGAGAGGGAGCAGTATGAAACAATCCAATTCAATCTCAAGGTGCCCTTGGAGACTCGCAGACAGTTTTTTAAAGATTAATGTTTTCTTTACTGACATATATAGAGTTCATCCCCTGACGTCACATTCTGCCATTGGTTTTTAGCCTCAGTAGTGGAGTTGCCTTAGGGATGGCAAAATGGGGTGAAATTGCTCAGTTTTTGACCCTGGTCTTTGCTCTGGAATGAAATAAGTCATTGTCGCTGGTTGTCCAGAGGATGAATCCTGATTAATCCAGTGATGCCTTGACTGGAAAATATTGGTTGAGTGCCAGAAACAGGGATATTAAAAATATAATACACAAAATATCTAAAAACAACTAGACCTTTGTGTTTTATTGTTTTGACTTTTGTACTTACATTATCCAAAATATTTAGAAAAAAAGAGAAATCTCCAATTGTATTCAAGGAAACATTCGTAGCCTTTTAATTGATAGTGCTTTACCCGTGGCTACTATAAGTTCTGGGCAAACGTCATATGAGAAAGGAAATATGTCACTGCTAGGTCACTTCTAATGGATCATAATCTACTTTAAAATGAGCAAATGTTACTCAACTTTTCAATCATTTTTCCTATTTTTAACTTATTCATCCTAAACTGAGGCAGGCAATCTTTTTTCCCTCCTTCGTGACTGACATCACTTAGTCGTTTACCTTATGAATGATTGATAGTGTGAGGCGCCCCCCCTTTCTGTAGCAGGCAGGTACACTGGCGGGTCAGTGAGAAAGAGAGGATGGTGACAGAGGAAGGAAGAAAGAGAGAGAGAGAGAAAGAGCGTTTCAGATATTTCATTGAACTTAAGTTTTGGGGGGAACAGGTCCAGTTGTGGGCTGGAGAGATGCAGGGACGTGAGTTAGCCACTAATTAAAGAGGTGTGGGGTTAGGGTTAGGGCTAGGGTGTGTGTGTGTGTGTGTGTGTGCATGCGCGTGTGTGCGTGCGCGCGCGTGTGTCTGTGTCTGTAGTTTGTGCATCTTGGCACGGAGACAGACAGGAATGTGATGCGTGGATCGATACTGTCCTTATATGGCCCAAATCAACCCTGTGCCTGCTCCCTCAGCGTTGAGACTGATTTCATGTTCCAGCCCGGTCAAGTGCTGATTTGCCGTAGGAGACACGGAGGACTATTCATTTCAATCTGAAACTTGAGTAGCATTTTCCTATTGATACGAGAGAGTTAGCATCATGCATAGTCTTCCCCATTACAATCAAATGAAGGGAATGAATCAGTTCCAGCAGTCTGTATTAGTCTCAAGTACATCTGCTTCATAATATACATGTATACCTTGCTGTATATTGTAATGACAAACTATATTTGTCAATCTTAAAATACACAAGTGGTGGACCCTATTCTCTGAAAACAAAATTGTATTTTTCATGAACAATATTAATGAAAACATGATTTAATACTGAAAAAATACCGTTAGTTAGCAGGATTATGCAAAAACTACAGGACCGATTATGATGAAACTTAGTGGAGGAATGTGGTATGGGTCAGAAAAGAACCAATTCAATTTTGGGGTGGAATTTGTATCACTTTTTGTAATATTTTCAACCATCTTCTCAGGGAATAATTCATGGATCTTAATAGAAAACCTGACACATTTAGGGACCTGATATCTATGAGTTTGTGCAATTTGGTGCAGCATGATAGAATTCAAGAAGAAAGAAGAAGACGGACAAGGTGTATGCTCTCTACTTAGTGCCATTCTAGTTCTGTGATGCTCCACTGGGCCTCAGACAAAAACTAATGTGCTCACGCTTTCACTCATATATTCTGTCTCACTTCAACTTTATTTGCTCAGTTGCCATAGTTACATTATGACAGCTGAAGTTGAACCATCTTCATGACAACTCAAATGGGACTGAAAGCAGCAAAGTCCTTGTATATGGTCTTTGGGTTTTTTGTATTACAACTTTTGGAAAAAGTCACAGACTAAGATGTTGAACATTATATTTGTTAGATAAATACATCTATGGAAATATACCGTATATGCTCAAATACAGTGTATCCAAATGCAATCTCAGACATATGTACTTATGCAGTAATCAAGGCTGTGTATTTCCTCTGTTTTATAGGCGTAAACACATTCATTTAATTAAACCACTATTTCCTTTTAAAGCATAATACAACAGTTACCATGGAGGTGAGCAAAATGTAAAACAGAACTGCAACCTGGCTGATAGCTCCAGAAATCATTATCATGGACGCCCCCTGCACGCGTTCACCCCTTTATCTGTTCTCGGGAAGGTAGCAGTCTTCAGGGACTGAGCCTCACAATATGCTCTGAACCTGAATCTGTCCCTGCGCCACATCTGAGGCGCACGTGAGCATCAGCACAACTCGACATTATCATCTGCGTGCGTTTTCGTTTTGCCCCGAGGCTTGTCATATTGATTTTCATGTGGTGCTTCTAATGCTCACAGACATTAAATAAAGAAATAAAGAAAACATCTGTATACCCCCATATTAAATGCATGCAGATGCTCCTCATCTGTCCCCCCCCTCTCTACCTCTCTGGCATCATGCTGCACTGTAATTGAGTGCTTTACTGTTACTACAGCTACTACTGCTGCTGCACTCTCTGCACTATCCCTTCTCACATTAAATAATGCAGCTATAGCCATTGTGCAGAAACCCCCTACAACCCCCCCAACATTCCCCCACGTCCCACAGCAGCCCGTATCAGCAGATTTCCACCCGCTCCGCTATCGCCGAGAGTAACTATGTCCAGTTCAGCGTTTACGGGGCCAACGCTATAAACGCAATCAACCCATTTACACCACGGCAGCATCAGATATTTGTTTTCAGATGCTGCAACGCCCCCCCTTAAAAAAAAAAAGGGGGGCAGTCTGCAGACACACTCCAGTAGTTACGACACCTGCTTTTGCTGATGTGTGTGTTTGCTACAGTTGTACAGTACCCACCATCTCTCATCTGCATTAAAAATTTAAACCATTTACTTATTAATGCTTCATAAGTTTTCAACATAAACACATGAAAAGCTGTGGAAAACGCTGACACTTATCACTGATGAAATGCTTCACTTACGAAGACTTTCAGTAATAGGCCATAGATGGATAGATGCATACAGTTAAAACATATGCAAATGCCTCTCACACATATTTACTAATGCAGCATCAAAGCCGTATTAATTCCTCAGTTTTACATACACAGACACATTCATTTAATGAGACCGTGATGAAAACTAAAAATCAATTGCCTGAACCTCATTTGTGCCATATGAGAGCAACAGCAGAGGGGAAGTTGGGTGGACCCAAAGGGATCAGCCATGGATCGTCTGTTTGATCGTCGGGAACCCCCCCCCAGTTAGCTGAGCGGAGAATAAACAAGAGAACTTGAATAAGAAGGGAAGAATATGTTCGTTTTCCGAATTAACTCTCTGTGGTGTACTTGTCTATTTGGTTTTATATTCTTTAGTAAAGCGTCTATTTTTATTATTTGTTTACTGAGCCTTGTGAAGATTTTGATGGGGCATTTATTCTCAGCGATTCGGTGTCTTGCTCAAGACGCTTCAGCAAAGCCACCGCACCAAACTAAATTATTTAAAATGCACTGCTTGTTTTCAGAGATAAAGAAGCCGGTCATCAGTGCAGCTACGCCAAAGATTTCTTTAAAACGTGAAAAACTTATGCAGCAAGACTGAACAATATGGCGTTTTGTGGGTGATGCAACTAAATACTTACAACACAACCAAACCCCCAAAACAACCAAATTTTCAAACAACCAAATACTCCCAACACAATGGAAGTGTTTCCAGGGACAGTAAAAACTAATGAACATGGCTGGCTTGTTGTTGCCATGGTTACTAGTTGCTATGCCTCGGTGTTGTTGAAAAAAGAGAAAAACACTTAATGCTGTGTGTATTTGTTTTTGTGTGAGTATTTGGTTTTTGCTGTGAGTATTTGGTTGTGTTGCAAGTATTTGGACATGTGGCAAATATTTGGTTGTGTATGTATGTGTATGTATTTGGACGTTTTGCCAGATGTTGGTTGTGTTGTGAGGACTTGGTCGTCTTGCAAGTACTTTGTTGTGTTAAGTATTTGCTGTGTGTTTTTTTTATATTGGCTGTGCACGTGTTGTCAAATTGATTAAAATGTTTCCTGCATTTGCATGTTCTGTGTCTATTTGCATGTGTTTTCTTAAACTGCAGTGTGTTGAGCTCTCAGGGCCGTCATAGATTTTGCTGTAGGGACCTCACATTGGTTGTACTGTATTAAAATCATGATATTTTGAAGTAGTATGTGGATGAGCATGTGCCTGTGGGTGAATTGAGGTTCTTTCAGCACTTGACGCGCACACTTGCATGCACAGACACAAAGGCTGAAGTCCGTTTTTGTCTTGACAGGATGACGAAGTGGTGCTCCAGTGCGTGGCCTGCATCCAGAAGGAGAACCGCAAGCTCTGCCTGGCTGCTGAGGGTCTGGGAAACCGGCTGTGTTATCTGGAGCCCACATCTGAGGCAAAGGTAGGCACACAGACTCCACCGCTGCACCGTTTGATTCTCTCTGAAAAAAAACAATCAGAGATGCATGCTGTTGGCGTGGGAAGTCTCTGCTCTGCTCCCTGATCAAAAATCAACCGCTTCATTTGATGGGAGTTTGTTTTAGCGTTAGTTATGTAATGAACTTTATTTCCGCTCCACACGTGCACACACCGACTGTGATACACTCAACAACAGTCACATGAAGAAATTTGCAGAGAAGTCAACCCGATGAAAGGATGCACTCGCTCAGGCGAGAACTCCACGGAAACCAAACATCCATTTAGTTCATCCTTGTTTGGGTCCAGCAGACAATCAGTGAAGCCGAGCGGAGACGCACAGGACGGCAGCTCCAGCACATCATGAGAGCAGGAGCAACAGCTCGCATCCACCGATGTCTCCTCGCTGAGTGTTTCCTGTTTCAGGGACAACTCCGTGGGCCCCGCCGTCAGATGATAATTCCCTGAAATCACACCCCTGCATGTGTCTGATGGATCGCTTCATAAACAGTATACTGTCGTCGGCTGTAATTGCAGACAGCTTTATTGCAGCACGGCCGTAGCTGTGGACACATTCGCTTGTTTTTGCTACTCTGTGCAAAGTTTTAATGACTTAAATTTAGTTGCTTGGCTGTGTAATGAGCGGACTGCCACACAGGCAGGTTTGGAAGCACATCCCGAACCCTTTTTCCCCTTTTTTCTCTGCGAGTGATCAAACTATCAGGCAGAATTATCTAAATGATAATTGGCTGTTGGAGGAAATCAGATCAATTCCAAGATACTCTCCCCTTTCACTGGCCCCTGTTGCTCTGCTGCTAATTAGTTTTTTTCCCTGCTGCAACACCTTTTTAAAAGAAGGTCTAATGGCCTTTTTTTCAGAATGGATTGTCTCTTAATCATGTGTCAATCATAATCCCTTAATATCAGTTGGGATTAATTTTTCTCAAGATATGACACCAGGTAGATGTTGGGTAAGAGACGTACGTATATCCCTCCATTACACCAGAATTAGCGAGTAAACCGCTGCGCCAGCGACAGCTAGTGGCCGGAGGCATTATGTTTTCGGGTTGCCCATATGTCCATTTCCTGTAAACGCCATATCTCATGATTGCCTTGAGGGAATTTGGTACAGATATTCACTTGGCCTTCAGGATGAAATGATGAGATATTGATGCTTGGAGGTCAAAGGTCAAGGTCACAGTGACCTCACTTCCATGTGAATGTGATATATTAGGACTGCCCATAGGGGATTTCATTTCATCTTGTACAATTCACCTGGACGATGGTCACAGGTCAAGGGCACTGTCACGGTGGCCTCAAAAAACATGTTTTTGGCCTCTTGAATGTGATATCTCAAGACTGCTTCAGGGAATTTCTCTTACTTTTGATCAGTTGTGACTCGGACAAAGATTTTCTGAAAGTGATTACGTTTCATCAAAGGTCACAGTGACCTTATACGAATCTGGCAAAAAAGTATGTACAAATATCTACACGAAAACTGCACTGGCTGGCGGAGGCATACAACGGCAGTGCGATAATTCTAGTTTCCCTCATGTTCGACATTACGAATGCATAAAACATTGAAGCGCTCTCCCTCTTCGCTATCTTGACGAATTCGTACATTCACCCGGGCGTCTTGTTTACATCACTGCCAATC
Organism: Hippoglossus stenolepis; assembly: GCF_022539355.2. Lineage (NCBI taxonomy): Eukaryota > Metazoa > Chordata > Actinopteri > Pleuronectiformes > Pleuronectidae > Hippoglossus > Hippoglossus stenolepis. The sequence goes on along the minus strand of NC_061492.1, from coordinate 15,059,377 downwards.
GGAGATGCATTAATATCTGTGTCCACTACAGAGTCATTTGGGGTTGAATACTGATTGTACCCATTTCCATTGCAGACGGAAGCTAGTTGTCAATGGTTGTTAGTTATCAATATATATGATTTACAGGGACAGAGGGACAATTCGAGGAGGCTCAAAGCATAAGAACAAATGACGCCCCTCTGTTTTTACATGCAAGCGAAGATCCATGCACTCCTGGCATGGATCCATTTCAACAACCCCCTCCTGCTCTCCAGCATCTAGAGTACTGTATATGTGTCTATGGTGGGGGTGGGGTGGGTATTTGGCGCTGAGGGAGGTGAGGCTTTCGCCCCATATTGGATGGTAATTATACCTGACAGGTGTGATGGATGCTCTCGCCGTCTGGCACTTTGTCTTCATTGCCTGCCGTTTTTATGAAAAAGGCATCACCGCACCTTTGGGATCAACGACAGCGACGTGGATAAAGCCCAAGATGGCAATTTAGAAGCGCGCCGGACAGCCGAGCGCCGTGGTGAACTACTAGTAATGGGGCACGGAACCAGGACAACAGGATGGGGTGGATTTAAAGTGTGCACAGTTTAAATGGCAACATCAATCAGCCCGTGAGAAGCTGGTTGATTGTGATATATACGACCAGCAACTCTCGGCTGTGAGTGACTCAATGTTATGACCATTGCAGGATAGATGTCCACTTTCCATAATTGCGCACTTTTTTTTATGTTTGCACAGTATATGAATTAAGAAATTAGTTGTGGCCAATTGAAATATTCACATTGTTTGTGTTATACTTCCTTTCTTTATCTTTTCAGTTTTAGCGGCTCTTCCAATTAAACTTAAAAAAAGGAGCCTCAACTTTTGACCCATATCTCTGGAGACAGAAATAGAGAGATGATCTATCCTTACCCATCATCTGGTGACGCTCTTCCCTTTGCCACACGATTGGTCGTAAACCAAACGTCAGGGCACAGCCAAGCTGCTCTAAAGCTGTCTCCCTGCCCGGCCGTGCAAGAGGACATCCTGACAGGGCTGGGTACTCATTATCCCCTCCAGCTCTTCTAGACCTTCATTTCACTTCCCTGCTCTCTCAAAGCAGCTCCCCTCCCCACTAACTGTTACAGTCCTGCTCCTGGAGAGAGCAAAGGTCAGTCGTTAGTCACCCGGAAAGATGAGGGCAGGCGGGGGTGGATAGCTTCCCACGGGATCCTTTATTATGATTTCTCTAAAGTGACACTGCTTGAGAGGAGGCTAGGTAGTGAAGAGGCATCCTCATGATGCTTCAACACAGTTATACTGCATACACACTGAGAGAGAGAAGGATGTACAGGTGTGAGTAGTTTTACATTTTGGAAATAACTAGATTTTTTTCCTTTTTTCAGGAAAGACTGTAAATACCAAGTGAAAACTAGAGGGTGGATCTAAACAATAAGTTCACTGTAAAGCTCCATAGATCTGAGAGAAAATGAGAAACTCTTTTTTTACATACATGTAGTCACATTAATCTTTGTTAATATGAAAATATTGATTAGTGGAGTCAGGTATCAATCTTCTCATTTAAAGGTTCAGTGTGTAGAATTTAGTGACATCTAGTGGTTAAGTTGCATGTTGGAGCTGAATACCCCTCACCTCACCCTCCCCTTGCAAACATGAGAGCGAACCCGTGGTAGCCTTCAATCAGCCTTCGAAAGGAGTTTAATCTGTCCAGTTTGGGCTACGGTAAAAAACATGGCGCCCTCCGAAGGGAGGACCCACTCCTTAAGGAAATATAAAGGGTCCATTCTAGAGTAAAGAACAATTCGTACAATTTCGATGAAACACACTAGTGAAAACATTACTAGGATTATTCCTGCCAATAGATCCCTTTCACCTAAATCTTACACACTGGACCTTTAACTCTTGGCGAGTTTGCAAATACAAATAAAACGTCAACCCATTTTCTTTAGTTCATTTATGAGCATTATTTTTGCAGGTCTGGACACATTTTGGATTTAAATATATTGTCTCTCAAAACAAACCATTAAAGCTGATATCTGAACTAAAGCTGTTTTCATACATGAACTCTGGAACATTGGATCAGGACATTTTCTGGAGTTTGTCTTTCACATGTAATGAGCGCAGCTGAAGATTGTCCGAGTTAGATGCGTTCACAACAACAGAAAAATGTCTGGAACATTCAGGCGAGGAGTGGTGCATGAGTAGAGCATGCACGAGGCAGGACATAACACAAATTCCTCTGCGGAAAGCACAGTGGTTTTGTTTACTGCACATTGGCCATTATCACTTAAAGGTCATGAATCTCAGTGTCTTTCCAAGTTGACATTTTGTCTTATTCTTCTCAGTGCATTGCACATGTTTGTCATTCTGAGACATTTGGATTCTTCCAGTTTTGCTTGTTAGAAACGTCAGCAGGCCCACTCTGGACCCTTCCCTGATTTATTCTCTCATGGGCTCACTCTGACATTTCCTGTATATTTTACTCGGAGGCTGGCTATAACCGTACAGGAGAACAGCGGTAGCAACTGACTTGGACATTTGGGTTCCCACATACAGCCCCTCCACACAATTCGAGTAAAATGTCTGGAGTTTAGTGCATGTTTGAAGCAGCTGGGAGCGTTTCTGTTGTCTGCAGTCCTGTGTATTAGATATGAATCTATTTTTGCACAATCAGACACTGTGTTGTGTGAAGTTTGCAAATGAGGTTATTACCTGTGTAAATGGTCCAGTTGAGGAGAAGTTGGGCTATTCAATAAGGAGGCCATGGGAGGTTGTTTAGGTTGGCATCATTTATCTTGTAGCCATAGAGTGTGTCTCTGCTTCCCTCATTCTGTCAGTGACGGTCCCCTATCCTCCCTTGTACTTTCCACCACTGCCCTGGTTTGGGAGACGATTTGGCAGCTTCATTTTTCTTAATAGTGCCTTGTCCACGTCGGGGCTTACCTGAGCACAGACTGACCCGAGAGCACTTGATCTGTTCATAAAGTGCCTTTTAATGAAAATCGCCCACTTGATTGAAACCAACTTGGTTCAAGTGCAGTGGAAAGAGCTGCAGTCAGCATGAAATTTATGAGTGGGCATCTAATCAGAATATCCCTGTAGATTTAGGGAGCAGTTTTTAATTTTCCAGTTTAATGTGGAGGCTTTGCACATATTGCAATAAGTTCTCTGCCCATGTTGTTAAACCCATTAAAACTAAATGGACATCACTGCTGTGATCGTTACACTGATGGTGCTTTGGTTAGAGATAAAGGGGTCACCGTCGGTCAACGTACATAGGGATCGTTTTCTGAGGCAGCTACTGTGAAATGTTAAAGTGTTGATTCCCACTTCAGTTGACTTCACCACTTCATGCGTACCACACATGCCCCACTGTGGATCATTATATACTAGCTGTGGTTGGTATATAACCACAGCTTTTTATAGGTGTTGCATAACTTCAACAGATACATTTTGGAAAAAGTATATTTTCTTCCTTGCCAAGAGGTTGGTGACAAGACACATTCTAATGTTCGTGTAGTAAATATGAAGTTACCACCAGCGGGAGTTAGCTTAGCGTAGCTGAGTGTAGAACGGGATGAAACAGTTAGCCTGGGCATGTGCACCCGGGAACATTGTACCCATGCTGCTTTAATAAAAAACACATAATGTGATTTACTGACCTTACTGCCTCCAACCTTAATGCTAAGGTAACTATTCCCTACTTCACTATATAGTGACTTCTATATAGAGCACTACATAGTGAGCTTGAAAAGAAAAAAAAGGCTTCCGGACACATTTCTCTGAGCCGGCCGTGACGTCACTGTCACAGGATTATGACATGTACAACAACAACGTCGGTCAGTGGAAAATCCCCCGTTAAATTCGAAATGTTTATTTTGCACTTTATACTTTAAGGTAAAAAACATGTTGAATGATCGTCTTTAAATGTAGAAATAACTTATTTAAATGACATGTTGGGCTGTTCCTGCTGCTTTCGCTCCTCTCGTGTCCTCGGCCACGAGTGCAATGCATGATGGTAGATATTACTCGGTTAGTCACCATCGGTTGTAGCACTTTTCATGATGCATTGTGGGTAACAATGAGTGCACTATATAGGGTATTAAAACTCCACTAAACATTCGGACACCACTATACAAATTCAGTATATAGTGGACTATATAATGATTAGTGAGTGATTAGTGGCTTCAAGGACAGCATGAGATAATGCTTCAAAGGTAAAAAAATTTCACAAATGAATAGAATACAACTATATTGGATTTATGTGTTTTTTCATGTAATGCAGTGGAAATTATGTAAAGAATTCTTTGTAAGTTTTTGTAGAAACTAGCTCTCAGTGAGAGACGGGATTTATGCTGTGCTCTTGTCTTCTGATTGAGGCTGAGAAGACAGTTGCATTTTTATAGGCTTTAAAAATTTGCCTGATTCAGCTTGAAACCATTACATTTAAAACACAGAGGAGCACTATCCGTTAATTAAATAAAGTATAGCCTTAGAAAATCCTTTTGTGGGAACTTTCTGCTGTGTGGATTTTTAATTGGAGGCCCGCTCCTCTGTTTGTTGCAGTATGTTCCTCCAGACCTGTGCATCTGCACCTTTGTGCTGGAGCAGTCTCTGTCGGTGCGGGCCCTGCAGGAGATGCTGGCGAAGAGCGGACAGAACAGCGAAGGGGTGAGTGATGGCACACACACACACATGCTAACACACGCACACGGATGAGAAACACAATCCACACTCTTCATACACCCATCCCTGAGTGTATGTACTGCATGTTCATGTATGAATCAGTCGTTATAAAGAGATTAATGGGGAAAGTAGTTGTTTCTCAACTTTTTGCCCATTTGATCATTATCAAGCATCGAAGGAAAAACGGTATAATTTCAGCTGAAAAGTTCACAAGCAAAGAGAAAAGCTGAAAGAAGATTTTTTGATACAATAAAAGTAAATAGGCGTGTGCGGTGGAGAGAATGTGCACATGTTATGAATACTATGTGTCTGAATTTGTAATCAACACTCATTCATCACTGTATTTTCTGCCCCTGATGTTGTTTTAGTTGTCTTCTTGCAAGTGTGTTTCCTTCTCTCTATCTCCCTCTCTCTCTCCCTCTCATTGCTGTGACAGATGTGTAATTCTCCCATCTTTATCTTCTATTTTCTGTGTATAATCTCCATCTTCCGCATGATAGACACGCGGCCCGGATCGATGGGTATGTTCATCACTCAGACCATTTCCCACTCACTCCCGATGCATGACGCAGTAGATTAGTCATAATACCTCTCCTCAACTCGTTCGTCTGTTTCCCATGCTCAGTGGCCTTCTATGTCTCGTCTACTATAACACGTCATCGCTCAACATTTGTCTTTACATCTGAAATTGTTAGAAATCCTGAGTTATGCAAAACGCCCGTGTTTTGAAATAACGAATGGCGGTATAGATTTCTTTCGGAACTCTGGGGTGAGTAGATTGTGGTTGAGCTCCTGCCGAGCCGACAGAGACAAATAGAGTTTGGTATAGACTTTCCAATAAGGTTTCCCACAGATATCAGCGCTCACACATCTCACCTTCCACTGCTGGAGAAGTGGAGCGGCACCGATGCTGGATTAGCGTCAGATTAACATTAGTCTCGTCCTCGGGGGATTCAGATGGATGTTCGTTGCAGTGTCATTTGTTTCACCCTGCACATAAGATAAGCTCTCATTTGTCACAGCATCTTCTTCTCCTGATATTTGCCTGCATTCTATGGGATGCATTGAGATGATGCAAACAGCCGAGACCAAGAGTTCTGCAATAAGACAGAAATTGATCACGAGTAATTTCGCTAGAAAGAACGACTTGGAGTCTTTCTTGCTTTTGCCACTTCACCTTTTAAAGCCACAATTTCCATAAATCTACAGTTAGGGCTCATATTCATTGACTGGACGTCTGAGGTAAGTGGATGTGTCAGAGCTGGAGCCGAACTATCTCTGCAGAAGAATGACGGGAAGTAAAGTCCATTGGTTCCACCGCTGTTGCAGGGAATGTAAGAGCTAGACAGCAGGGAATTATGAGCCGCAGCAGAGAACAAGGGTGCTCAAAGCATCAAATCCTAAATTCAAGCTCAAATGGACATATTTAACCGTCTAGCCGCATCCCTCTTGCATCAGCACCTTTTTAAGGTCATAACATCAAACTTAAAGTCATAGCAAAATTAAATGGCGTTATATTCTTCTGCTATAACATTAAAAATTCACTCTGCAAATCCCTAACATCTACTGGATATATCACTGAATTGTTTGTCCAGGTACACTGTATAGGTTCATAGACCATTTAGTTTGAATGTTAATAAACACATTGGTTCTGATGGTTTCATTTCCTTTTTCTGCCCAAAGACCTCAGACACTATTCACTGGCTTGGATTGGCCATTTAAACTGTGTTACTTCAGTGCATGCAGTGTTTTCAATATCGTGAGTCTATTCATCATTCTTCGCCTGCGCTGAAATGTCACTGGAGGAAGCACCGTTAAAGGGGAAATGGAGGTTGAAAATGTCTCGGCCGAGTCACTGAAATCAATACGTCATTGAACAGATGGGCTTATCAATAGACGGTGGCTGGAGGAAATCGTTGCTGTTTCAGCCGGAAGGCACAGGTACCGCAGAGAGGACCTGTGAGGACGGCACGCTAACAGCCTCTGCAAATGCCAAACCCCACTTAGCTCAGTGTCCTCAAGCTTAAATATGTCGTCGCCTCATACAAAATGCACCGACCCGTTTGATTCGGGGGTTGATTGGTCAAAAGGGCGAATGATGAGATCAGTCGGTCAGAGAGACGGAGCCGCTCTGACGACCTCTGCTGTGCTCTTCTGCCGTCACTGTCACCTCTTTTTCTTTTAGCTCGGTGTCGGCCTGTGGCTCTTCTTAGTATTTTATTGAGAGAAACCACAACACTGCAGCCACACACACACACACACACACACACACACACACACACACACACACACACACACACACACACACACACACACACCTAACCCAATGCAGGGCTCACACACCAGGTGGCTGCGTCCTGCTAAATGTCACATCTTTAAACTGTTGTCACTTGTGGTCACCAGCCTACAGCCCGTTTCTTCCCTTTCACTTCTTTGCTCCAATCGTCCTTCTCCTTCATGGTTCGATGAATCAGGGCTAATGCTGTTTACAGTATAGCTGAAGGTGTATGGAATTCAGTTTCTCCACATGTAGAAGAATCCTTTCCCCACTGATATGAGCCACAAATTTACCCGCGCTGTGCTCCATCTGTGTGAGGCACTTGCTCAGCCACAGGATAAGGGAGCGAGCAGGGGACCGGGGTTTATTGGTTGTGGTGGTGACTGCAGCTGGATGTGCCTCGCCGCATTAAGCTCAGTACCTCAGCCAGCATACAGCAGGCGCCAGCAGCACAGAAGAAGCCTAGAAGCCGGTGCTGCAGTCTGCACGACACAACTGCATCAAATCACAGGCCGGCTATTGTCCCGGCAGCCAATCGAGAAGGGAGAGAGAGAGAGAGAGAGAGGGGGAAAGAGAAGCTGTGTATATGGTGGAGTCTCTGCCATGATTCATGTATCTCTTGGAAGGTACATGACGATAATTTTGTAAAAATCTACAAAATGGACATTGCTTTGTCACATGCGTATCATTAGCATACTGCAGCGCTTGTAGTTTCAGTTTACCGTGACATTTTTATGGTTAAACTTGGCTTTTTGGCATTGTTTCAGGGAGGATTTCTGGAGCTCGTGCCAGTAGCCTTGCTTTGTAAAATGCCAAAAAGTGGCAGTCAATTTGTTTTCCATGTATGCTCCTTGGAGTGTTATGATTTACAGTTTAGTGATGTGGCAGAGGCCGAACGGTTTAGGAGAACAACGATAGTTCTTTCTGAATAACGACACTCTTTCTTACCTTAATGCTTCCTAGAGGCTCATAAGGAAGGTGAGTAGCATGGGAGATGCTTACCGAAGGAAAAACAACAAAAACTCCTCTTTATCCCCCTCGCATCTCTACCAGTAGAAATATCATTTAATCCCCCCCCTCCTGCATCTTAACCCTAAACCCCATAAGCGGCGGAGTCATTTCCTGCTAATGTTGACATTGCATCGGAGACTGACAGTAGCTGTGCATCCTTCCCACATTCCTGTAGTGGGAGTGCAGGAAAGATGACCCCCGTATCCTGTTTCGCTCAGGGATACAGGTGCCAGAAACACCATCTCCTACGGCAGGTCAGATTGCATGTCTTCATTGACGAGATTGAATCTCAAACCCTCCCCCCCCCCAGCCTGTGGTCATCGTTGTCGGCAAGGCGACAACAACCCTCGCCGAGGTCAACGTCCGGTGCCAGAGGTCGGGTGGAGATTGAAGCACTTGGAGGGAGACCACTGGGGCTCTGCTGCTCGGAGCCTGAGCTGACATGTAACCTGGTATTTGCTTTTCTGTTTTTTGTGCGTTTGACGAATCTCTCTAGGCAGCGCAGAGTGGCGGACACAAGACTCTTCTGTACGGACATGCCATCCTCCTGCGCCATTCCTTCAGCTCTATGGTAAGAGCTGAAACCCATCAGTGTCATGCAAAAAGAAAATCACAGCAGACTATCACAGTAGCTGGACAAAAACATCACTATATGACAGCCACATTAAAAGCAGCGTGTGAGCAAGGTCACCTGCTTGGAGTGTGTGTGTGTGTGTGTGTGTGTGTGTGTATGTGTGTGTGTGACAGCTCTGTCTCATGTGGTTTGATGTGTGTGTTGACCACAGTACCTGGCCTGTTTGAAGACATCAAGGTCACAGACGGATAAGCTGTCATTTGATGTCGGCCTGCAGGAAGATTCAACAGGTAAAAGAAAAGCCCTGGCACATTTTGCTTTTATCCTCCTCCTTTTTTCTCCTCCCTTTCCTCCTCGCTGCCGCTGCCTCTGTTCCTTTGTCTGGTTCTTTCAGTCTCTCTCTCTCTCTCTCTCTCTCTCTCTCTCTCTCTCTCTCTCTCTCCCTCCCTGCATCGTATTTGTTCATGATAGAATTTCACTGTGTCTATTCAGCCTCTCGGTTAATTTTCCCAGTGGAGCTCTGTCGACATACAGTGTGCTTTTTTTGTCAGTGCTGATTACATCTCTGCAGCTCACTTGATAGTCCCGTTCAGTATCATGATACCTGGAAATTACTTCTCATTCCTATTGTTATTTATTTCATGCCTCACGGTAAATGTGCAGTCATTTCAATACGACTTAAAAAGCATTGTCGCCACGGTGCTAGTTCTCATTTCAGCCTCATTACCTTATGATTAATTACGAGGATAATTAGGCAATGACATGGGGGTGTTTGTTTAAATTAAATATGGAGACAGCTTATATACATGTATGTGTTTTTGTGTGCCATCAGGTGAGGCCTGTTGGTGGACAATCCACCCTGCCTCCAAACAGAGATCGGAAGGAGAGAAGGTGCGCATCGGCGATGATCTCATTCTCGTCAGCGTGTCCTCAGAGCGGTACCTTGTAAGTTCAGCCATTTAAATACTGGACACCGCAGCTTGTGTGTTTGCATAATGTCGAGGTCTTAGTAAGAGCATCAAGTCTGCTCCCCCTGATGTGACAGAATTTCAGATTATCCCAATCCTGTTACCACACGCTTCACGCTCCCCGCGACCTCAGGAGTCTTTCTGTCAGAGGCAACAACCTTTTCCCTCTGGGTGACGACAATACTGCTCACAATAATCCATCCATCCATCCACTCAATAATCTATACTTCTTTTCCTTTGAGGGTCCTGCCTCTCGACTGGCTGACGTTAGGCCAGATGTGGTTTAAACCGTCTAAAGGTTGCTACCCGTCCATCACAGGGCTTACAAATAGAGACAAACCAGGTTTACATTCACCTAAGGGCAATTTAAACCCCACACAGACATGCTATTAACATCTTTCCTGAATGATTCAATCACAAGTGCAGGTTCAAACGCACCTATGTCCTCAATCTGACCTAAGATCCGATCACTCGGACCACATTCATAGGGGTTTGGGACGAATGTGGCCACATTCTTTCCGCTGTGTGAACACAAATCTGTCCTGGGCCATATATTCAGGATGACATCCTCTGACCCGCTACAGTACAAAGGTTCTTTTATGCTTTTCAGTGCCCATACACTGATTTGTTTCTGGGCAAGATGGCAACATTGATCACCTCATAATTACTGATACTTGGTAAAAATCTTTCACCACAACTGAGCACATTCATTCATCCCCTCCTGTTGCACACACACACACACAAACATTGGCATCGGACACATCTGTTAACCCAGGCTGGATAAATACATAATTTAGTCTTCACAAACGCAAGTAACACGATTATTATAGTTGAGTGGGGAAGTGAGATCTGATCACAAGTGGTCACAGGGGACACACTCAAGATGCATTTTAAAACCAGGGGTGAGCAGACGTACTTAACGCTGCCCCCCCTATGATCGGATCTCTCAGGACGGATACTGAACCTCAAATTGCCCCTGATGACTGCCGACAGTGTTTGATAGGAGAAAGCACAATATATAGTAGTGCTGTATGAATGTGTGTGATTAGAAAAATACTGATATACCTATTACACTGACCTGACCTTGGCCTTTACTCCTATTATACCACTCTGCCCTCTCAGCACTGTGCGTTGTAAACACTGGGAAACATGTTCCCTGTGATCCATGGATTTGGTGACAGCAGCCATGTAGTGTTCACCTCCCCCACGGTGTGAGGGGTAAGACCAGGTGACCACGATCACCTTTCATTCACTGATATCAGTTTGGTGGTGTGTCACACCCGCAGTGGTATGTGGGGACAGGCAGCACCGAAGAGCTGCAGAGGGACCCTTGGGAAGCAGGATGATCAGGACCCAGCTGCACACACCAATACACACACACACATGCAGAGACACACACCCCAGACAGTATAATTCCCTAAACCTTCAAGACATCTGTTTTCAGCCTCGTGGTTCCCTCATCACTCAATGATCAAGTGGAGCTTTCCTCTGAATCAGCGGTCACTGAGAGTTTCAAAGTTGAGCTGAATCTTGTCTGAAAAATGGGTTGATCTGTTTTACAGACTTTTTAAAGGAGATATATTATGCTCATATTTAGGTTAATAATTTTAATTTGACTCATTACTTGAAATGTTTTCTCAGACTGTTTATTGCTGCTTTTCAGCTTCTGTCTGAAACACTTGCTTTTAGCTCCTGTCCCTTTAAAGTCGCCCTCGGGACAAATCCTAGTCTGCTCCGATTGGCCAGCTGGCCCACTATGTTGTGATTGGTCAGCTGCTCCCACACGTTTAGGAAATGTTGGCCTCTGCTCTTTCTTAACCTGGCTCAGTTAGGGGGTGTGTCCAACTAGCATCTAGGTGTGGATTATGCAAATTTGGGGTATTGTGATATTATGTGACATAAGAAGAATTGTCAGGACTGCTGACAAGGCACTTCAGGAGCAGTGTTTTTTTGTGGTCGACAGCCTCCTGTACCGTGGACTTTGGGCTTTTTAACTTTGCAAACCTTTTACATACACAAAAAAAACTGTATAACACACTAGAGGAAAGAAAAAGAGAAAACGATAATATGTCTCTTTTTAATATCATTTTATTGTGACAGGTTCATGGGGATGAATCCTTTTATTTTGTCAACAACTTTAACACTTAATAGTAAAACAATGCAGGTAAAATTCGTCATAAATCCATTTTAATTCTCCATCTTTGACACATAAGTTCATGCGCTGTCACTTGTGTGGATGTACACGTAAGTAAGTAAAAGGTGTATCCAATCTTTCCCTGTGTCCCGCAGCACTTATCCATCTCCAATGGCAACATCCAGGTGGATGCCTCCTTCATGCAAACCCTGTGGAACGTCCATCCCATCTGCTCTGGCAGCAACATAGAGGAAGGTAGGCACTTCAAACAAACTAAAACAGCCTCCGGAATGTCTTCACACATTTCCCCACTGGTTTTTAAAGTTTGCAGATTTCAGAAATCATAACGAAAAGTCTGTCAAATGCACGGGAATGAGCAAATATATTTTAACAAGGTTTCAACTTTCTTCTAGTTAGTGAATTAAAAGCCCCAAAGATTCAATACACATTTCTTACTTTTATTTAATGCCCGAAGAATTAAATGTATACATCTCCTTTATTCTTATAATAAAAATCATCCCATTAAACCTGAAACACACATTTGATGATCTCTAGTCTTAAATGGTATATTTGTGTGGCTTGGACTGTGCTGACCATTGATGCTTGTTGGTGGATAAATGGGAAATGGATTTCATAAAACCACCTTAAATACAAAACTCTGTAACTTTATAACCCACTTGTTGTGATCTAGTTGTACTTTACTAGCTGGGACGACAAGTATGGACAGTAGAAGAAACAAATAAAGAAATCACATCTGTAAATCCTTTGTCCTCCCTCCTCTGATAGGCTACCTGCTGGGTGGTCATGTGATGCGGCTGTTCCATGGACACGACGAGGTCGTGACCATCCCAGGATCAGACCAGAGTGAAGAGCGGCAAAGGTTCGAAACCCAGGAAGCGTCCAACAAACATGTTTGCATTACAGTTCTTCACGTTACACACAAGAATCTAACTGACCTGTGAGCTACCTGCGGAACAAAAGCATCCACCTCGCCTCATAAAAATGCCTGTGACCAGAGCAACACATGGCTCTCCAGGGAGCCAAAATGGCTCCTGTGTTATTTTTATCTCTATAGCTCATACACACTCAGCCACACACACCCACTGTCTATTTTTAGAACAGAGCATGGCAAATACGGTGGGCGGGACTAGATATTAATTTCCAGCTTTGACTTTTCTCCTCCCGCTGTCCTTGAAATTCTGCAGAAGGAGCTTGGTTTTCAGATGTCTTACATTTTTATGGGGCAGATCAAACACACTCCAAGCTGTCAGGAGGGGGGGTGATGAGCGACTCCTTTTATCTTTGGACCCAGTCACCCATATCACTGATAAACAGTGTAGCTGTGAGTTATCAGGGCACACATGTCTCTGTTTGAAGGATGCTGTGCTATAGTCTGGAGAGTATATACAATACAGCCTGTGTGTGTGTGCGTGTGTGTGTGTGCGTGTGCGTGTGTGTGTGTGTGTGTGTGTGTGCGTGTGAGACTGTGTGTGTGTGTGCGTGTGAGACTGTGTGTGACTGATTTGAACACCCTCCCAGTGAATATCACCGTGACAAATGAGAGTAAACAAGTGGTGTTCTTCTTAGCCAGGATGAATGACCTTGACAGTATCAGTGGTGGCTAGACAGTTAAAGCCTCCGCAGACAGACAGACCACCCACTCATGCTCCTCTCGCATCCCCAGGATAGTCAACTATGAGACGGGTAAAGCTGGTGCCAAGGCCAGGTCCTTGTGGAGGATGGAGCCACTCAGAATCAGGTGGGCCGTGTTTCACGTCATCTGTTATCTGTTCCCTTCCCTCTACTTAAATTTTTCATTTTCCATCATTCTCCTTTTCTTTTTTTTCATCTCACCTTTTTCTCTCTGTCTGCCGTCTTCACTTTCTATTTTTTTCTCTCTACAGCCATTTGTCCTTTTCTCCCTCTACCCCACCTTTGATTTAATGCTGCACTGTGCCCTCTCCGTCTCCCCACTCTCTTTCTCTCTCATTCCATCCCTCTCTCTATCTATTTCCATGTTTTTTTATCTTGGCATTTTAAAAGGCTCACACGGATGCAGCCTTTCCTTTTTCCATTTCACTAATTTGATATGTGTCACCTGTTCCATGTTTTTTGACATTGTTGTTGTAAAAGAGAAATGATCTCATTAGAGATTCAGTTATTACCTCCACCCAGGAGATTATGTTTTCACCCCTGTCCATTTGTTTGTTGGTTTGTGAACATGATTACACAAAAACAACTAAATGGTTTTCCACGAAACTTAGTGGAAGGACGTGGTATGCGATAGGGAACAAGCAATACAATTTTGATGCAAATCCAAATCAGGGGGCAGATCCAGGAATTTTTTTCAGTTTTTCAACATTTTCACCATTTTCCAAGGAAATAATTGATAGATCTTGATAAATAAAAAAAAATAGGCACATTTAGGGAACTGCTAACTATGAGTGGGTCAAATTTGGTGCAGCTTGATTGAATTTAAGGGGATTGTTGGGTCTTGGCGGCGGATTGAGCTCTGAGTGCCTTTGAATGCCATTCCAGTTTACTAATTATTCTACCACATGGTACGACAGATACATAACTGCTTGTATAAATGTTTAGATCAACTAATCAGCACTAGCATTAGTATGTTTGCATGTGTGCTTCATATTAACATGTCCGTGACCTTGAACAGCTGGAGCGGGAGCCACATCCGCTGGGGCCAGCCTTACCGACTGCGGCACCTGACCACCGGCCACTACCTGGCGCTGACTGAGGACAGGGGGTTGGTGCTGCAGGACCGGGAGAAGTCTGACACCGTCGCCACAGCCTTCTGCTTCAGAGCCTCAAAGGCAAGCGCACACACACACAGATGCAGAGGCTCAAACACACAGACACGTACTGTATGCCCTTGACTCCTCGCTGTTCCTCAAGGTGACCTCACACATGCTTCAGCCACACATGCTACCTCATTAAATGCCACTGAGAAGGCGTTACAAAGGATCTCCTCTCACCCTGCACAAATGGGCCGCCCACTATTGTCAGAATGGAAAATCACCACCTTCTTTTTTTTTTTTCAAGGACAATGAAAAGTACCAGAATTATTGGACCACAGACAGCGACACCATAGAGGTTAATTTAGCTGATCTTGCCGAGCTGAAGTGACCGTTGAGCTGTACTCTGTGTAATGGAGTTTTTAGATGTGGCCACAGATTGTGAGCCAATTAGTGACCCCTCCAATGTGAATTTAAAGCACATGTATTGTAGCATGTAAGTGAATTAATTTATCATTGGACTCATGTGTACTACAGGTTGCATTCCTTCTAATAGCCGAACACATACAGTCCTAATGTGTTGGACAGTCCCAAACAGCAGAGGCAGTTAACATTTGGTCTGTGGTTTGATTAAGAACAAATCTGCATGCAGTATCTCTCTACGTGCACATGATTGTATTGTACCAGCGTGCTCATGCGTTTCACACTGACAGCTTTGACGTTTTCATTTCCCTCCTCCCCTGTGCAGGAGAAGCTGGAGCAGAGCCCCAAGCGGGACATCGAGGGCATGGGGGTGGCAGAGATTAAATACGGGGACTCGCTCTGCTTCATCACGCACGTGGCCACGGGACTCTGGCTCTCCTATCAGGCACCTGATGTCAAATCGGCCCGTCTGGGTCCCCTCAAGAGACGAGTGAGTGGAGATGCCCACGCCGTTCTGTCTTCTACTTAGAATGCAAAGCATATACGGAAACAAATGAAATTAACAAATAAATGAGATTCCCCTGGGCATTCGATTATTTTCGGGGTAATGAGTTGATTGAGTTAAGATGACTGTCTATTAGTGTATCTCTACCTCGACTAAGTATAAAACTGGTCCCCGGGCTACCGTAGCAGACGTTAAAGAGGTGTGGGTGCGATAATGTGTGTGGCATTGTGTCCGTAATGTAAACACAGCCAGATCCACAGAGCCACAGCACCTGTGTTCCAGACATCATGGCTCAGTGTTTGTTGATGGTGACCTTTTTCCTAATATGTTCTCCTAACACACTCTTTTCCGTCTCTGTCGTCCCCTCTCAAGGCGTGTCTACATTCTGAAGGTCACATGGATGACGGGTTGACCCTGCAGCGCTGTCAACACGAAGAGTCCCGCGCCGCACGCATCATCCGCAACACCACCCTACTCTTCAACCGATTCATCAGGTACGATGAATTCATCGCTGGTGCACAAATCGCCCGATTAAACTAAATTACAGTCCGTGTTTGACTTTAGCCACTTTATAATGGGGAATCTGCAGAAGTGCCACTCTAATGATGATAAAACAAAGAATCCCCCGGAGTCACCTCATCATCAAATTATAGCTGAAGTCTGAAAACCAGGCAGCTCAAAGCCCCACAGACTCTCACGCAGTCCACAAAAATCATGACGCAACATCCCTCCAGATTGTGAACGCACCCATCGGAGAGTCGAGCTCTGTGAGTTCTGACTGAGTGGGGTGCCAGAGTCCCAGGCAGCTCACTCAGTGGGCCAGTCATGCGTTTCCCAATTGAAAACATTGCAGAGGTGTCTCGGCAATGGCGATGGGAGCCGCGGAGCATGTAAGTGGATGCTTTCCGTACTCTTATTTGTTATCAAACGACCCGCTTGTCCCGTGGGTCGGGCTCACCGGCCCTCATGGCGGAAACATGTGAGAGTCTGTCAGCCTCCCCCGCGGCGGTGACACATACATCTCCCCGCACCCCTCCCACGTGTACAACAGGAGCTATTTTTAGCAGGCCAGCGGAAATCAGCATTTCAGCTTGGATGAACCTGTGGGCTAAACATTGTTAGTCATCACAGCCTCTCCTCAAGTTTACACAGCCTCCCAATAAGAGAGTATTCACCACAAGTTTAACATATTTGAGGAGTATGTTGAGAAACACATAAGATCAGAAACCTCAGTGTGAGCCGCCGTCGCGTTTGAACAAGGTTTTAATATTGATGTGTCTGTGTCCCCCTCCCAGAGACCTGGACTGTCTGGGCGTGAAGAACAGGGCACTGGTGGCCCTGCCCGTAGAGGAGGTGCTGCAAACTCTCAACGACCTCATCACCTACTTCCAGCTCCCCGACGCCGAGCTGGAGCACGAAGAGAGGCAGATTAAGCTGCGCTCGCTCAAGAACCGACAGAACCTATTCAAACAGGAAGTGAGTGTCACCATCAAAGAAGGCGCAGGAAACCAATGGTCCATAAAATATCACTCAATGATACCGCGAGCTGCCCTGCAGGGATAAAAAATATTAAAAACCCAGAGTGAAGGGCTGTGATTGAGGCAATTTCAGTAATCGACCGAAAATAGGAGCGAGGCGAGAGGAGCGGCAAAGTTGCGAAAGGCAAACTATGTGAAATCAATTGGTTCTTTGTGGCGAGTTTCAATGCCATCTTATTTGGAGGCAGTGCATTTGAAGGCGTCAGCAGTTTTGGTGCTATAAGTTTTCCCGAGGCTGGCACGGGAGCACTGAAGCTTTCTGCTAAGCCTCTAGGACCTAAATTGCTTTCATCAATTACAAAGTGTCAGCTGCCGAACTGAAGGGGGCCCCGCGATGTCAACTATCCAAAACTCTTCCTCACTGTGTCACCGTTTCCTCAGGCCAACATACATGAATGTGGATTAATGTCCTTTTTTCTTTCTTTTTACAAACATCATCATAAAATATGGTGGTTTTAACATTTTAATAATTATTCATATTGCAGCAATTCATCTTTCATCATCTAGCTGTCTTTTTATGTTAATACACCAAAATAGCACATCCCTGTCCCACCCCCCATATATTACATTTAGGAGGCCAATTTGTCACTGCAGACAGCTGACTCGTGATTTTTCCTGACATTATAAATCATCTGCAGTTTTAATTTCGTCTTTTCACGCCCTCCATTTAGCATATCTGATCGCTATAAATAATTCTCGGTGGCATAAATCACTGTGGCATGTCCACCAAACGGGACAGGAGGGAGCCAAGGGGCCGCATTGAGGATGGTCAACTAATTTAATAATGCAGAAAAAGATAGAACCAAAGATGTAAATAATACATGTGACTTTTTTCTCATGTTTATATATGAATAAATTAGAATCTCATGGCAGTTGATTGTGTATTTCCAAGGGCATGCTGACTCTGGTGTCCAACTGTATCGACCGTCTGAACGTGTACAACAGTGCAGCCCACTTCGGGGAGTGTGCGGGGTGCGAGGCCGGAGTAGCCTGGAAAGACATTCTGAACCTGCTGTACGAGCTGCTGGGTGAGGACAGAGTCTACCAATACACACACACACACACACACGCAGTGTATGTACATACACAAGCACACTCACACACCAAAAAAGCCCCAAGTCCCGACTGTAATCAATCACAGAGACGAGAGTCGTCGTTTGAGGATAAAGCAGCTGAGAGCGCGGCGGTTCAGTGGTGATGAAGAACTGTGCTGACCTGGTATTTAGAGACTCCTCCGCCTGGAGGATTGAATTCTGAGGTTGCCAGAATTCAAACGGCTTCACGAATACACACATGTGCACACAAGATATTCACCCCATCACTAATACTTACACACTGTTGGGGAAAAAGCCAGCTGCATACAAAAGTGCTTTCCAGGTTATGTAATGAGCTTCCAGGGCAACAGCCTAACAGTCACACACACCCTTACACACACACCCTTACACACACGCACGCACGCACGCACGCACGCACGCACACGCACACACACACACTAAACGTTGGGTGTCACCAATTGGCCAGATGGCATTTTAGCAATTGAATGTCAATTCTCATCACTGTCCGTGCTGTTTTCTCTTTTGTTTACGCTGTGCGTTTTATGTTCCTTCAGCCCGATGTCATCAGTTCCGCCTTTCCAAACTCACTTGAACCTCTTGCACCACTGGCATATGCTGTGTCAGATACAGACGTATCTCACTACAATAACCTGACAGGGAATGATGTACATTTGTATATTTGTTCCTCTCCTTCCCTGTTTAAAATCCTGCTGCCTTCCATCTGATAAACACAATGTTTGGCTTAAACATGTCCTTCACTTGAAAAGATGCATTTGTGAGCAGAAAAACTGTGAGTGTTTGGGATTTGCTTCCTGTCATGTTTTTAGATATGCCACATTCTTGAGGAGATAATCTGGATAGCCTTTATGCAAAGGTTATCTCTTCATGCCTGCCATGCTCAGGCCGCTCCGCCCTCCAAGTGTGTCCTTCTCCTTCTTATTTACACTGATTTCACCTCCTGGCTCACATTAGAGTTCCACCCACGTCTCTCCCTCCTCCACACACCTGCTCCGGCGCAGCGCTAAGTGGATTTGGGATGCCTCCCTCCTTTCTTCAGTGTCTGTCTGTGATCTGTGACCCCGTCTTTTTGTGCTAGGACACATGTAGGTGTGTGTGTGTGTTGATGTCTTGTCTTTGCTCGTGTCGTCCTCTCTCTCTGCCTTTGACATCTTCCAAATTAATATTAAGGTCTTCGGGTGTAAAAGCAGAACATCTCCCTTTTCTTGGCATTGGGTGTGTGTCTTTGCTTTGCAATTTCATCGTCATGCCCGCTTTCCGTCTGTCCTGCAGCGGCGTTAATCCGAGGCAACAGGAACAACTGCACCCAGTTCTCCAACAACTTGGACTGGCTGGTGAGCAAGCTGGAGAGACTGGAGTCTTCTTCAGGTGAGCTCACTATCATATCACACACTGAGCCTCTACTGATGACGATCCAGCTCTTCCCAATATGCTCTTGAGTCCCATAAGATGTAAAAAAGATGACACTGTTTCTTTAAGAAAATATAGGCTCCTCTGCTATTTTAATGTATAATAAGAAAGGCTCCAGCAGCACTCACTGTTCCCTGTTGATCTACGTGTCCTCTGTTGTGTCTTTCTCCACTGCGGGTGTTCACTAATTGATGAATTTTGCGGCTGTGCAGGCATCCTGGAAGTCCTGCACTGCATTCTAATTGAGAGCCCCGAGGCCCTCAACATCATCCAGAGAGGACACATCAAGTCCATCATATCGCTGCTCTACAAGCACGGACGCAACCACAAGGTGAGCATCAAGTGCTGCTGCTGCTGCTGCTGTTGAGTGTTAATGTGGGGTATTAGCTCTGGGAACCACTTCTTTGTATAATGTGGTTGAGCCACAAGATTCCTTTAGAAGATGGACGACGTGTCTCCACTTCCTCTCGCTGTCCTGAAATGAAGCCAAAACATCCTGGATACAAACGTTGCCACCTTGCAATTTCGGAGCCAGCCTCCTTTGTGGTGATTGGGTAATAGAGGCATGGTAGAAGGTCCTGCCAATACACTCACCCAACTCAACACACTCACTCTGTTTTTATAGCCTCAAATAACAATACAAAACCAAATTACCAGGAAAAAAATCGCACTCGAACCTACATCAGTGCGATAAGAGCTACCTAAAGCGACAAGCTAAGCCAGCCACCAGGTGGAGATCAAGACACTTTGGCGTCACTTTTGGGGAGCCGTTGTTTCGTCCATCTTTATATACAATCTATAGGAAATGTGCTTAAGATAAGATAAGAAGTCCTTTACTAGTCTCGCAATGGGGAAATTTGCAATTTTACAGCAGCAGTACTTGGGTGAAGGAATATAAAGAAATAGAAATATACAAACAATATATAGAAAAAATATAGATGTGTTTAAACCGGTATATACAGTGTAAAGAAATATATTGTTGTATCCGCGGACATGTTTCCCTGCATCTCCAGTTTATTGCTAAGCTAAGCTACTGTGGGCAAATTATAACTTCAGTATTACCTGAAAGTGAGTGTGGTGTCAATCATCTCATCTTACTACAGCAAAGAGGCAAATACGTGTACTTCCTCTAATGTCAGTGTATATTGAAATGTCATAAACAACTAGGATATTGTCAGAAATTTTCAGCCTAGCAAAGAAATTACACAACAACCACTAAAAATGCATTTCAGCCTGTTTATGTTGCATCTCGTCATCTGCACTTCTTTCCTCATTAGGCTCATTCACCGCATGCATTTCCATAACAGATCCCTTGGGGCCTCTTTGTCACGTCTTCTTCTCTTTATCTACTAATTTATTGTGCTTATACCTTCCACCAGCACACAAACTCGCATCCTTGACAGAAGCTTCCTCGGGGTTCTTGTTGCTGTGCGTCACAATCATGAATCAATACGCTTAACAGTGAAATGAGATCAGGAGCAGACAGTCAGCTAGCCGGGGTCATAAATCAGCTTAAACGTATCATTTTGCCATGGAAGCAGGAGAAAAGGGCCAATGATAAAGAGAAGGTGCCCTGGCCCTGTCACCCTTGGCTGAGCTTCCCGGCCCATTTATTTCTATAGCTTTGTTAGCCCTAACATGAAAGGGATATTATTGGACATGTTTTTTGCCCCCGACAAGCATCTGAGAGTAATTATGCAGTGGTTGCATGTAAAAGAGGCTGTCCCTACAGCAGCAACCTGGACAGTGATGAGGGACAAAGATCATTAATCACTTCTGAAAAGGCATTGATTCATTTCCAGGGTTCAATGGGGTAAATCAGGTCAGTGTGTGATCGTGTTATTAGGAGGGAGGTGTTGAGTTCCTCCCCTCGATATATTGTTGATTATTTTTTTTTAACCCCGCCACCTTTGTTTTTAGATCCTGGACGTGCTGTGCTCGCTGTGTGTGTGTAACGGCGTGGCTGTGCGAACCAATCAGAACCTCATCTGTGATCACTTGCTGCCCAAGAGAGATCTGCTCCTGCAAACCCA
This sequence comes from Hippoglossus stenolepis, assembly GCF_022539355.2. Classification (NCBI taxonomy): domain Eukaryota; kingdom Metazoa; phylum Chordata; class Actinopteri; order Pleuronectiformes; family Pleuronectidae; genus Hippoglossus; species Hippoglossus stenolepis. The sequence continues at coordinate 15,038,003 of NC_061492.1, read as the reverse complement.
GCTGGTCAACGATGTCCAGAGGTTAGAAAGAACTTTTCACTCCTCTGATATTTTTCGATTTTTAGGTTTTCATTGCCATTTTAAAATTAAACTTGGGGAAAAGAAGCGATTGTTAAAGATAAGAAGTAGGGTGTCATTTATAGAAACAGCACGTCATTAAAGGAGCAGTCTGTGATTGGTGTATAAGACTAGTTCTTACTGTGCCTTGACAGAAGGTCAAGATGTGTAAAGATATAGCTTTATATTAAATGTATTTTATACGTTGCTGTATACTTGTGAATACTACTTACTCTGAAACACAAGCGTATCACGTTCAGAATTAACAGGAAGTGTCTGAATACGCTAACTAGGCTGAAGTTATTGCTTATTTAGCCTAATGTTATTTTTGTCAAACCAATCTTTTGAGTTAGTGATGTGTAAATCTCTCACATTAGAGCTACAGGCTAAGTTTGAATTCACAAACAACTGCACAGCACCACGAGTGTGCATCCATCTATCCAACCTTTGGACCGTGTAATTGAGTGTACGACGTAAAGTCATGCACCCTGTGCGTTGAACAACATGCTCTGCAAATTGGATTGTGGGTATGAAAGTACGCTCAACCATGACATGATGGTTTGTACAATGAAGCGCGATATGTACTGAGGCTGCACTGGGCCTGTAAATCTCACATCCCATTATACGTCCACCTGTAATCTCTGTACAATGAGAAGAAGCAGTTTTGTGCTGGTGAGATGAATTTAACTCAGACTTTATCTCAAATCTCATTAAATAGTTTTCTTGACTCTAATGGAGCGATGTACTTTGCTCTGCCTTGTTTCAAGGCATCCACACGTTTTAGGAACTTCCTGAACCAAAATGCATTAGAAGTAAATTGAATGATCTTATCCTCAGGGCAGGCTCTTTCATTAGGTTTAAGAAAAAAAGATCACATATTACAAATGAATCGCAGAATATCTCAGAGTGTCTTTTTATTGCTCTGAGGGATATCTAATGATTTTTCTGTTCCACTTCATTGCCAGTATGAGGCCAAACATCTTCCTGGGGGTGAGCGAGGGCTCCGCACAGTATAAGAAGTGGTACTATGAGCTGATGATCGACCAGGTGGACCACTTTGTGACCAGCGAGCCCTCCCACCTGAGAGTGGGCTGGGCCAACACGAAAGGATATGCTCCGTACCCCGGAGGAGGAGAGGGCTGGGGGGGCAACGGAGTGGGAGATGACCTCTACTCGTTTGGGTTTGATGGACTCCACCTCTGGTCAGGTCAGTGTGAGGAGGAGAATTCAGTGTTTGTGTGCATGTGTGTGTGTTTGTATGCGTGTGTGTGTGTGGCTGAGATCATAATAAGCTAATGTATTAAAGATGAGAGTGGTAAGTCTGGGCTATAGCCAGGATGTGTCTAGACAGAATCAGTACCCTGCAGGGACCACTTCCTTGCCCAGAGTGTGTTCAACTGTGTGTACAAATATGTGTCCTGTGTGCATGTCTGTGTGTGAGTGAGAAAGAGAGGCATGATCTGTGCCAGCATCACTCACTGGGTCATATTTCACATAACTGTGTGTGTTTATGTTAACCGTGGACAGGTCGTATCCCGCGGGCGGTTGCGTCCATGAACCAGCACATCCTGACCTCAGAGGATGTGGTGAGCTGTTGCCTGGACCTGGGAGCGCCCAGCATCTCTTTCAGAATCAATGGACAGCCCGTCCAGGGCATGTTTGAGAACTTCAACACAGACGGCCTCTTCTTCCCCGTCGTCAGCTTCTCTGCAGGGGTCAAGTGAGTATTTGTTTGTTTCTCCCACGTGCTGACTGAAGCTGCCCTCAGACATGCTCTGAACCCCGGATAACCTCCTGAAATTATCCCGAGGGGCTGTATGTGAGATCGCAAATGTGCAACTCAGTTGCTGCAGAAATTCTGCAGAGTTTTCTCCAGGCAGCCCACTAGTAAATACTCTGGATAATGTCCGAGTGAGACAATGTCAGAATATAGCAGGAGATTATCCAGAGGATTCACAGCGAGCGAGTGGAAATGTTTTTATTTTACATTTTTACAAACGCAAAACTTAAAAAAAATTATAAAAAGGATACTGGAGATTTCTGTGTTGTTGTGAACGCATCTGACCGGAGTGCTGTGTTGCTGTTGCTGGACTTTATTGTGCAGACATTCTCCAGAGTTCATGACTGAAAACATCTTGAGAGAGCAGAGCAGAAATCGATGCTGAATGAGCTGCACACATACTGTAATCACAGAGAGATGAAAGAGACAAACAGGAAATCACCAAAAGGAAAAGAAAAAATAACATTTCACACCAACACTGCATCGAAATCCTGATAATCCACCTGCTCGCTTTGGCCTTGAGATCGGACACAGGTTAAACCAGGTGGCTTCATATTCCTCTCCGTTGCCATGGAGACCGCAGATAGTGGGATTGACAAGACTTTAAAATGGAATTTCAGGCTCCAGCAGTTTTCCCATGATTCCATAATTGACTCTGACCTTGTAGAGCAAAGCAGCACTTTGCATGAACAGCTTTCACTCTTTGAAACTCAGGGACTCTTGACACAAGAGACCAGTGTGATTTTGATTTGGTCATGTAAAGTCATCAGAGAGTGAATTCATTCCTCACCGCCTCATCGAAATGAATTCTCCAAAAAGTAATAACACACCTGATAGAGTATGTGCAGGACGAAAAGAAGTGTCATCTATTTTCCCACCAAAATACTGTTAGTTTACCATCTTTCTCTGTTTGGCCTTTGTTTTCTTTTTTTATGGGGGGAAAAAAAGAATTACAGCTGTGCATTTCTTTTTCTCTCTTTCACTTCTTCTCTCCTACAAACGTCCACGTTTAATAGCCTCATTGTTCTTCTGCAGGATATATGACTTACAAAATAAAACTTTTATTCTACAGTGTTTTACTCAGACACTGGAGTCCAGAGGTGAAGGATGGTGCTTGCGTCAATCTGCTCTTCTTTTCTGCTCTTCCCCATTTCCTCCTACTTTGTTTTTCCCCAACTCCGCTGTACTGCAGTGCTTCCTGTGTCTAACTCCACTGCGTTTAAAGGACAACCATACTCCCCTTTAATACAGTCACCAGATCACACCAGTCACATGTCAAGAAACTCATACTTCATGTAAACCAGAGTTCTTGAATAATGCAATCTCCAGCCACAAATTACTTTTGGGTAATATAATTTAAATTATATTCAAACAATAACTACAGTAACGTCCAACTTTACTCTGTCAGGGTTCGCATCACACTTTTGATGATACTCTCGACAAAGATTTAAGTTATTACTAGGAGGGATTATTATTATTATGATAATATTGAACCTAATTCTGCACCAGTCCAAACTAATATAGTGGAGGTAGTAAACAAAACTATAAAATGACATTTTTATGGCTCAATTGCACAACAGTAGTTCAGTTCCCATTCTGTTTAGTATGGGCTGTTTTCTTGGCCTGTGGTAATGCCGGTTGCAGCTTTCTCTCTGGAACTGTAAAAGTGATCCTGCAGTAATTGAGCCGAGGTGAAGTAAAGACCTGCTGCAGGACTCAGTCCGCAGAACCCTGCTGCTGCTGCTGCTTCCTGAACAAAGAGCCCTGTTTGGAGAAGCTCGACTCAGTACGCAGGACCTCGATTTGGAGAATCGGTTGTCATGGCCGTTGTTGTGAACATGCACGCTGCACCAACTGCTCTTCCTTGGGCCCGTAACAATGCACATGCCGAGTGTGAAGCTGATAAGTTGAACTGTTCTCAAGATATGTCACAGTAACAGACAGACAGATTTCTGGAATTATTAGATAGATAAACTACCTACTAATGTATAAAGGCTACATTATCAATTCATTAATTAGTGATAAAAAAGGCAAAATCAAGTACCACACACATTATATTTTGTAAGTCTTTACAAAGGCTAGAAACCCATTAAAATAAAGCTAAGATCTTTATTATTAGTATTAAAATAATCAGTCTTTAGAGAAGTTTGTACCTGTACCTTGTCTTTCCCTTGATTCACAGGTCATAAAACATGGTCTTTCATATTAACGCACTAATAACCAAACATAATTGAATTCAGTGTCCTATTCCTCCACCTGCCTGTGTGTAATTCACTCGTCTCTAGGCTCTTCAGCATTAACAGTCAGTTTTACATACGGACGGTGCTATCTTATTACCACTCTGAGCTCGTACTCGGAGCTGACCCAGTGAACGGGGTGAACATCTCTGCGGAAATAAACATGCCAGAAAATGACAGCCACTCACACCTTTACTACTCAATAATTGAGGGCTGCAGTCAGAATGGTCCAGGCTGCGTCACCACTACTACTCCAGCAGCTATTTTGAGCAGCCTCAGGAGAGTCTCTTCACAGTGACGGCCTCAGACGAGGGGGTTTTTGTGCAGTCTCAGAGCTAAACTTGTTTCCATTAGAGGCTGGAACTGATTGAAGTGGATTTAGAGGAGGAAAAGTAGTAATGTTTAGCTGCAAGGTTGGTTTTCTTATCCATCTTTCATTAGTAGCTGTCTGATTAACACTTAGAATTAAATATATCATTCAGATTTGCACTCAATGTTTTTCTCCCCGTGAATTCGAATTTTTACCCCCAGGATTTTTTGTGTGTAAAATTGAATCAAACAGACGGCCATATATTTTATCGTCTCAGGGTCCGTTTTCTGTTGGGTGGTCGACACGGCGACTTCAAGTTCCTGCCTCCGTCGAGTTACGCTCCGTGCTACGAAGCTCTGCTGCCGAAAGAGAAGATGAAGGTGGAGCCGGTGAAAGAGTACAAGAGGGATGCGGACGGAGTCAGAGATCTGCTGGGCACCACCCAGTTCATGTCACAGGCCTCCTTCATCCCCACGCCTGTGGAAACCAGCCAGGTACGTGGAACAATGACGTGACGCCTACTTAACTACTTTAAATACTTAACAAGACATAATATATACTGTTCCTCTCATATATATATATATATATATATACTGTACACCATTATTTATCGTATATTTTCTGTTATTTTAAGGTTCAAAATCATGTGGTGTGACTGTCTGGTCGTTACGACTGCTTTGTAATTGTATTCATATTTCCATCATGATATACAAACAAACTTGTATGATGTACATTGCATGAAATATGTGCAACAATCACATATTTTCTTTCTAAAGGCTTTATATTAGATCTTGTGAAAAATGTTATGGAAATGAATTGATTTTGAGTCACGGTCACACCACATGACCCTTTTTAGAGCCACAGACAATTCATGAGGATGAACAAACACTAAAATCACTTCATTTAATTTTTTTATATTGATTTATGTGTACATGAGATCCTTAACGGTGGAACAATTGTAAAATATATGTTTTTATAGTTAGGAATTGGCTTTTACATCTAGATTACTACTTAACCTGTTCCCTCAGATCGTGATGCCACCTCACTTGGAGAAGGTTCGGGACAAACTGGCTGAGAACATTCATGAGCTGTGGGGCATGAATAAGATTGAGATCGGCTGGTCATACGGCAAGGTGAGAAATATGCAGCTTGTTCCTTCACTCGTTACAACTCTGGATCGAAAAATATAAAAAGCACAATCCATACATTTTGCCATGTTTGTGAAGGAATAATCATCACAATTACACATTTGCTAAACATATTTAAGTTAGCTTGAAATGCATTATTCGTTAGTGGTGTTAGAACTTAACCATCACAAAAAAAGCCTGTACGTCATCTTGCTTTCTCTTTTATAATTTGCGGTTCACTCCAAAAAGAGGGTAAGTGAAAAGAACACTCATTTTCCATGTTGGATCATAATAACCTCTCATGTAGATGCTTCATCACAAGTTTGTTTGTAGGTAGCAGAGTCATTGTGTTGGTGTCGTAGTATACAGTAAGTCATGAATTACAAAAAGTGTTTCACCCAAGGGCAGAACAGGATGTTTTGGCAATTTCAGCGCAGCAATAAACCAAGAGGCAAACCTGTATATTCATTGTCTGCATTTAGTTTTTCCTCTGTTGAAAGAAATCAACGGATTATCTAATCGATTCTGTAAAGACATAGTACGTCATCCCGATACAAACACAACCACCTTCACAATTCAGACAGGTGTTTTTAAATGTTATCAAAATAAACATTTAACTCTCAGTTACTGTCTTTTCTGTTGTAGCCTTATGGAAAAAGATGATTGTCCAGTTATAAGAAAATCACCCCACCAGCAGCTCTAAAGCACACTCGTTAACACACTGTTGATCGATGAACAGTACTGTTGGCCTGGCTCTGTCAAATGTACCAAGCAGAACGATGGACTGTATATAAACAAGACGGTATAAAAACAATGGACGAAGTGATGGCTCCCCAAATAAAGTAGACTCCAATTAGATCCTTCAACGATGGTTTCCGTCATTGTCGGTAGTTCGTATCCCACTGCTGTACCTTCACATGTAATTTTTTCGCAGTAGGTTTGGTTTTAATGAGTCATTTGATGCTATATAAATGAGGTGATGCGTCATGGTTGACAACTGAGACTGACTCATAATTGGTCGAGTTTGTGTTTTTAATGGGACGTTGCTACAGCGACTCCATCCCCGAGCTGCTGCTGCTGCGCAGACTCTGGCTCCCGATGCCAAGAAGGCAGCGTTCATATCCCAGAAATTTTGGCTTCATTTCTGGATAATGGGATGTAGTGGGGACACATATATATATATAGTTCATATATACAGTCTATTAGTACAACAAGTAAACACTCCATGAAGCCAATACTACAGTTGGTGTCAGTGTGTGTACAGATTTATAAATATACCACATACAGTGTGTTAATTAGCGAGCTTCAGATGTGTTTCTGGGTTTTTTTTTGTACTTTCGACAGAACCAGGCTTTCTGTTTTTCCCGCTAGTCTCACTAAGCTAAGACAATTGTTCCCTTTTCTAATCTAAGTCTTGGCAAGAAAGCTAAGTAGTACATTTTTCAATTTGTCAGTTGAAAGGTATTATACTTATCTGCAATTTATTTTGTGAAAAATTGATAAATTGAAAAATGTATCATTTTATCTCTGCAAAAGACTCTTGGTTTATTGTATATGAGCTGAAGGGTAACACCAAAATGACCTGTTTTGCCCAAAAAAGGAACAGATAACAACACAAACAACAATATTGAACACAGCTCTCTTGCGTCTATAATACAAAGACATATAAGAATCCTCCCTCTGTTATTAATACCACCAGCTCTTAAACAGGTATTTTTCCAGTGTATCAGCAGAATCTTTAATGTAGCATGAAGATATAAGACCCCGCGTAATATATTGGAATCTTTTACCATCAAGATGTTTTATTACTTAAGCTGAGGAGGTCAAAGCACTAACAAGGTGTCAACTGCGGGTAAAACTTGTCAAGAGTTAGCAAAAGTGCTTTTAGTGTTTAATGTAATGTATGTGGTTCCACGGCAGCTGCTTCTGTGCTCTGTAGCTGTCATTCATTGAGCTTAATCACTGCAGCATTCACAGTAGTTCTCCTACAGCAGAGGGAATTAAACAAAGTGTGTGTAATTAGTCCACGTTATATATAAATACATTTTTTATGTTGTTTGTTCCACAAATATAACGAAAATATAATGCGGAGGAACTGCAAGAGAAGAGATTTCCCGTAGAGTTCTTGTACTATTTTACAAAAGAGCTGGCTGGTGTTCATTGGACGCACACGCGCACACACACGCACACACACGCGCACACACACACGCACACACACGCACACACACAGAGCTGCATATCTGTACACAGCCCTGCATGTTTTCTTGGGAAACATCCCCCATTGCCATGCCGCCTCCTCTGAGCAGCATTGCCAGGGGATTATTTGGCATAAAGTGCAGCCTCGAGAGAGGAGCTACACCTTCCACTCAGTGTTCTAGTTGTGCACCTTTCTATATCCTCCAAGAAAACATGCTCCCTTGTACCTCTCCCATAACATGTTCACTAGAGTAGACTGTCTTATCACCGCAACCAGTAGCCCCCTTCTCCGTAGACCGCATTGCCATTCCCTTGTTAGTCCACAATAACATTAATTTACAAGGCTGTGGATTGCATATATTTGTGGAACTTTCCCATGTGATGTGTATGGAGCGACTGGAGAGCAGCATCCAAGGCTATGGAGAAAAGTTGAACTATATTATTTTCTCTGACTGTTCTTTTTCCTCACAGATAAGAGATGATAATAAGCGGCAGCATCCATGCCTGGTGGATTTCTCCAAGCTGCCAGAAACGGAAAAGAACTACAATTTGCAGATGTCAACAGAAACTTTGAAGTATGTCGAGCGTTACGGATGGACTTTCTCCACGATACAGTATTTTGTTTTTGTAGGAGGAGAATGAAGCGAGTGTGGGAAGGAGTCAAATACAAAAGCAGACAGATTCATTGCAGACAAGCTGTACTGTTTGATTTTTAACGACCGGTTACGAGCGCTTATCAAATGAGTCGCGGTAACGCTAGTTTCCTCCTGTGGTTGTTTGTTAGCTAGCAGGATTGTAGACAAGCTACAAGGTTGCGAAACAATGTTTTATGCTCCTGTAGAAGCCACAAGTCTGTATGTTATTAACTGCGTTTTAAGAGAAACGTCTTTTATTCACAGTGTCAAAGAGAAGTACTTCACTACCCACAATCCTCAGATGTAGTAGTAAAATCTCTGATAGGTGGAGCTCGCTGTCACCATGGAAATGTTACTATATTAGATTACTACACTATACACAACATAAAACACCATTTAGTACATAGGAGACACCAACGAGGTTAAATTGCAATGAGGTGGAAGTCATTGGAAGGGAATCATCCCAAATGCTTTATTGGATGTGTAGTTCCTTCCCTCTTAAAACTAATTATACACACAGTCTTTTACCTTTACCTTTTTTTCTGGTTCTCCAATATTCTATCAAATGTTTTATGGCCACGATTCATCTTGCAGCTGCTCGGTCTGGTTTCAAGCTTAAAACGCTTTTAAAAGGATTTTTCTGAAACGTCAAAGGAGAAAATGAATGAGAAATTGACTTCTGGAATCAGAGCTGTGCTAAAAGTGGGCAGTCATTGTTGTGTTCCATTGAAGAGTGTGAACAATTTGGGGGCAGATCCAAATAAATATCAGCATCCAGTGAATTTCAATGTGGTTTCATAAGGGGAGTGCCTGGGCGGAGGTACGTGCTCCACCGAGGCCCCTTCAAGTTAAAACTCGGTCAGTCAGCAGATTCGCATTGGCAGATATTTACACTCTGAACAGCAGTATAGGAACAGTGACAGGATACAGTTGTCTTCAGGGTGTGCGGCAGCGGGTCGCCGCTCGAACACACTACACCGATTAAAAGGGTGTGTTGGATTTATGCTCCAGGAAGTGGAGCGTGCCGTGTGCGTGTAGCTGCACGCTCAAGTTGGCTGCCAGAACTAGCTCGTAGGGTTTGCTTCATTTTTGACTTCAATATTCAATAACAGTGAACAGCGGGCATTATTATGTGAAACCACTGTTTGTTTAATGCAGCACTATTGCAATAAATTAAAAAAGCTTATCTAATTTCAGTGTGGCATTAAACCCCAGCCTCTAATATACTGTGTATATTTGTGGAACACAGAGGTTAATTGTTGGATTTGCATTTGCATTTTCATTGTTCCACCAGAAAGCAAATGCTACTCAGAGTGTGTGATCCTTCTCCACATGTCTGTGCCCTACACAACATGTGGGCCCAGTGAGACCTATTAAAGGTGCTTTACATAAATGCTCTTTAAATGATAAAGGACAACGCTGAGGTTTTTGCTGTGATTAATCTTGATTTGCCGTGGCGGAAGGACACGTGCGTGACACTGATGGGTTTCCGAGTGACATCAAACTCATTTTCACTGCCACTTTGTCCTCTCGCAAGGTGTGACGAGAATTTGTCAAAAGCACTTCACACCCACCGCGTTCCTCTGGGTATTCTGTGGCCTTTTTTCTCCTGACAAATGAGGACACGCACTGTTTAACCCCATTTGAACACTCCCAACTCCTCGATCGGATCTACATGCACTGTAGAATCCAAAGTGATGCGGATTCAGCACATTCTGTACTGTACGTCCCCACAGGACCCTGCTGGCACTGGGCTGTCGCGTAGTTCAGGTGAATCCAAATGCCGAGGACTCGCTCAAGAAGTTAAAACTCCCTAAGAAGTAAGAGTGCACGCTCATATTTACTGTGTACATTTCATCAGAATAAGAATTCATGTAAACATAACACACTTCAGACTAGTGTGTTGATATGCCAATGTGTTTTCTTTTCCTGATCTTTATCTTCCCATAGCTATATGATGTCCAATGGTTATAAGCCGTCTCCTCTGGACCTGTCTGACATCAAACTGACTCCAGGTCAGGAGCTGCTGGTGGACAAACTGGCGGAGAACGCGCACAATGTGTGGGCCAAGGACCGGATCAAACAGGGGTGGACGTACGGAATTCAGCAGGTACGCTGGTGTGTCCATGAAAACTATTATTTTTTGTGAAAAAAATGTTCCTGGGCTTTAAACTTTACTTTAAAGTACAATTGAGGATTGACTTATTGATTGATTGATAACACTTTATTGTCACATCTGAAATTAATCTTGCATCACAGCAGCAGTGACATATGCAACAATAAATACAAGGGAAACTGATACATGCATTTAACATCAACACAAAACAGTTAACCGTCCTGTAAAATACTTTAAATCTGGGATTGAAAATAGACATTGTTACAGCAATGGTATATATTATATATGATAAGAAAAGAAAACAAGAAATATTTTTTACCTTCTGCTTTCTCCAGCCTTTTATTATCTTTTCAGTATATTCAGTTTCTTTAAATTACCTCCCACACCATCTACCTTACCAGTGTCAGACAGTTTGTTTAGTCATTTCCTAGTTATTCGTCATGATTCAATACACAGCAACATACTAAAAGGCAACAGCCCACAGAACATATTGTGTAGAACATACTGTATATTGTGGTGTATGTTGGCTGCTCCTGCCATTAAAATGGATATAACACATTTCCCTGAAATCTCCTGCTGCTCATCCCCATTAAAATGATGCATTTCAATTTTTGTAAAGCTGAAGAAGTTTATGACACAATTTCCGCAGCGCTACTGTCGTTTTATTGGCAAAGAATAGGTTCACACTTTGCATCCTTAATTTACTACATAGATAAAGAAATGACAATTTTGCAAAGCAACTTAAAACCACTTTCTCAATGTTAGGTCAGTTAAGGCTCATCCATTTTGCCTTCTTTTAGAAATAATGTGGGGAAAGAGAGCCTTTCTATTTCATGATGTTCAATATGTTTATTTGTCACACATTTTAAAAAGTGAAAAACTTAAACAGGGACGTTAGCAAAAAGTAGATAGTTAAGAATAAGATGAGATGGTAACAATAAAATAAAATATTTACTTGTATTTATACTGTAATATATAGTAATAGAATGAGAATAAAATAAGAATATTTTGAATACAGAACAATTTATTTGAATGCTGGTCCATTTAAACAAGAGCTTGAAGAGTAAAGTGGATAGATGCAGTTTGATCTTTTAATCGTCAGTATGGTTAATGATAATACATTATTGATATTACATTGCCTTGTTAAAAACACTGGAAAGCTAATGTTTGTTTCGTGACCTCTGTACAGTTTGTAGATCAAGGCTCATCGTTGACAACACAAGGACCAACTGACAAAACTGACCGGAGCTTTGGAAAAATGTCCCCTTGTTTCCGCTGAAGCCCGTTAATAATGTGAAAGCTGTTACACCACTGCTACTTGTATTAGTATGATACTTCCATGCTTTCACCTTGGCCCCCAGTGGGAGCACTCTGAAATGGGCATAGGCTCAGGACACAGAGCAAAGTGATGCGCAGCAATAGCCCAATAGAAATAAATAGCCAATGAACTTCTTAATTAGTGGGACTGACAGCACAGTCATGGCAAACATAACAGTTGTATAACTGAGCTGGCTCCCTCGTGCCCGACTACAATTGATTAAATAAGCAGAGATGGTTTCGGGGGGGGGGTTGGGTTTGCTGCAAAAAAAAAAAACTCCTTTACTTCCTCTCCCTGCAGGATCTGAAGAGTAAGCGTAACCCTCGCCTGGTTCTCTACGTTCTGCTGGATGAGCGCACCAAGAAGTCAAACAGGGACAGCCTGCGGGAGGCTATCCGTACTCTAATTGGCTACGGATACAACATTGACCCCTCGGACCAGGAAGGAGGTCAGTTTGAGTCACGGATTTATGCCTATCAAAGTACTTTCAAATTACATGTTGCATAAAGGAAGACAAGATGCTTGTTACAGCTCTGTCAGTAATTTACTGCTCCTCTCTGTGTTTCTATCAATCGCCCTGCCAACCGAATCGAGCCAAACCATCTCCTCCAGCGTCACACATTGTCTGTTTACAGATTCTGTTGTTTAAACCCAGTCTGAGACGAGCTGAATTATGATTGAATACGCAGCTATGAAGATTTTAAAATGATTGATCATGTGATCAGTGTTTCGGTTATAGTAATCAGCCGCTGTAGTGATGAGTTTGGCCCGGGACGAACTTGACCACTAATTGTTTTCGCTGTTCTAGAATTTTGTCAGGAGGCGACGGCGGCACGGAATTTGATGAAAGCTGCTGCCTCGCAATTCTCTATGCAGGAAAAACCCTGCAAGTGTGACTTCATTTTCCAGCGCAGATAAAGGATTCTTCCTCCCCCCCTCTTTCAGGCTATAATGAAACGGATTATGTCGCGATCGCCTTACAAAGGAAACATTAATTGCAATCAATGGTTCCATTATTGGTTTTCCTAATTGTTGGAAGGGGTTCTGATGGTCCTGAATTGACAGTCAACGATCTGACTCTATTCTTCCCGCGCTGTAGGACAAGTGGCTGAGCGGCTCAGCATCGACAAGGTCCGCTTCTTCAGAGTAGAGAGGACGTACTCCGTGAAGATGGGGAAATGGTACTTTGAATTTGAGGCGGTGACGGGAGGAGACATGAGAGTGGGCTGGGCCAGACCCGGGTGTAAGCCGGACGTGGAGCTTGGCACGGATGAGCTTGCATTCGTGTTTGATGGATTCAGGGTAAGCTGTAACTGACCTACGTTAGGTAATGTCAACATATTCTGCCATCATGCCTCCACGCCAGCGACAGTCAGTAGGCTTCTTGTGAACATGATATTTTAAGAATGCAAATTTTGATGGAATCTATTCAAATTCTGATTAAATGTTCAGTTGGACTCACGGATGAATTGATGAGATTTCAGTGGTCAAAGTTCAATGTCACAGTGACCTCATGTTCTTGTGAGTCATATATGAGGAACACTCATTGGGATTTTCATCACTTCAGGCCCAAACTGCACTGCAACTCAAGGATGACATGATTCGGATTTGGAGGCCAAAGTGACCTTTTTTGTTTTTGATCTAGTCAACGCAACATCTTAGGAACACATTGAAGAAACTAAAATCTTCAAATTTAGTACAAATGTTCACTTGACTAAAAGGTCAAGGTCACTGACCTCAAAAATTTGTTTTTGCCTCGTGGACACGTTATCTTAAGAACCCTTAGAGGGAATCCCTTTAAATTTGGCATACATTAATTAAGAGATTTGAGTGGTCAAAGGTCAAAGATCTTCATACTTCATATGAGTCTGAAATGTATGTAGACTGAAACTGCAGTAGTTGGTGGAGGCGTACGACCACATGGCTCTAATTATTGTTTTCTTTATAATGTAGAACTGACTCGTCTTATTCCTACACTTCTTAAACCCAGAACCTCAGTCCTCTATATAAACTAGTGTCAAGGCTCAATGTGTAGTTTTTCTCTATGTGCCTATAATATATTTCTTTTATTGTACATAGGGCCATTGTCTGAACATGGGCAGTCATTTGTTTGGGCGGTGCTGGCATGCTGGAGACGTGGTCGGCTGTATGATCAACATGGAGGACAAGTCCATGATCTTCACCCTTAATGGGGAAATCCTCATCACCACCAAGGGCTCTGAACTCTGCTTCACCGACTTTGAAACGGAGGATGGTGAGGAAGTGTGTGTGTGTGTGTGTGTGTGTGTGTAAGTGTATGTGTGTGTGTTTGCGTAAATGTGTATACTATGTGAATGGTTACAGAGCCAGTGATAGGAGCTGAAGGTCAAGAAGTGTGTGACTGATAAGGTGATTGGAGAAAGTGTTGTTGGCCACATGTCCCCGAGCTCCTCCACTTATCTTTTAATAAAGCCCTCACGTGCAGAGCAGGGAGCAGGAACCTGGGTTGACCATGCTTGGGGTGTGAGTACAAAATAAGCTCCCTGTAACGAATCACCCTTATTTAATGTGACACAACATTGCCCTTTTACAAAAGCTGGATTGATGTACCCTGCCCTCCTGCTGTCTGTGTTTTTAGAGGCTTTTCATCCTCCCCCTCCTCTCCCCTCTCTCCCTTTCCTGACTTCCTCTGTCCTTCCTACAGGGTTTATTCCGGTGTGTAGTCTTGGTTTAGCTCAGGTGGGTCGCATGAATCTGGGGAAAGATGCCAGCACCTTCAAGTACTACACCGTGTGTGGCCTTCAGGAAGGGTTTGAACCCTTCGCCGTCAACATGAACAGAGAGGTCACCATGTGGTTCAGCAAGCGGCTGCCAACGTTTGTCAACGTGCCGAGGGACCACAACCACATTGCAGTAAGAACAAAATCAAAGGAAGCGCTTATTTTCAACCATAGTGCAATTGGTGATTAGATGAATACAAATACTTTCTCAACATCTTTTCAGGTAACCAGGATTGACGGCACCATCGACAGCCCCCCGTGTCTGAAAGTGACCCACAAGACGTTTGGCACCCAGAACAGTAACGCTGACATGGTGTTCTGTCGCCTCAGCATGCCTGTGGAGTTCCACTCCTTCTTCAAGTCCAGTCCTGTTATCGACATGAACGGCGTGCACGAGGAAGATGCGCTTAAATTGAAACACAGGTGCTCGCCCTCAAAATCGTGAATTTAAGCCCCACTGCGAGCACCTTGCTGTTTTGCATCACAATTTTATAAAATGTTAAAGATCAATTATGTTTCAGTTTGTGTTTGAGTTGAAATAACCTTTATGTGATCAAAGTTGTTTTCTTTTAATCAGACATTTTAAAAATCGCATAATGAAGAGCCAATCAGATAAGGCCAAATCTCTTAACCTTAAGCTGAGTTCACAATACACAACTCTCTGTCTTTTGATCGGGAGTCTCGGGAGTACACCATATCTCACCAGGAGAAACCCACAACTGGTGAACAAACTACATCTAATCACATAAACGCACAGGAGAAGAAGCCCGGTGAGCCTGAAGCATCTCCTGCTCTTCAGGCTGGAGATCTGGAAATGTTATCGGAGTCTGTGAAGCATCAGCAACGCATCAGCAAGAGTTAAAGAGTTCACACACAGCGTTTACGTCAGCGACAGGCAAATCAGACTACAACTTGTGTAGTGTGATGGGCTTTTACAAAGTGAGGTTAATAATTCAAAATGGGCCACACTCTCACCATCCTGCAAAACACGGAATGTTTCTTCATAACTATTTATCACCTACATCCACTTGAACAGTATTCTGTATAATATTCTTTTGTTAACTGTGGTTTCTGATGACATTCATCTATGTTCTAAAAGGTACCCGTTGCGATCCGTGAGGCACAGTGAAGAAAGTAGACGAGTGGACTACAGCACCATCACCATGGTAACCCACTTACTTTTTGCTGGTGGGGTTCATTTTTGTGTTCAGTGTTTTTTAACTCTGATCTATTTGTGTCATTACAGTACTATCATTCAGTCAGGGTCTTCGCTGGTCAGGACCCTGCCGGGGTGTGGGTTGGATGGGTTACCCCCGACTACCATTACTACAGCAACAATTTCAACCTCAGCAAGAACAGATCAGTGACTGTGACCCTGGGCGACGAGCGAGGACGAGTCCACGAGAGGTGAGAGCACTTTTTTAGTTTGAATGAAAAGCTGCATTGAGTGTTAGGCTAATGTGTGGCTCAACCATAATGTATGAGAAGACGTGATTAAGGAGTTCTATTCACACCCTGACAGTGTGAAGAGGAGTAACTGCTACATGGTGTGGGGAGGTGATGTCACCAGTGCTGCTCACACCTCCAGTCGCAGCAACGTGGACCTGGAAGTCGGTTGTCAGATCGACCTGGCCACCGGCCTGGTGACGTTCACTGTCAATGGCAAAGAGATTTCCACATCCTACCAGGTACTGAACAACCACAATCCGGTGGGGGGGGGGCTTAAAATAATCATTCCTTAATCGTAATCGAGGTAAAAGTTAGAAATAATTGTGATATCCATTTAAAGTCATATAGCCCAGTTTAAATTTTATGTAAATAACTGTGTTCTGTAAAACTGTAAGAATTAACAGTAGGAAGAAACCTCTTATATAACTGTATTTAAGATATTTTAATACTTTCTAATATCTTGAATTAATTCCAGAGAGTTCTAGACTTTGAATCCGTGATGGTTACTTTAAGCTTGCTTGGTATTTTGCCACTTCACCATTCTTGTATCTTCTGCCATCTGTTAATATACTATATACTTTCCACCATCCATGAATCCTATAACAATCACTGCCTGTCTCATTGTCCGTCCACTGTGTCTATTAGTCCATCTTTAGTTTACATGTTGACCTTGAGAAAAATACATTTTGTGTCCTTTCCAAACGGAGCGCTGACATCTTTTGTTGGATTTCAGACTCAGAGTTTGCTGGTTAAGATGTTCTCTCTGAGCCAAATCTTAAAGAACCTTTCCAAGGGTATAATCTTCTTATGTTCCCCCCTCACTGAAATTCTGTGAGAGGCTTCACCCAGTGCTGAGTCATCTTGCCAGCCGACACTGGAAATATCATGCATAAACACACACACACACACACACACACACACACACACACACACTCACACTCACACTCTCTAAGTAGAAAGGTTTCATGATGCATCATTAAGCTGCTTTTCGCAAGTCATGCTCTCCAGCTCAAGCATTTGATGTGCGCTTCCTGTTTGGACCTTTTTTATTCACTTGCTGCTCTTTTCTCTGCAGGTGGAGCCGAACACAAAGCTCTTCCCTGCGGTGTTTGTGCGACCGACCAGCCCGAACCTCTTCCAGTTTGAGCTGGCTAAAATAAAGGTGCAGTCCCCAAATTGTTCCTTCGCAACAGCCTCGCTGCATAAGAATTATCTGTAGCATCAGAATATTGAACAAGAAACGAGCAGAAATCGTACAAAGCCCATGTTTTAAGATGCAGTCCACCACAGGGGAGCTGCTCACAGTAGCTGCTCCAGGGAGGTCTTTCTTCTCAGTCACTTTATTTGTCAATGTAAAAAAACAGGGGAAGGAAACAAGGTGCGCAGCGGTCCCCAGCGATTCAACAAAAACAAAGAAGAGCCTCCAGGCTAATGTAGAAAAACATACATAATATGTAAACAATCAACCATGAATAGACAATACAAGTTAAATGAATAATCAATAACAGGTCTTTCATCCGGTTCGAAGAGAATAATTCTTCAAAGTAAAACAGTGTGCGCTCTTCTTATTTTTTTTTTTGGTCCGGTGAGATCTGAAAAGTTAATATTTCTGCATGTTTGTGCTGGAAGGAGAAAGATGAGATTATGTGACTAAGCCAGAGAAGAGAGGTTGCACTGACACAATTACAGACAGATTGTGATTGTTACCTCTTTATTCAGTGAAAGTAGTTTGTAAGAGTGTGGGCGGTCATGGTGCTCAATGAGTTTACAGAGCTAACAAGGAATAACACTGATATTCACTGACGCCCTCTCCAGAATTCCATGCCTCTGTCATCGGCCATCTTTAAGAGTGAACACAAGAACCCGGTGCCCCAATGTCCGCCCCGTCTGGACGTCCAGACCATCAACGCAGTGCTGTGGAGCCGCATGCCCAACATCTTCCTGAAGGTGGAAACAGCCAGAGTGAACGAGCGACACGGCTGGGTGGTGCAGTGTGTGGAGCCCCTGCAGATGTTGGCTGTTCACATACCCGAGGAGAACCGGTACAAATGAGAGGACTTCTGTTATTTATCACATAGAAATGCCAGAGTGAAGTCTTTTTTTCTATTTTACATCGGCGACAGTCAGTGGCCAGAGGCATTATATTTTCCGGGTTGTCCGTCCATTCCGTCCCATTCTTGTGAACATAATATCTCTAGAATGCCTCGAGGGAATTTCTTCAAATTTGATTAAAACGTTCAGTTGGATTCAAGGATGAACTGATTCGATTTTGGAGGTCAAAGGTGAAGGTGACCTCACAAAATCTTTTTATTTCTTGTGAATGGGTTATCTTCGCCTCGAGAGAATCCTTTCAGATTTGGCACAAATGTTCACTTAGACTCACAAATGAAGTAATTAGATTTAGGTGGTCAAAGGTCAAGATCACATAATATGAACATGATATCTCCAGTCTGCCTTTCAGGAATTTCTGTCTCATGTTCATTTAGACAGATCAACTGATTAGATTTCAGTGCTCAAAGGTCAGAGGTCACAGTGACCTCATCAAACTGCTCTGGTTGGTGGAGGCAATAAATCCTAAGGCAGCAATTCTAGTTAAGTGAATATTTTGGAAAGCAGCTAAAGAGTTAATTGATTAATCTACATAGATTGAAGAGATTATTAATTAGTGAAAAGCATCACAACACACCAGCCTGGTGAGGTCTATTGTTATTGCACTGCCACATATTATCATACACAAAGCACAAAACACTTTCTTCTTTCCCTCCCAAGGTGCGTGGACATTATGGAGCTGTCTGAGCAGGAGGACATGAGGATGTTCCACTACCACACCCTGAAGCTCTACTGTGCCCTGTGCGCTCTGGGCAACACCCGCGTGGCCCACGCCCTCTGCAGCCACCTGGACCAATCCCAGCTGCTGTACACCATCGACAATCAGTACCTGTCGGGCATGCTACGTGAGGGCTTCTACAATGTTCTGATCAGCATCCACCTGGAGACCGCCAAAGAAGCCCGACTCATGATGAAGGACGAGTTCATCATCCCCGTCACGGCCGAGACGCGCTCCATCCGTCTGTTTTCCGACGCTTCCAAAAAGCACCTCCCGCCGGGCGTGGGGCTCAGCACCTCGCTCAAACCGCGCCTCAACTTTGCCCCGCCCTGTTTCATCAGCACCAAGCGGGAGCAGCATCTGTACAGTCCCCAAATCCCACTGGACGCTCTGAAGGAGAAATCCATTTCCATGCTGACGGAGGCCGTTCAAGGCGGAGGGCACCACATCCGAGATCCCGTGGGAGGAGGCGTGGAGTACCAGTTTGTGCCAATCCTGAAGCTCATTAGCACCCTGCTGACGATGGGCGTGTTGGGGAGTGAGGATGTTCATAAGATCCTGCTGCTCGTTGACCCCAACGTGTTCCGGGAAACACACGAGGAGGGGGTCACAGGGGCCACAGACAAAGAAGGACTTACGGGGGCAGAGGAGAAGGCAGTGGAGGCTGGAGAGGAGGAGGCAGCCAAAGAAGCTAAACAGCCAATCAAAGGGCTGCTGGAGAAGAGGCTGCCGGAGCCCGTCAAACGACAGGTAATAACCAGCACACGTGAACAGGTCCACAATTACCTTCGCTGTGTTTAACCTGAATTCAAACCAGCGAAGGTAAATCACCAAAACGTGTAAAATCAATGAACATCTTCATCTACAAGGGCCAATTCACTAAGTACAGACCAACACAGCTGTGCTCTCAATCACATGCTCCATAACGGCTCCACTGTAATGGACCCATTCAGAAGTTAGTCACACATGAAATGGCTCCGTCTGCGTTTTGAGCAAATCATCTCTTGGGTAAAAACGTCTCTTTAATAAATGAGCTAATGTTTGTATGTATTCCTAATGGACTCGCTCGTAGCAGCTGCGTCTCTGCGCGCAACAGTGATGCAACCGTATCGGTTGTGTGTCTCCTCCCCTTTGCCTGTTCCCCAGATGTGCGAGCTGCTTCACTATTTCTGCGACTGCGAGCTGAAGCACCGCATCGAGGCCATCGTGTCGTTCTCCGACAGCTTTGTCTCGAAGCTGCAGTACAACCAGAAGTTCCGCTACAACGAGCTGATGCTGGCCCTCAACATGTCCGCCGCTGTAACGGCGAGGAAGACCAAGGAGTTCAGGTCGCCCCCTCAAGAACAGGTGAGGTCAGGCTGCAGTTGCCACTTTAAGGAATTAAAGAAATATGGCGATTCAAGTGATCGCCCAGTCTGTGGTCGCTGCACATTTAATATACGCTTTCACTTACTAATGCTTCCCCAGATCAAAAGTACAGGCGACATTTACATCAAATACGTTTTCATTTAATACATAATATATATATGGAATTCATGCTATGTTCAACTTTCAAACATGGAAGATACAAGCGTCCAGCTCATTATCCGTACCGCTTCCTGACAGTTGCAGGGGAGCCAATCCCATTGGACGAGAGGCAGGGTACACCTTGAAAAGGTCGCCAGTCCACCGCGGTGCTGACATACAGAGACACCTATGGGCAATTATAAGTCTCCAATTAACCTGCATGTCTTTGTAGGAGGAAGCTTGGGTACCCAGACTACACCCAATTAGACAGGGATCAAACCCAGAGCCTTTCTTGCTGTGAAGCGACAGGGCTAACCACTGCACCTCCGTGGAGAAATCAGCAATAAACCAAATTCTTCATATAAGTGAAGCAATGAAAATCGGTGCATGTGTGCCGTGAAAATAACAAAACACTTTAAAATGCTGCAGGCACAGCACAGCTATTTGAAAAGTTATGTAGATGTCAATCAGACATCATCTGCAAACTCCCACACACTCCTGAGATGAGCCCTGATCAGCCAAAACGTGTGTGTGTGTGTGTGTGTGTGTGTGTGTGTGTGTGTGTGTGTGTGTGTGTGTGTGTGTGTGTGTGTGTGTGTGTGTGTGTGTGTGTGTGCGAATTTTTAAATCTTTTACCAACTGCTCCACTATCACATCTTTACCCCAACAGTATAATAAATATAAATAAGCGTGTGATTCTCTCTGTGAACTCTCACGTCTGTGACCTTGTTGACGCTCATGTGAGATAAAGGTGATAATAAGCCACAGAGAGTAAATACTAAGAACTCTGCATCATCCAGAGCTGATTTCAGTAAAATACACATGGGTCTAAAAATGACTGAACACAAAAAAAGCCTGCCGGCTCGCTGCCTCAAATGACGCATGTAACTAGATAATTCCTTACATAACTTGTTTAATTTTCCACATACATGGCTAATTTCCTTCCCCATCCTTTGATCTCATTTGGGTTTTTTGCAAGCTGAATTCACACATTTTGCCTGGAGAAGCAGAGCCGGTGCCTGAATTGTAGCTGAAAGCGCTCTCTTTGTGTGTATGAGTGTATTGAGCGAAGCCTCGAGGCGAATTCATCATTTTTGTCTGTGGTGTCATTGCTCCAGTGAGAGTGCACACTCAACCGCACGCATACACACATACGGCATCCCTCCAGGGTCACAGCTGGGGAGAGAGCTCTGCGCTTCTCAGCTGCTTTAGTGACTCAGTGCCGAGGGAGAATCAGCTGTTTTCTCTTTCAGTGAATCTTGATGACGATGACATCACATCATGCTCAGATTACTCTTGAAAATACTGTTATAATATTTTTTCAAATATCAGACATGAGACGAGGATAATTTCACTACTTTGTTGATACAGTTTTCTGAATTCGTGTGTGTTCACGTTGTAGATCAACATGCTACTGACCTTCAGTATGGGCGAGGACTGTCCGTGTCCAACCAGCATCCAGGAGGAGCTTTACGTTTTTCACAACCAGCTGCAGCTCCACTGTGGTGAGATGCCAGAACTTTTATGAGCAGCTTTATCGGTTATGTTGATTATGAAACATGCGTTATTGCATTTTAACATTAACATTCTTTTATTGTTCCAACTGATCTTGTTCGATCTGGACCTTCGGACTTTGCAGTTTTGTCCAAACCAAAATAACAGTTGTGAAAGGTGCAACGGACCAAAATTTTGTCTGACTGAAAGAGGGGGTCCTGGTCTGAATCAAACAGAACCATGATCCTGATCGTTTGCAGTGTGAAAACTGCAACAGCATTAAACAATAGAAGAAGAAAAAGAAGCAGCTCGCAGGATTGCTTGAGGTCTTCACCTCCGAAGAAATAATGTTTGAAGGACAAGGACGTTCACTTCGATGGTAGTAATGATATAATGATATTACAGTGGCAATTAAATGAACAAAGTGAACTGGTACATTTCTCCATTCAAACGGAAAGGTTACCTTTTGTCTATGTATTTTATTTAAAAACGTTAGCAAATACAAAAACTGAATTCATAACACATCAGACACACGCTCATCTATAAACCAGTCAATGTCAATTTTTGGTAGGCCGAGCCTACCGAGGTTATGACAACAGGACGTACATGTTTCATACGAAAGTCTTAATTCCGCTCCTTAAATTGCAACGTGAACTAATGTAAACAATATATCAAAGACATGAACCTTGGTTTGGAGCAGCAGGTGTGAAATGATTTTAGAGATAGAAACAAAACCTTTTCCGTTGAGAAACGTAGAACCTATACAGCAATTGTGCATTTTTGCCTGAGCTGCCATTGTTTTCAACTTTAGCTGAACTGCAGCCAAACCTTTCTCTCTAAAATTATTTATTTTCAATTCTCTCTCCCACTGTCTCCTGGCAGATGAATTATAATTCAATGCCTCTCGGTGTTTTGAAAAATAATTGAACTGCCCAGCCCTCCATGCCACTACTGACCTCATGGCAGTCTCAGCTGTGCTGCATAGTGTCAACGTGTCATGGCTTTCTCCAAACACAATGCAAACAGGAGATACTGTTCATCACATACGACTCCTCGTACGCACACGACACGACCAACCCCACAGGAAGGCAGGCTCGGCAGAGATATTGCTTTAATACGCTCCCTGTATTCAGTGTGTATGTTTGTGTTGTATAGGAATCCCTATGGAGGAGGAAGAGGACGAGAAGGATACATCTTTCAAAGGTCGCCTCCTAATGCTGGTGAGCCGGATTAAAGGCCAGTCGCACAAAGCAGAGGAGCCGACGGAGAAGGAGCAAGCCGCACCATGTGAGCAAACCACTCTTTATTTATTATTAGTATTGCTGATGCTGTAGAGTCCTGGGTAGTAAATACATTCCAATCGGCCTTAGGATGATTAAATATTCATATTCAAATTCATATTCTGGTTAGAAGAACTCACACCAAGCGTGGTCTGGTGACCATAGCAACGTACCAAGACAGCAGCAAGCGGTGAAACCTGAGGAAGGGCAAACTCATAAACTTCCTAAGATTTTAATTCACAATCTAAAAGTCTAAAACTCGCAGAGAAAACAAGTGTCCTTGAGCAAGACATTGAAGTTGCTGTGTCCTGTTTTTAAAACTACTTTTACAGTGTTTGTTTCTTTTCAGCGAAAGCACAAACGCTGAACTCCCTGGTTCACCGTCTCTTTTAACTAATTTTGGTGCTTGATGCCTCTGTTCCTCGCTAAAATACGAGTGGAGAATTAAAACGCTGCTGTAGCACCCCTCAGTCTTGCCTCAATCTGTCTTCATGTGGTCAGACTCGGATGGCAGTCCGCTTTCCTTTTCCATTTCTTTTTTCAATTTCATTATGGTAATATGGAGGCGGGTGGAGAAGAGGCTCCAGGGGGGAAATCTTCCCTCAGCCACTCTGGGAGATGAGAGCAAAAAAAACCTTGATGATGAAACCAAATCGACACATATGTACATGCGAGGCAAAAACTACACAATTACGAACACACACAGGAACAAAAAACACTTCAATACAGCGCACAATAACCGTGGTGCCGAAACAGAATAAATGGGGAACAAATTGTGTCAGATTTTCTATGTCGAGCTCCACCGCTGTAGGAGACCATCGCTCATGTCTCTTCTTGCAAATTATTACTTAACTAGTTAAAAACCTTCAATTAAGAAAACATATTGTTTTAGTATATGTCTCCATTTATGGCACCATTTCCTTTTTTATATATGACCTTTCATGGTAATTGCGCTGTATAGGCAATAAAACAATGTGCTTCTGCATTTTATTGCTTATAGAGACTAACGAAATGTGAATATTTGATTGCTTCTTAAAACCTGTCGGACAAATCTTGCTACAGTTATATATATATATATATATATCATCTCCATCTTTTCTTGCTGGTAACAAGAACTGGCTAAGTTTCAGATGGATGAATTTAGGCTGAAATTCCAATGGGATTTTGGTGTGACCCCGGGTTGAGCAAACAAGACTACTGCACAGATTTCTGTGGAGCAAGGAGGGTTTGTTTTATCCTTAAAGGTGCTTTGGGCGGTGGTTCCGGTCGGCTCCGCAGGGGGTTGTGTCAGCGCTGATTGATTAGAGGATTAGAGATTGGTTTGTGGAGATTGGTTTATGGTGGCAGCTGCAGTTCAGGCGCACCACATCACTTCTATAACAGCCGGCGGCGTCAGAAACTGAGGGAAAGGACGAATAGAGAGAATAGAATCTCTGCAGGCAAATTCTCTCATCTGCTGAAAGACTATATTTTATATCTATATGACAGCCAATAAAGGTCCCTCTGCCTCATTCAAACCAGTGACGATTCAGTTATATTCTCCTTAACCAATACACCACCACAGCACTGCAGGAGTGATTTTGTATCCACTCGGAGGATGCATGTGCATGCACACAAGCATGTGGTGCCATCAGTGTCACGCTGGTTTCCTGATTGAAAATTGGTTGAGGTGCTGCCAACAAGCTAATTGTTAAATGAAGAAGAAGAATGTAAACAACGCATGGGCTAAATTGATGTTTTAAAAATCCGCTCATGTTTAACGAGGAATAAAATACATTCAACACAGATTTGATCCTTTACAAGAAGATTTCATGAAGACATATGAGGCTTTTCCAGTTTTTCTTTCCTCTAGTGTGTTTATATTGTTTATTTGTGTATGTTAAAGGTAAAGGTCGGAAGTAAAGGGAGCTCCTCTCCCCCACTGAAAACCATCAGTAGTCTAGCCGATACTTCTGCATCACTGAGGTCATGAGACATGTTCAGGATGGACAATATGTTGCAAAATGTTTATTAAGACACTTGCAACTACGGCAACACCAAGCAGCAGCTGCCACATTTATAGAGGACTTTAAAATATATTGTGTGCGCTGCCCTTTTTTAATCTGACAGGGTTTATATGCACGTTGTTGCTGATTGGGCAACACCTCTGACACACCCAGCAAACGAGAAAACGTACCTTGTACACCTTTTGTGCACCGTTTGAACCCAGAAACGGTGGCAAAATGGGGCAAAATGTCTTGAGATTGCTTGTGCCTCAGGTAAAGTGAGAGAAGTGGGCGACATTTCCTTCACACAGTGAAGCGGATGACAAAAGGAGGGGCAGCTGTCCAATCAGAGCAGACTGGGCTTAAAGAGACAGGAGCTAAGATCAAGTGTTTCAGACAGAGGCTGAAAAGAGGAGCTCCAGCAATGGACAGTTTGAGGAAGGTGATGAGTTTTCTGAACATGAGAGAATAAAAAACGACTAACCCAAATTTATATTATCTACCTGAATATGAGCATAATATGCCTCCTTTAATACAACACCTAATATAGTTGATGTAGTTTGTGTTTTGCTTTGTTTGGAATAGGATATATCGGATGTATTTCCCTTTGTGTGTAGAGTGTATGTGAGAAGTGAACATGTGGCAGTTTTTATGTATTCTGAAAACCGAAATAAAATCTTATATAAGAAGAGAAGAATTTGCCAGGATGATGGAGTGAGGAAGACATGATATATTCTGAGCGGTAACTCCAGCTATAACTTCTCCTCCTCCTGTCACATCAGCTAGATCAGTGAGACTATAGAGGAGGTGCCGTCGTCTTTGCCATTATCTCCCTCCCCGGGATGAAGTTAAAGGAGCGGAGGATTCATTTTCCTGTTCTGATGAATGGTCTCTCCTGCAGAAGCATTTAAAGCTCAAAGACGTGAGGAGGTGCCTCGGAGAAATCTGTGTGTGTGTGTGTGTGTGTGTGTGTGTGTGTGTGCGTGTGCGTGTGTGAGACTGAGAGCAGAGCATAGGGATTGTGTATGAACTCTCAAACCATAAAAACTGCTGGCTTCTATCAGTGTAACTCTAGACGAGTCAGATTTGTTTGTTGGCGTGTAGTGAGGGGAAGTGCTGGAGGGCGCATTCGGACAGACAGGCAGACAGACAGACAGGCAGACTGACTGAGGAGGGGGGGGTGAGCGAGCGAGTGTGTTTGATGGTGGGGTGTGACAGAATGAGAGTCAGGTGTTGCGAAGCATGTTGGCCGAGGGATGAGATGTCGCTTCTCATTTTGGAGCAAGACGGTGCTTCTGCCCTTTTTCCGACACCCACGCAACTCACTGCGGCAGGATCGGTTACCGCTGACTGTGACATTCTGTTTGCTACACCCCCCCCACACACACACACACACTCTCTCTGTCTCTCTCTGTCTCTGTCTGTCTCTGTCTGTCTCTCTCTCTCTCTCTCTCTCTCTCTCTCTCTCTCTCTCTCTCTCTCTCTCTAACTCAGACACACACACACACAAACGGTCTATCTCTCTCACACACACACACACACAAACGGTCTATCTCTCTCACACACACACACACAAACGGTCTATCTCTCTCACACACACACACTTACATTGATTGACAGCCTGTCAAATAGTCTTTGGGAAACCAGCAGATCCAATCAACCAAATAGATGCTTAATTGCAAATACTTTTAAGGAAAATCAATTTTGCGCAAATTGCTCCATCTTTTATGGTTCTGAGTTGTTCTAATTGATGCCTCTCTGTCCGTTGTGTATTCACACTCCGTGAAGAGACACAAATATGCTTGTGCGCCCTCACCCACGCAAAACTATTGATCCGGTTTTAATGAAGCCTTAAGGGTAACCCACATACGAGCTGTCCAAACAAATACAAATGTCTCCGTTTAACCACAGAAGCGGAATGTCGTACTGTACAAAACTATTAATACATCGTCCACTACCCCCCCCGCCTTGTTTCCTTTTTTTTTTCTTTTTTTTTTAACGTTACAGGGCTGCCGCTTTCCGCTTCACCGACAACGCTGTGAATGAGCTCGCGAACTGTGTTTTCTTCTCCGCAAGAATAGAAGGAAAATAACTGACATTGTTGAAACGCAGCTGATTACATCTCCTGTAGAGGCAGAGGCTGACACACACCTGCCGGCCTAGTTCTTCTCCTGAGGACACCTGAAGAATTTTGAATTTTTTTTTATTGTCGTTGTGCACTCAAGGTCTAACGCAGCCTTTGATGCTCATCTTCTTTTTTAAGTGCTTGAGCGTCGGTTGTGTAAAAATGTGAGCAGCCAGTCAAGTGGCGGCTCCTTTAACATCACTATGATGGAGCTTTGTGTTTGCATAAATGGGCGATAATGTGTGTTTTATGGATTTCCGTGTGTGCTTAACGAAGAGGTGCCTTAAGGAGGATTGCCGTGTCTTGGTGTGATCCAGGTTAATGGACGGAAGGTTTCAATATATTTTTTCCTTAAGGCCAATATTATATAGTTTGGGATTATACGACAATACAGCGCGCACATCATCTGCCACTGTTTCTCTGCCATTTGAAAAGGTTATTGTTTAAAATGAGTAAAACCTGCACTATGTTGACCAATCCTCTTCATACTTAGTCATTCTATATCGACACACACAAACAGATGTGCTTTCTTTAGTTTAATCTGACTTATAGGTCTATGGTTATGATACAGTTTTGATGATGTTTGACAGCTGCACTCTAGAGGAGGATACACACACATTCTTGTGCCCAAGTTTGAAAATAATGTACAAAGTAAAAGGCCACTGTTCTTCTACCTTTCAGATTACAGTTGTATTCTCTACCTCATTTTAAAGGTCACTGTTTTCATTTTTGAACTGCAAAGTCTGAATGAGTTTCAGAGATATTCAACCAATGTTACAGAGGCAAGTTTTTAGCATAAAAAGTCAAAACTTACACTTAAGAATCAGAGCGACTAGTCTGAGCCAAACCTATGGGTCAACAGCTGTTGCCGTGATATGGAAATACTAAAATGCTCTGTAGACTTTTTGGCTTTTAAGAAATGCATAATTTGTCAAGGCTGCATGCTGACTGAGTCTGGTAGAAACCAAGATAGCACTACGAGTGTGTATTTTATGAAATTGAAGCCGCACTATTCAATATTGTCATGTTGACAGTTGATCAGATGATAGTGTTCAATTTAACACAGCCCATTTCTATTTATTCAATCCACAGAGAATTAATACCCCACTCTGCAGCTCCCCTCAGCTCTACTGAGATGAGAGCTGGGAGTTTAGTGTCTTTCAGCTCATTGTTTTGGTTTCCTCTCACCGCTCTCATCAGTGTTGTTTCCAGCAGCAGAGGGCAGCTGTTTTCAGGGATAAAGTTCTGATAAACCCACTCTATACATTACAATGTTACCTGCAGCAACAAACATCAAGACAAAGTTATTGATGGACAGCTGGGAGGAGAACTTGGTGGAGACCCAAGAGGGAACAATAGATTTTTGCGAGGTGACCAGAAACACAACTACATGGTTGCAGAATGTTTACACTGTTTTCTAATACCTTCACCACAACAACTTTTTTGAGCCCATCATATGATATTATGAGTGTACAGCTTGTTCCGCTACCACCAAGAGAAATTATGTTGAGGTTTACTTCATTATTTTCAAAGTCACTACAACAGGGGCTCCCAAACTGTTCAGTCCCCGAGACTCAAAATAACAGTCCCAGAGATTTGTGACCCAAATTGTCCCCAGAGGTTGTTGAACCTCATTCAAAGGAAATTGATTTGAGCTAGTTGTGCACATGTGCTGCAATGTTTCCTGTGGTTCTGTAAATTGAAGGGTCCTGTGGGGGGAAATAAAGTCCAAAAGGCTGAAATGACAATTATGCATGGGTTGTTTTATTTTATTGGACAGCTTTTTACAACATTTGAAACTATCATGGCTAAAATAAGCTATTACTCGTGGTTTTTCCCATTTTTTTCGATTTCTGGAAATCATATTGGAAAACCACTCTGAGTGCTCTTTTACATTTAATGCAAAGGATTCAGTTGTGTAAAAAAGACCCGATCGTTTTTGGACCCCAAACTGTAGTCAGTCTCCAGTGAGTTAGGCTACATGACGATAGATGTCAAAAGATAAACATATGTTGAAGACATTTTCAACCAAGATAATACTTACTATAGTGCTGTAAAACATACAGTATCACAATAAATCAACTAATCTCCACTTTCCAACTGTCTTCTTAGCCAATCTGAAGGAGCTGATCTCTCAGACGATGGTCAGCTGGGCCCAGGAGTGTCACATCCAGGACCCCGAGCTCGTCCGTAAGATGTTCAGCCTGCTGAGGAGGCAGTACGACAGCATTGGTGAGCTGCTCCGGGCCATGAGGAAGGCCTACACCATCAGCGCTGTGTCTGTGCAGGACACCATCAACCTCCTGGCCTCCCTGGGGCAGATCAGATCTCTGCTGTCTGTTCGCATGGGGAAAGAAGAGGAGAAGCTCATGATTGATGGACTCGGGTAGGTCGCCGGACTTGTTTCCAACTTTTTCTTGATTCTCACAAAATCCTCCTTTTAGATTAGAGTGACACAACATCCTCATACTTCATTTGATGCCGTTTGTTTTGTATTCTATTTCTGTTCTCTCTTTTTTCTCCCCAGCGACATCATGAACAACAAGGTGTTCTACCAGCACCCTAACCTAATGAGAATCCTGGGCATGCATGAGACTGTCATGGAGGTCATGGTCAATGTGCTCGGAGGAGACAAATCCCAGGTTTAACAACA
Source organism: Hippoglossus stenolepis (assembly GCF_022539355.2). Taxonomy (NCBI): domain Eukaryota; kingdom Metazoa; phylum Chordata; class Actinopteri; order Pleuronectiformes; family Pleuronectidae; genus Hippoglossus; species Hippoglossus stenolepis. Next base: position 15,008,149 of record NC_061492.1, on the reverse strand, counting down.
TCTATCTCTATATTTATCTTTACTTCCAAAGGCACCCACAGCGCTCACAGCACCGCCACGCCAGAAATAATGTCGCTCACATATAGAAATGTGCTTCAGTCCAGTTACGTGTGTTATCATTTGTGTGTGTGTGTGTGTGTGAAGTGTGGTCACGGGGTGAATGTGCATTAATGAAGACGTGGTCTCGATGGGTGGGCTTTCTCCTCAGGCTGTGGCGTGGGTTGAGGGCAGAAAGGGCAGAATGGGGCCGCCTGGCTGGCAGCGGGTGAAGGTGTCAGGCCTTTCAGACGTTAATTAGGAACAAAGTTATGCAGGAGGTCACTGCAGTAAACTCAGAATAACGCAACAACTTCACAGAAACCACAACCACTTGTTATTACATCACATACTGTTTTCCCGACGATTTTGTGTTCGCTGTTTGTAAATACATGAGATTGTCTGTCTTGGTTAAAATACAAAGCAGGTCAGATGTTTGACCCTACTCAGTCTGTGTGTGCCACCCTACAGGAAATTGCCTTCCCCAAGATGGTGGCCAGCTGTTGTCGCTTCCTGTGCTACTTCTGCCGGATCAGCCGTCAGAACCAGAAGGCCATGTTCGACCACCTCAGTTACCTGCTGGAGAACAGCAGCGTGGGTCTAGGTGGGTACAGCTCTCTGTATCAGTCTTATTGACGATCAGCCCAGTCATCACTGACCCCACTTATGGAAGTGGGGGACATGTACTTGAAAACGAAGATGTCACATGGTTGTTAAAGCTGTGAAAAGGAGCCCAACATGTCTGTAAAACCGCCTCCGGCATGTATGAAAATCTGACTCTATAAAACCGACAGCATCCTCATTAAAATGTCCGACACACTTCTTGACATCATAGGACTTACTCTGCAGCTCTGAGCTCTCACGCATTAGACTCACACCTTAGAAGACGCGTGTGTGTGTGTGATTGTGAGTCTGGGAACACTGCGAATCGGCAAAGAGAGCGACTCATCTCGCATTCTGTTAGAAGATGGCGACGCCACAGTCTCAGAGAGCGCCCCGCTGGGCCAAGAGAGCGTCTCCCCTGGATGCACACACATATGCACCCACTCATGAAGACACACACACACTTCTCAGATTGCTCATTAAACATGTGATGACAAGTTATGTGATAGTATAAGCAATAACCCTGTGAAAGGGTTTTTTTGATTTCCTCCCACTATAGTTGAGGGTTAAGGACAGAGGATGTCACCCCTTGTACCGATAGTTAAGTCCTATGAGTCAGATTTTGATTTGTGAATACAGGCTATACATATATATGTTTATATAATTTGATTGATTGATTGAATGCAAATCATTCATATGTGATATGACCACAGATGTGCCTAAAGCTCACCTGGTTGTGTGGGCGCCACATGTACAGAGGCTTGAGTCCTCCTGCAGCGGTCACAGGTTCTATTCCGACACGTCCCTTTGGTGCATGTCTTCAGGGCTCTCTCCCTCTTTCACACTTAATTCTGTCCGATCAAATAAAGGCCAGATAAAATCTTTAAAAAAAAAGGTATGGCCACAAATTAGAGTGAAAACACCACCCCCTGCTGTTTGTTGAAACGTTAACACAGACACAGGCTGGTTGTCTACAGATACGTTAGATACGTTAGATGAGACCTTCAGCAGTTGAACATGTGCTTTGTTTTGTAGCTTCACCAGCTATGAGGGGCTCCACTCCTCTGGATGTGGCTGCTTCCTCCGTGATGGACAACAACGGCCTGGCTCTGGCACTGGAGGAACCTGATCTAGACAAGGTACAACTTTTTTGTTGAGTGTTACAATTGTTGCACACATGCAAAACTGTTGAACAGATTAGATAGAATGAATAGATCAAAGCTGCATGTATGTTGGACAGTATGTGATGTAACGTATGTGCTGTTTCTGCAGGTGGTCACCTACCTGGCAGGATGTGGTCTCCAGAGTTGCCCAATGCTTGTGGCTAAAGGTTATCCAGACATAGGTTGGAACCCCATTGAAGGAGAACGCTACCTTTCCTTCTTGCGGTTTGCCGTCTTCGTCAACGGTACATCTGCAGTTTCCATCTTCTGTCTTTTTCTTTCTCCTTCACTCCCTTTTCTTTTAACGTGCAGAAAAACCTAAGGCAAAGTGCACCCAGAGTTTTACCTGAGGCTTTATATTCGCGCTAAAGAAAGTGGATGTGCTGTATTTTTCTCCTGACATTAATTATGTATCTCCCTGCTGCTCTGTATTTACTCTCACTCATCCTTTTTACCTGTTTGCCAGGTGAGAGTGTGGAGGAGAACTCCAGTGTCGTGGTCAAGCTACTCATCCGTCGTCCAGAGTGTTTCGGACCGGCCCTGAGGGGAGAGGGAGGGAACGGCCTGTTGGCGGCCATGAAGGAAGCCATCAAGATCTCCGAGACGCCGGCGTTGGACCTGCCGGGCTCCGTCCAGGGATTCAGCTCTGACGTGTAAGCCACCAAGATCCGGCTAAGCTTATCAAATCAATGCTGAGGACTTATCTTTAAGATTAGCTGTTCATCCCCCCCCATGACTTGCATCTTTGCTGCGATAACCTTCAAAAATGTTCTTCCTCTTATCTTTACCTGTTCTTTTTCCACTCTCTGCTTTCCCCACCGTTAGGTCTGCTGACGGGGATGACGAGGAAGAAGTTGTTCACATGGGAAACGCCATTATGTCCTTCTACTCTGCCCTTATTGATCTTTTGGGACGTTGCGCCCCAGAAATGCATGTATGTATTTTTCGGGAATTTTGTGTTTTTGAATTAGCTTTTTCTTAACATAGCCTTTTCTCATTTTCTCTTGTGTTTTGCTTCCCTAGCTCATCAACAAGGGGAAAGGTGAAGCTCTGCGTATCCGTGCAATCCTGCGCTCTCTGGTGCCAACAGAGGACCTCGTGGGAATTATCAGCATACCACTCAAAATGCCTATCGTCAACAAAGGTACGTGTCCGCACCCCTTTAATTAGACATCCATCATGGACACGTCTTTGCACGCTACAACAGAATGTCTCCCTCACATGCAGATGCAACGGGCATGAAACTCTGCACATTCGGTGCGAGGCGGAAAGGTTATTGATTTCGTTTCACCGCTCATGCCCTTTTAATCAGCACAACATTTTACTACACACTCCCCTTGCTCTGAGTAAGCCCGATCATTTCTATAGCGAGCTGTCCTGCTCTATTGATTGATCTGCAAAAGCATGGAAAGACTTGCCTCTTAAATTTGCTGCTGTAAGCACCGGCACACAAGCTCTGTCAGCTGGCCAAGAGTGAAGATGGCCCCAGAAACCTCTGATCCACACGCTGCTGTATTCTGCCTAATAATAAAAACCAGACTCCCCTAATTTAAAAAGAAAATAGCCACTATGTGCTGTAGCCCGTTCACTTTGTACTTCACTGCTTCACACCTGCTGTCTCTTCTTTTGTCTCAATCTCTCTCAGACGTATCAGTGACGGAGCCTGACATGTCGGCCTGCTTTTGTCCGGACCACAAGGCCCCCATGGTGCTGTTTCTGGACAGGGTGTACGGTATTGAGGACCAGAGCTTTTTGCTCCACCTGCTCGAAGTGGGCTTTCTGCTCGACCTGAAGGCTGCTGCCTCTCTGGATACGGTGGGTGGAGCTGACACCAACACAGGGGTAGAAGTAATGAATGGTTTACCTCTGTAGCGTAAACTTCATCGTAGCCTCTGTAGCGTAAACTTCACGTCAGGATCAATAATATTGGGCAACCATTTATATTCACGACGCCGTTTATTTTCAGGTGATTAATGTAATTGTTCTTTACTCTAATTCATCAACAAAAGTAGGCTAAGGAAATACACTCCTCTTCAGTCAGCTTACGACATAATTATCCAGTTTATGGTTTTACATCCTCTTTGCTGGTCTAAAGTAAAACTAGCTAATGTCGACCCTGTGTGATATCAATGCAGGCAAGCAGCAGTCACCCTTTCAAGTTCTGGTCCTGTCCAAAACGAAATAATTTAAAATTTAGCCTATTTGGAGTAACTCCACATATTAGTCGTCAGGCAGAAAAATCATCTTTTATCGAAACGACTTATGGTGGAAGTGGAAAGATGAATTGGAAGTGGAAAGACAAATCTCCCCCAACTTTTGAACAATGGATAGAAGACGTTATACATCATTTGTCACTGGAGAAGATTCGTTAAAAGGGTGTGCTCAGAAGTTCTCTGACACATGGGAAGGGAAAATGGAAGCTACTGCTAATGCAACTGTGTAACTCTACCCCTTTTATATTATATTATAATATATATATATTTAGTTATTAACTTGCAACTCCTTAATTTCTCTTTTTGGTTGTTCCTGTTATTGTATTATTTGATTTAATCTTGTTATTTTGCTTTGCACTTTGAGTTAATCTGTATGTAAATGTAATTGTTTGGAAATCGATTCTAATTACAAACATGGCACAGTAACGTGTAAACAGTGATGCAGCTCTGTTGGAGCGGGAAGAGGGGGAGGGGATACTTTGTGTCTTTGTTGAACTGTGTCAGTGCTTACGTCTCCTTTTTACAAATAAAGTGTTACAACTGTTACTTCCTCCATGACCTTTGACCCCTGTCTTGCCACAGGAGGGGCTGTGCACCACGGAGACGGCCCTGGCCATGAACCGCTACATCGGCTCTGCCATGCTGCCCCTCCTCACCCGCTGTGCCCCGCTCTTCGCCGGCACGGAGCACCACGCCAGCCTCCTCGACTCCACCCTTCACACCATCTACCGCCTCTCCAAGGGCCGCTCGCTCACCAAGGCCCAGAGAGATGCCATAGAGGAGTGTCTGCTGGCTGTCTGCAAGTGAGGAGCATGAGAAACTCTCCATTAGTAGAACGGAATAGCTTCTGTCTGGCTTCCGATATCTCACCTGGCAGGGATCAACAGGAGATTTAATCAGCTTTCTTTGTTTACCTCTGAAAATCCCTCTGAGGCTTTGTGACAAAAAAAACGGGTCAGAGTCTGAAGATGTTGCAGTTAAAGGCAGCCCTGGCTAACAGCGCTCTTATCTCCCTTTCACCTTATTCTGCAGACACCTTCGTCCCTCTATGCTGCAGCAGCTCCTGCACCGCCTCGTCTTCGACGTGCCCTTGCTGACGGAATACTGCAAGATGCCGCTCAGGGTGGGCAACTATCTCCTCACTTAAATTATTTTTAAAACCCTTTGTCATCTCTTACTTCACCTTTATCCCATTCTCCTTGTTGTCTTGTCCGCATGCCTCAGGTTTAACACATTCCTGTCTGCCTCACTATCACCTGGTTACTTTTAATCTCCGATTTCTCAGACATGTTTATGCTTTTCTACCTGAGTTTATTAGATCAATAGAGAGCTACCAACAGCTTATTTCCACCGGCGCGAGTACAGGTTTTCCTTACGTGTAATATTATCGGTGTTAACCTCTCTCTCTCTCAGAAACACACACACACGATCACAGGTGCGCAAGTTGTCCCTGTGGCGTTAATCATCTGGCGTGGAAGTAGGTGGGAGCTCGAGGAGGGAAAACAAGGAGATGAAGTATTGGACTGTGTGATTACAGCCTTGTTGGCTCCACTGCTCTGCTCCGTCTGTCTGACCACAGGAGATAAATAATGGAGGTGTAATAGATTGTGACTGGCCTGTGGAATGTTCGACACACTTGTGCTTTACTTTCATGTTCACGTTTTCCATTGTTGCAGAGTGTGGGAGAGCTGACCTCCTCTGCGCTGCTTTTTACTATGCATCCTCCTCGGCCTGGTGCCAGTGTGCTGCGAGAACATGTCCAGGCTGCATGCGTGTTGCCCGTCACTGAAATCCCCTTTTAACTCTGTATATGCTCTGTATATTTAAACCTGTATATTCATGACTTAACGTGTTTGCCCCTTGCTCTCTGTGTGTCCTCCAGCTGCTGACCAACCACTACGAGCAGAACTGGAAGTACTACTGCCTCCCGTCGGGGTGGGGCAGCTACGGCACCGCATCTGAGGATGAACTGCTGCTCACCAAGAAAATCTTCTGGGGAGTGTTTGATTCTCTGTCACAGAAGGTGAGGAGCCAAGTATGTTGCACAATTTTTTTCTTTTTTTCTTTCTTAGAAGGATCCTTTGCAATCTTGTTTGAATTTCAGAGCCAGTGACTCTCTATTGATAAATGCAGATAAATTAAAAAAGCCATTAGCTGATGCATTTCATCAATGTGTTCCGCCTCTTCTGTTCTCCACACGGACTGTTCCCCCGCAGGCAAACATATCCTGCTCAACCGTGATTGGTCAAAGTAGTCTTCAGATTTTGCATATTCACATGCAGAATGTGTTTGTAGAGATAACTGTTGCCATTACCTTTCTCAGGGTCTCAGCAGGGTCTTGATTAGCATGCAGGGAACTCACTGTCACATGTCTTGTGTGTTTGTGATGTAGATAACTGGATAACTGCACATCCCTTTAAATGCACACTCATGAAAGTAGGCTGTGCCCGAAAGCATCAATATCTGGACAGACGATCATTGATCCAAACCCTCTCGCATTCGGACTCTGCAGCTTTTAGAATGATTCTTTATTAACGTCTCTTCCACTGGCCCCTGTTACTCTCAGACTAGAGTGGCTGTATAGCTTCTTTTTTCTTTAGCTTATGTTCGTTAAATAAAAATGTGCATAATAATACTATAAGGAAATTTAATTTAACCACAACTTTCTTTATTTCTCTCCCCATATAGAAATATGACCCGGAGCTATTTAAGATGGCCATGCCTTGCCTCAGTGCCATAGCTGGAGCTTTGCCTCCAGACTATGTTGATGCCTCCATTAGTACGACTGTGGAAAAGCCTGTTTCGGTGGATGCTCAGGGCAACTTTGACCCCAAACCCATCAATACTGCTAAGTAAGCCACGTTGGAGCCAGATGTCAATGAGATACTGTATATGCACAGCTTGACACTTACTGTGTCATACCTGTGATGAAGTACACGGCACATGTCTGCACTTGACTTTAGTATCATGCGTTTATGACGCTGACAGACTGACTCACTCTTTTTCCAGCATTGCTCTCCCGGAGAAGCTCGAGCACTTTGCCAACAAATACGGCGAGCACTCTCATGAGAAATGGTCTGCAGAGAAGGTAAGGCCAAAGATAAGAGTCTCCGCCGGAGGGAAATGGGTATTAAATGGTGCATTGCTGCACTCGCAGTATTGTAAGAAAAGGAGAGGACATTCATAATGTTTTGCCTCGAAGAAACACTGCACACGGCAATAATCAGCTGCAAAGCGTTTATGCTCCATGAAAGTGAAAGAAATCATTTCAGATCAATATCTTAATATATTTTCCAGTATCTTAGCCCTGTTTCCTCTTGATGTTGCCTCCTTTTTGTTATGAATGTAAGAGATACTCTGAGAATGATGACAAGAATTGTGTCCCTGATCGCTTTGTTGTTTGTCAAAAAAAAAAGGAATCACAAGAGCTGAGAACAGCAAGAACTGAATGTACCGTGACTCCCTAACGTGTTACGCTTGCTAAATCTCATACTCAGTTTTTCAGATAGTAAATCATGTCTTCTGATTCTGATGGCAGTAATGATCGCTGTCACTCTTGTGCCTCCCTCTGTGCTCGTGTCTCAGGTGCTGCTGGGATGGAAATACGGAGACTGTGTCGATGAGAAGGCCAAGACTCATCCTCAGCTTAGGACCTACAAAGCTCTAACAGAGAAGGTGCATTGTGTCGGATGTTTTTATTTTAGTTTATTCACACAACTTAAATCCAAAATACATTACCGAAATGGAAATGTGCATGTGGAGTGTGGTAGAACTCAGTAAGGGCTCATGTGAAAACAACACCGTGAAGATATACAAAAGTTAAAGTACAAAACATGCAACATCATCAATACAGGTTATATATTCATTTTAAAGAGAAAATTAGACATACATTAGTATAATGGATATAAACCATAATAAACCGAATTAAAAAATACCTAATTTCCATTGCAAATCAAATGTTTAAACAGCAGAGCATTTCTAAGTCTCTTTTTGTACATGGGAATCCAATACATGTACATTTTCATTCCACTTAATGATATTTAATAGAAAACTGACCTTGGGATGGTTCATACAAAGATAGATTAAGATTCTTTGTTTAATTTTTATGTAGAATTGTGAATTGTTGTCAAAATTATATCGGAAAAATGAGGTAGATCGGAGTTAGTATAGGTGCAGTGTGCTTGGTGCAATGTGCTATTTGTGAGGGAGATGAACATGAAGCTCCTGGAGTAAATCTCTGTTTCTATGCTGCAGGAGAAGGAGATTTACAGATGGCCAATCAGAGAGTCCCTGAAGAGCATGCTGGCAATGAGCTGGAGCATCGACAGGACCAAGGATGGAGAGAGTATGTCTCAGCAGAGGGAGAACGAGAAAATGAGGAAGATATCTCAGACCTCACAGGTATGAAAGAATACGCTGCAGGCAAACACTGACACCAATTGTCTTTGTTGTGCTGGAAACGCAAACGCTTTCGTCACATCAAAGCATTGATAATCTGTTAAAGGTTTTTAAAGCAGCAAAGCTAAAGAATAATATGCAAGAAGTGGAATCCTCTTGTATAATTGTCCAGAAAACCGTCCCCTCATGAAACCACATTAAGATTCACTAGATCTCGATTTTCATTTGGATCTGCACCAAATTGCGCACACTCATAAATATCAGTTCTGCATCCTTCCCCCAAGCTTGTTGTTATCTGTCAGTTGTTTTTGTGTAATCTTGTTTACAAACAAAGACCCCCCCCAAAAAACGGGTAAAAAACAGAACCACCTTGGTCAACCAAGTTGACATTTGACAAGAACATTTTTCTTTGTTGTTTTCTTGTCTATTTTGCTCATCTCTAAATTAAGGATGGTAATCATAGGGATTGGTAGAGATTATGGACGCAATTGCACTGTTTTAACACTGTAAACTACATATGTTGTTGTGACTAAATGCTTTTATAACTAGATGCTAATGACACAGTTTATCTCACTGTCAATCTTCATCTTTTTGAATATTTCCAGGCAAATGGGTTCAATCCGAGCCCGATAGACACCAGCGCCGTGGTTCTATCCAGGGAGCTGCAGGTGAGTGACCCCATTTGTTCAGTTGTACTTTTATTCTCATCAAACGGTGTCGGCGCCTGAAGATGTGATGACGAACTATATTTCCTGAATGTGAATGAAGTAATGTGGGGGGGGGATTAGCTCCCTGGTCGACTGAGATTGACTGTTTGTCTCTCTTTGCCTCTGGTCCCAGGGGATGATGGAGATAGTGGCTGAAAATTACCATAACATCTGGGCCAAAAAGAAGAAAAGTGACCTTGGAAGCAGAGGTGATCCTTGTGTGTGTGTGTGTGTGTGTGTGTGTGTGTGTGTGTGTGTGTGGTGTGTGCACTCAGTAGCGACTAAGGGCCTGTACTATGAAGCTGGTTCAACCTACTCTGATTTAACTCAGTGTTAAAAAGAAAGTCGGGCTTGACAAACCCTGGTTCAGTGACTTGGTGTTAAACAATGCTACAAAGCTGGTTAAGATGTTGGTCTGTTAACTCTGTATTAACTGACTCAGAGTATGTGAGCATGCACGTTCACTTGCATAAAGGTTGGTTGTGCAAAGCCATGCACCGTATTTCACAGAGGAAGAGCGCACGTGGATTCCGAGCGGATACGAAGAGATCACAGTTAAAGTTTAACATTGAAATGTGAAACTGTTACAGCGAACAGCATCAGGAGGTTTATTAAAACACATAACTGACAGAGTACATTCATAGGAGCAGTGATTTTTACTGTCACATGTTGTCGAGAAATGTTTTGTTATATGTTTGACATGTAACTGAACATTAATCATGTAAAAACACTGAGGCTACTTGAATTATAATCTACACATGCACACCGTTTCTGAAATTGACTCACTGATAATGAATTCAGATGTTCTCTCTAAAGCACTGAGGCACTTAGACTGTGTATGATGCTGCTGTATAAATTACTTACTTGATTCAAACAAAACTTTAAGCTGCAACCACGATGGAAAATTCACCTGCAGCGAATCATTATGAATTATAAAAACATTCTATCAAGTGATCTGTATGAATAGTTCTCATCCTAACAGTTTTTCTAAATTGCCACATCACAATTCATAAAACTGGATCCACTTGATCTTCATCATCACCTTCATCACTGCACGTTTTTTCTATTAACAATGTGTTCACACCTTTTTATTGGGTTCTCACATTTTCACGATCATATAATCGCCCTCATGTTCTCATGGGGCTTTAACGGTATCAAACCTAACCTCCGTTCGTAGTACCGGTTAACCACAACTCCGAAGTCTCGAAGTTACCCCTGAACTTACCCTGGTTAGCCAGTAACCTAGCTTGGTAGTACAGGCCCCAGAGACGGATCAAGTCACGTGTGTGTGTGTGTGTGTGTGTGTGTGTGTGTTTTCAGGTGGGGGAACACACCCTCTGCTGGTGCCCTACGACACGCTGACGGCCAAGGAGAAGGCGCGTGATCGAGAGAAGGCTCAGGACCTTTTTCGCTTCCTGCAAATCAATGGCTACAGCATCACAAGGTCAACACATACGAAAAGCCACCGAATACTTTATCATTTTTATGTGTTGCACAAACTCAACACGACCTCCTAACTTGTCCATTTAATAGATGCCAGTGGTCAGGGGAGCACTTTATCAAATCAAATGTTATTTATAGCCAGTGTCTTATTGTGCTGCAGAGGATTGAAGGACTTGGAGCAGGATTCTTCGTCCATGGAGAAGAGGTTCGCCTATCGCTTCCTCAAGAAGCTGCTCAAGTATGTCGACTCAGCTCAGGAGTTCATCTCCCATCTAGGTATGATGATATCACACATGAAAAAACATATCTGCGGTTCCTCTTTTTACTCAATATTAAAAATACAATTTCATGTTTTTTTTTATCCAGAGTCCATGGCTGCCAGTGGAAAAACCGACAGGTCCCCCCATGAACAAGAAATCAAGTTTTTTGCCAAAGTAAGAAAGTGGTACATATTCAGCTACACCTTAAATAACATTATTACCATTCACTCGTGTCACCATCTCTGTCCTCGTTCAGGTTCTGCTCCCCCTCATCGACCAGTACTTCAAGAACCACTCGCTCTACTTCCTCTCCTCCCCCAGTAGGAACCTGAGCAGCAGCGGCTACGCCTCCAACAAGGAGAAGGAGATGGTCACCAGGTAGCGGCTCACAGAATGACCCATAGCAGCAGCAGCAGCAGCAGCATGACAATAAAATCTTTTACCACCCTTAACTCAAAATCTTAATCCCTAACGATCTTAATTCCTCATCTTCTCTCCAAGAATTTACTGATTCTCTGATTTCCTCCCCTCTTTCTAATCTTCATACCTCCAGCCTGTTTTGTAAACTGGCAGCTCTTGTCAGACATAGGATTTCACTCTTTGGTAAGCTGATCACTACTGACTGCTCAGAAATGTGTATGTGTGTGAATGTGGACGTCGGTATTCGTCATTTTTTCACGTCTGGGGTTTGTTCATATGGTTTAAGTGCACAACAAATATTAAATGTTGTAACCTTTATCTTTAAAACCGCAGAGAACAAGCAACTTTATATTATGTTATATCATTTTCTATCCAAACACTCAACATACATATTTTACTGGGGGTTATACATAGCTATAGGCTCAATTCAGATCAAAACATTGCTTGATAGGTAGTGACAGCACGTAGATCTATATTATATTAACTGCTTTTGTGTTTGGTGGTGTCTTGTAGGGAGCGACTCCACCACCATGGTGAGCTGTCTGCACATCCTGGCGCACACTCTGGACACCAGGTGGGTACACACATGACTGAGCTTAAAACCTTGAGCAAACACCATGCTCAAAGTCCGGCCTATTGTCCAGACATTTTCATGTTATGTCCCCCTTGTGCCTTTTATATAATAGCAGATGTATTTTTATCGAAGTATTTCCACTGCAGGGGGTCATATTAGCATATTCATAGATTCCAGTCACAAAATGTCACAAAATGAGGAAGGAAGGTGACGAGTTACATTTAAACCATTTTCAGGACATGAGGAGAGTTCTTTTAAATGACAAACCTTTTGAAATGTAATTTTGAAGAACAAAGAGGAGTTTTAAGGGGGTCTAATGTGCTACTGGAGTGGGACCTTGAATGAGACAAATTAAATGTTAACATAAGCCCTCAGTTTGATAAAGACTGTGCTTAAATGTTAAAAATGGGAGAAGCCTGTTCTCTTTTTCCAGTGCAAAGCTCTGACTATGAATCTAACCTCCTTAGGATCCTCAAGAGAAGCATATTTGTCACAAACGTCTTCTCTTCGCCGATTATTACTCCCGTGTCTCATGGGGGGCGCTGGCATTAAGAAAGAGCATCCTCTGGCATTTAAATAAGTACAAGCAAATTTCATGCGGCAAATGTTGCCCAAGGCTGATAGTGTTCTTCAGAGAGAATGTACTGTTTGTTAATGCAGCGCACACCTAATGAGGCTTAATCATCAGCGTGTTATTGTGTCTTATTTGTGCTAAGGAGCTACAGCTGATGCCCACAGACTCTGTCCTTGATTTCTCTATCCTGTTGGGGCACATCAGGGCTCCACAATGGTTTATTCATTCAGCAAAGTTGTGAACTGTGAATATAGAGAATGGACGGACTAATCATATTAATGGCGTTGTGCTATTTCAGTGTCATACTGTGTTTCTGGGCCCTAATGTTTCTCCAGTGTCATTAGATAAATCATTTATGTTTCGGTGTAAGGGGGCTCAGCCTGTCTCATATTTCATGACTAAAACCTTAATAGACTGTGAGAGTGAATTAATCACACATGTGCACACTCTCCTCCTGCTGGTGAACAGTGTCGTCCTTTGCATACCAAGGGTTATCCAGTGGTTTATTATAGCCCCGTCCTTGCATATCTCCTCATCTGGCTCCAGTCATTTATCACGCTCTCTTTCCCTCCCAACAGGACGGTGATGAAGTCGGGCTCAGAGATGGTGCGGCTCGGCTTGAGGACGTTCTTCGAGAACGCCGCAGAGGACCTGGAGAAGACGTTCGAGAACCTGAAGCTGGGGAAGTTCACGCACTCGCGCTCGCAGATGAAAGGGGTGTCGCAGAACATCAACTACACCACCGTGGCTCTGCTCCCCATCCTCACCGCTCTGTTCGAGCACATCACTCAGCACCACTTTGGAGTGGACCTGTTGTGTGAGTCCTGACAGAAAGATCAAGCATCTGAGAGGCTGATACAAAAACTATTTAACAGGGTGATGGTCTAGATGCGTGATGCCTATACTCAGGAGTGTTTCTCCAGGGGATTCATTTTGGAGGGGTGTTGGTGTGGGGACAACACCTCAGCAGTAGAGAACTGTTTGCTTGTTGCATGAAAGTGCACTCAGCAAAATCTGAATCTACAGAGCTTATGCTGGCTCCTTCCTGCCTCATGAAGATGGTAAAATCTTTATGGATGGCCACTGACTCGGTCAGGATTTCTACCGCTGCTACTGATGGTTAATCTGATATAAACTGAGGATCCAATGACTTAGTATTAGCTTTTATTTGCATGATAAGTCTTAAACATTGAATATTGGATTGGATATTTTCAAATTTGTCATTTCTTTGAATAGTGCGATGAATGCCAATATTGTGAGTTTGATCTCTCTACAGGCCATAGCTTTGGCAAATACCCCCATAGTGGGACTAATATAGGATCATCTTATCTTAATACATTCACATTTCATAAGTGGGTGTCTTTAAATTAATAAATCATTGTGTTTGTGGTACAAAGCAAAGCTCATGTTGTTTTTCTATTTGTTTTGTTTTTTCAGTGGATGATGTCCAAGTGTCCTGCTATCGAATCCTCACCAGCCTCTATGCACTGGGCACTGGAAAAAACATCTACGTAGAAAGGTATCCGAGCTTGAATATGAATGTGTAAATGAATTAAACCTCACTGAAGACACCCACTGATGTTCAGAGCAGCTCTCACCCACTCTCCCCCTCTGTGTGTCCCACAGACAGCTGCCGGCTCTCGGTCAGTGTCTGGCCACCCTGGCTGGGGCCATGCCTGTGGCCTTCTTGGAGCCGATGCTCAACACTTACAACCCCTGCTCGGTTTTTAATACCAAGAGTGCCCGAGAACGAGCCAGTGAGTCATATGTACTTATCCTGAAATAAGTGTTCATAATGGGTAAAGTGGTCTGAGCTGACAAAGCAAACAGCCATTATGAGGGAGAATAAGGTACTTTCTGTGCTTCAGTCCTATTCAGCTTGGAAACATTCATCCTCTTCTAATGAAATTAGAAAAATGTTACTCTAATGACATAGACGTAGTTTGAATTACATATAAATCCTCTGTGGTGTTTTTAGTCTTAGGTATACCAGACTCGGTGGAGGATATGTGTCCCGGGATGCCGCGGCTGGAGGGCCTGATAAAGGACATCAATGACATGGCTGAGTCGGGAGCGCGGTACACAGAGATGCCTCACGTCATCGAGGTGGTGCTGCCCATGCTGTGCAACTATCTGTCCTACTGGTGGGAGAGGGGTCCCGAGAATCAGCCGGCCAGCGGGGGCAGTGTCTGTTGCACCACCGTCACCTCAGAGCACCTCAGCCTCATTCTGGGCAACATCCTCAAGATCCTCAACAACAATCTGGGCATAGATGAGGCCTCGTGGATGAAGAGGATCGCAGGTGGGCATGAGGTTACTGTAACAGCTCGTGATAGTACAGAATGAATGAGTGCATTTTCTGTGCCCATACTTTGTTTTTAGTTTGACATCAGTGCAGCACCCTGTCACATTTCAACACTGAATCAAGTAGTACAATTTTTCTTACCACCCCATATTGGTCTAACCAAATAACACCAAAATGTAACAGTTGTTTCCTTGGTCCGTCCTGCATCCTTCCACCAAGTTTCGTGGCAATCTATCCTGTAGTTTTTGCGTAATATTGCTTAAAATCAAACACATAGACGCACCAAACAGGGGTGAAAACATAACCTTGTTGATGCAGGTAAATAAAATGACGTTTTCTCTCTGTTTCGCGGTGCAGTGTACGTGCAGCCCATCATCAGCAAGGCCCGTGCAGACCTGCTGAAGAGCCACTTCCTGCCCACGCTGGAGAAGCTGAAGAAGAAGACGGTGAAGGTGGTGGCTGAGGAGGAGCTGCTGAAGGCCGACAGTAAGGGAGACACCCAGGAGGCCGAGCTGCTCATCCTGGACGAGTTTGCCATCCTCTGCAGGGACCTGTACGCCTTTTACCCCATGCTCATCCGCTACGTGGACAACAACAGGTTAGCTCTCTGACGATGCTGCAGATGATGGAATTTATTTAAAGGTATATTCAGGTGTTAGTATTTACGGGGAAAAAAAGGTGCAAATGTCTCTGTATTGATGTTTCTCTGCCGCTGCAGGTCCAGGTGGCTGAAAGAACCAGACGCCGACTCCAATGAGCTGTTCAGAATGGTGGCTGAGATTTTCATCCTCTGGTGCAAGTCACATGTGTGTTCCTTCATCTCCAGTTCACACATATTAAACTACGAAAAAAACCGAAGGGCTTTGTTAATTAGATTATGTTCTATTTCCTGTCTTTCTCCAGAATTTCAAAAGAGAGGAGCAGAACTTTGTGGTTCAAAATGAAATTAACAACCTTTCCTTCTTGACTGGAGATAATAAAACCAAGATGTCAAAGGTACGTTTTATATATTACATCTCATCACTGTTGCATCTTGATTTTCTTATCATGGAGCGTCAACCATCTGCTTCTGGCGTTAGTGTTATGGCAGCAAGATCTAGAACTAAAAAGATTCATGACATCTTTCAACATTTTCTCTGCCATACTTAATGTGTGCATATGCTAATACGTTAATATGTAAAAGGCCAATCTCCGAGCGACAACATGAATGCACACTATACGGTGCAAATATGTGATAAACAGTGCACATCCATGTCAGTGTAGTGTGCTCTCTTATTCTCTTCCTCTATCTGCCTTTTCTTTCTGTGTCTTCCAATGTTTCTAACAGTTGTTTAAGGAAGACAAAGTGTGACACAGTGCATTAGCTGCATAAACCAGCTTATTGGCTTATGTGCTCCTGTTGCCAAGCAGAAAAATCGACAATTTGTGCTATACAGTCGTCTATAGTTTAGTTATATGTTATTTCACCTGATTATTTGTGGCCTTTATTTATCACCATATCTGGAACGCTAACTTTGGTCATTCCTCATTGCATCTGGAGTAATGAAGCCCTTCCAAACAAACCATGTGATTAGATTCCACTGCTGTGTTTGCAGGTGATAGATTGTGGTTACCTCGTGTGTTTGGCCGATAGGTACCTCTACCTGTTCTATATTTTATTGTAGTTAATGTGTGATAAGGCTGTGTTTGGGTTTAGATATATACAGATATATCGGTATAGTAACGCTCTAACAGAGAGAATCTGCTAGTTCTGCTTTTCAGCTGAGGTGTGAGACGTCTGAATGCTTCAGTCGCCTCTTGCTTTTGTTTAAATACAGTATGAGATGAGTGCTCCTTCTATGAAATAAATACTCTTAATTTATTATTTTAAATGTTGAAATTACTTTAAATAGGGGGAAATGTTCCATTACCTGAAAACACCAGCTTATTAAACCCTCATAGATTTTTAATTCACCTTTGTAAGCTGTCTGAGGTTATTATCTTACTTTATTTCAGTCTGGAGGACAAGACCAGGAGAGGAAACATAAGAAAAGGCGAGGTGAGTTCTATTCTATCCAAACCTCGCTGATCGTGGCTGCTTTGAAGAAGATGCTGCCAATCGGCCTCAACATGTGCACGCCGGGGGACCAGGAGCTCATATCTCTGGCCAAGACTCGCTACCTCCTGGTGAGAATGTTATCTTACGCTGGCCACACATTTTACTGGGATCTTATGACTCTCACACGAGAATACATTTAAAAAACAATTTTACCAGATGAATTTTAAAATGAGAAATCTTAACATAACACTGTTGGTTAAACTTTTTTTTTTTATTCTGTCTCCTGTTGTTCAACAGAGAGAGACAGATGAGGAGGTCAAAGACCACATCCATCAGAATCTGCATCTCAGAGAAAAGGTGAACAGGTTGAGATCAGTATTTCAGTCAGTAATTATTAGCTCCCATACACTATAGGCTGGTATTTGACGTCTTTCTTTGTAACACGCCCCCAGTCAGAGGACCCTGCAGTGAGGTGGCAGCTAAACCTCTACAAGGATATAGTGATGAGGAGCGAGGGGCCTCCGGACCCTGAGAGGGTGGTGGACCGGATCCAGAGGATCTCTGCCGCGGTCTTCAACCTGGAGCAGGTCAGGCTTTAACATTTACACTTCTGAGCTGCAAATGAAACTTGGGGTGCATCATGCCGTGAAAGACAGACATGGAATATAAAGGTACTTCAAAGTACAGGATCACCAGACGTGCAGGCACATTCGGGTTCAGGATGAGCCACTAGAGGAAAAACCTGTCTGCCGGATAATTTAATTCTCTGTGGTTTGTCTGGTTGACAGTGAAAACCAATGCATTGATTGATTGATCATCTTAACTGTGACTTCTTCTGCTCCCATTAGGTGGAGCAGCCCCTGAGATCCAAAAAGTGTGTTTGGCAGAAGCTGCTGTCCAAGCAGAGGAAGCGAGCGGTTGTGGCCTGCTTCCGCATGGCTCCACTCTATAATCTACCAAGGTATTATTGTTTACTGTTACATCTACAGAGTTTACTCTTCATCTTCTCTTTTTAAAATCTCAAATGATGCAACAGCCTAATAATCATGAAACCTGAATTTATATAGCACTTTTCTAGTCTTGTCGACCCTCAAAGCTCTTTACAGTACAAGTCACACACACATTCATACACTTCATGCACTTATATGCAGAACTTTTTCTTGCAAATTCCATTCATACACCGTCAGGGGCAATTTAGGGTTCAGTATCTTGCCCAAGGACACTTCAGAATGCATCCTGGAGGAGCCGGGGATCGAACCGCCCCCAGGAGAGAGAGCTCCCTGCGCCCTATCTATGTCCCCATCTATGTTTGCCAGCCAAATACCGCCCACCACACTCTCTTCTTCTGCTTGTGTGTGGCTCATGAATCTCATTTTTCTCTTCCTTGGTTCTGACCCTGCATTAATGCACAGCCCCCTCCTCGCTCCGCCTGTTTTAGGACAAATGTCTGGCCCGCAGCTGTTATCAAGAAACAGGGAAGAGAAAAAAAGGGGCCACTAGCAATTTCATGCCCTGCTGCTCTGTAACTCAATCACCAGGAGCCAGGCAGAGAGCTACAGTTGGGAGGAAAACAATTATAAGGCCCAACCTGGAGGTGGTCATCTTCAATATGTGCTCAGACAATGCAGCCCGCCTCCCTGACAGCATGACTCATTTAATCAGAGTTGTTGATAGTGAAATATGACACAGCACAGCTAATAATTACCTGACAGTATTTACAATGCCGACACAGCTGATTGTTTTGTATTTGGAGTGATAAATGTCTCAGGGATGGATGTGAAGCTTGAGGATGATGTCGACTTTTCCTGAGTTTCACGCTTTCAGATGTCGTCTCTTTCTCTTTTCTGTCTCTGTTCAGACTGTCTTCTCTCCTCAGTGTCACGCTCACCATGTTGTACCTCATCCCCTCAGGCACAAAAATAATAATTACTTCGTGAATGCCTACCGACATATGTGGCTGGAGATAATGCATGAGAACGCAGACTATGACAGTCTGCTCTCCATGCTGACGGTAACGTAGCGCTGATGTGACGTCGCCACTGTTTGACCTTGCATACCTGTCTTCTAACCTTCCCCTTCGCTTTCCTCCAGGCACGGGTCTATGCTACAAAATGTAACCCCCAGATATTTCCCCTGGTGTTTCCACTGGTCCATATCTGTACAGTGATGCATCAAGATTGATACAAAAATTTAAGAAAAATAACTTGCTGTTTTTCTTTCTTGCCCATTACAAGATGAGAAAATCGATCTCACCTTTATGTCTTTCTGATAACTGAGGCTACAGCCAGGAGGTGATTAACTTAGCTTAGCATAAAGACTGGAACCAGGGGGGAAAAACTAGCCTGCCTCTGTCCTAAGTGTACGTTTTGGTTTTGCAAGGGGTTTATGTGCTGAACTTTTTCTGGACCATGTGCACTCACTTTCTAGGGTTGTGTCCTCACTGTGACCCTGTTTCCAATCTTTATGCTAAGCTAGCTGTCTCCTGGCTCTAGCTTCACATTTAGTTTACAGGTGCGATATTCATTTTCTCACTCTCGGCAAGAATGTAAAGAAGCACATTCACTTAAATGCCAAACTACTGTTGCAGATACATGCCTGCTTTATGTACTCACTGTGCAGATCCTTCAGACTGTATAAAAAGATGGAAAACGCCTATTAAAGAATGAAGCCAAAATATCCCGGATTAGAATCTTGTGCCAGTCTCAGCTGTCAATCATGACGTTTCACCCCATTTGTATATCATCAAGTAACTAACTAAAACCAGACTTGACAGAAACAATCTTAATTTGACATGTATTTTGACTTTTTAGTTTGGTCCATGTCCTATATGCTAACATGGAGGAGGCGGGGCTTTATGACCTGTACCTCAGCAAGTCACCAGGGGGAGATCAAGACACTTTCTCTTCACTTTTGGGGAGTTGTCATGTCGTCCATCTTAAAAATACAGTCTGTGGCAGAAACGTATTAATCTAGTCCCTGAATTGCATTTACTGCCTGCTGATGGGACTAGCTTGTTATGAAAAAGAAGTGTGAGTAAACCAACAGTCTGGCAGAGAGCATGTACGTAACAGCTCTGTGCGATCGTTTCCTCCAAGGTGACCAGTTGGATGTGCCAGTGCCCTAAACTAACCTGTATTAACCTCTCCTGAAGGGACTTCCCTCTTCTTTTGCTATCTAACCCGGTCCTCTCGCCCTTCCTCAGGCATCGCTCTATTAACCTCTTCCTCCTGGCCTATCAGAGAATATGGATAGAAACAGAGGAGTACTCTTTTGAGGAGAAGCTAGTGCAGGATCTTGCAGTAAGTACTTGTGTTATCCTCGGCGCCGTCCTGGGAGACGAGCATCGCCCCGTTTTACCATCCTCCTTTACTTGTGTCATTGTGAAAAGTGCCAGTTTCACCGTGTGACGCCACGTCGTTGTCAGTCCTACATAGTGTTTCTCACGTGTCAGTCTATTTTTTGGCGAGCATGACATCAGCGCTGATGTCAGAGCCAGCTCTTGTGAAGTGTTGTGTAGTCTGTCCCCATCCAGCGGAGGTAAGAGCATCCCGTCTCGATGCTTGGACTCGCTAATGAAAATTATGAAAGTTGTGCTTCCTTTCCTAAATTTTCACTGTCATGAAATGTCACAATCATGGATTGAATTGGTTGTAAGCTAAATAATGCAACACGCACCCTAACTGCTTTTTTCTTATTTTGTACTTTCTAATCCATGAGAATCTATAATTTAAAAAGACTGATTACCGATTCTTAGCCTACAGCAAATTATTGTTAATTCAGTTTTCTGATTGAAAATAAGACTATCGAGAAGGAACATTGGCACAACCCTCCTGTGCCAATGAGTGGGTTTTTTTTGTCTTTTTACTTTGAAAATCTAATCTTTATTTGCCCCCCTTAGATAGTACATCTTTGCCACAGGGGATCAGTGAAGAAGTTAATGGTGTAACTGATAAAGAGCTTTAAGATCCAGACGACCAAAACGTCCAGGAAAAATAGTTCTTATGTGTCTGATATAATGTAAACAAGTATTAGGGCCACTTAAAGGGGAAAAAAATGGGATTTCAAGAATAAAGATATGATATTACAAGAATTATGTTGTAATATTACAAGAAAAAAGGCGAAGTTATTTTTACAATAATTAATTTATTTTAATTTATTCTTGAAATCACAGTTGTTTAACCTTGTAGTGGCCCTAATGAGTCGTTATCATGACAGTCTCTGCCCCAGAATTAAGGGACAGGAAATCTATTATAGAGATTAAACCCAGAGAGTCGCCCCCTTTATGCATGCAAGCGCACGCACCCATGACTGTACCCATGCTTATGCTTGTGCATGCTGTCAGCATATCTGGTCACGATCTCATTCTCATAGAGATAGCAGTGTATTGTCAGGGTTAGTGTTCCTGTACCTATTGTTCAGATGTATCAGTTTAGTTATATTGTTGTCATGGCGAGTACAGGCCTGAGCCCCAGTGTTGTATGACTTTGTCCAGAAGACGCAGCCCATAGTGGAGGAAGAGGAAGAGGAGGAGGTTAGAAAACAACCAGACCCGCTTCACCAGCTCATTCTGCATTTCAGCCACAACGCTCTGACTGAGTGCAGGTACGTGCACACTCACCGTCACACACACAGGGACACCCGCTGCCAGCCCGCACTTCTCCATCTGTGCCCCCTAATAGCTTCAGCCTGCCTCATAGCTAATAAACACATGTATTAAGCTAAATCATTGCCATATGTTTTATGACCGGAGGGAAACAATCCCCTTTTTTGTATTTATCTTGCTGCTTATTGTAAAGACATTGCAGTGACTACAAATAAAATCACTGAAACCTGTTATTTAATAGCTGTATGAGGTTTAACCATCAGATATTCATCTTCCTCTTTTAGTTCCTTGGAAGAAGACCCCCTGTATATTGCATATGCAGATATGATGGCAAAGGTATTATACATTCTCTCCATTATTTATGAAATTTATGGTGTTCGGCCGTTTTTTATTCAGGTTGTACAATTTGTTTTCTCTTCCAGAGTTGTGCGGAAGGTGAAGAAGAGGAAGAGGAGGAAGGAAAAGAGAAAACATTTGAGGTACTATTGATTTCTGGGGAGTATTTTCCTGCCTTTCACTCTGTTTTTTTTTGTTTTTTTTACACAATCTCTCTCTCTCTTTCAATCATTTCCTACAGGAAAAGGAAATGGAGAAGCAGAAGATGCTTTATCAGCAGGCCAGACTCCATGATCGAGGGGCTGCAGAGATGGTGCTGCAGATGATCAGTGCCAGTAAAGGCAGGAAAACACACACACAGACACACACACACAGTCTGATGTCCTACACCTGCCCTCTCTGATCAAACTGTGGTGTCTGATTTGTGATCGTCAGGTCGACTTGGTGCTATGGTGACATTCACCCTCAAACTGGGCATCTCCATTCTGAACGGGGGAAACACAGTGGTCCAGCAGGTGAACAGCCCACCACATGCAGACGTTGTGCAGTCAACAGCATCAACTCTTTATTAATGATTTCTTTGTGTTTGATGCAGAAAATGCTCGACTACCTGAAGGAAAAAAGAGATGTTGGCTTTTTCAAAAGTTTATCTGGACTGATGATGTCTTGCAGGTAATTAAGCCATTAGCCTATTGTTATACTTTAGACTTTATTTACTTTTTCAATTTTATTCTTCAACTGCAAAGTAAATGGGCCTCTAATAATATACAGGTTGCATTTTGGGATGTGAAGGATCCTCTGTTTTGGGGGTTTGACCCATAGGTTTTGATAAAAATCTAAATATGTTCTGACTATTATTTTTCTTCCCCAGCTTGGTGGAAGTAAAATACTCAATTGTTGGAGCTCTCAAACTCTGAAAAACACTGTTCTTTTCGTGAAATACATAAATACATAAATGCAACACATCATAATTCATTATTTGTATTTCACCTCCATCAGTGTTCTGGACTTGAATGCTTTTGAAAGGCAAAACAAAGCTGAAGGTCTGGGGATGGTTACTGAAGAAGGATCAAGTAAGTGAGGATGATAAACATGGTAAACTGTCTTATTGTTTATTTACCTACAGTATGATTGGTGCATTTGTTGTCCACCAGGGGACTTTTAATCCTGCTGATGCACAGAGGATTTGTGACCTCAATGTGATGCTGAATGAAAAACCCACAAGTCAATATCTGCACATTAGTTTTGGCGTCATTGTTGAGGAATGCTGTGCCAACAGAACCCTTAAAAACTAAAAGCAATTCATGTACCACACACTAAACTGTTGGACATGTGAGTATCTTTGATACTGACAATGAAACGGAGCTAAAGGAATTAATAACCTTATTTGTGCATCAAACTGATCTTTTTCCCTCAGCTACAGCAAGTTGTCAGCGCCTCAGGCTCTGTTCCAGACTTGGTATTAAATCAGTCCTGAGTGATACGATCACAAGTGGTCAGTTCAGGTCTGAACACACCCACATGCGTCCTGACATCCGATCACTCAAACCAGATTCGGGGGGTCGTCTGACTTGCTGACGAAAATCTATCTTTACAGCCGAGCTGCACAAGGTTCATTCAGTCCCTCATGACTCCTGACTCTTGCTCGCCTGCTCATCAGACATCAGACATATCTGTAAACTCTAACTGGGTAAAAACAACATCAACATTTGGTCTTCACTAACACAAATTGTTGTGATTACTTGAATTTGGAGCAGGAAGTGAGATACGATCACAAGTGGTCACAGGAGACACCTGAACATTAACGCTGACCACTTGTGATTGGATCTTTCAGGGCGGATGTTAACACCAGGTCTGTACAGGGCCTCAGTTTTACAGAACATGGTCCAAACCACAACAGTTGCTGAACCTCACCGCCGTTACCTCAGAGAATCATGTAGAACTCTTGTCGTGTCTCATTCTCGTGCAGCGTTAAGTTTGATGAAACATTTGCTCTTTCATATTTTCTTTTCGACATACGAGCCCATTTCCACGTCACGTTTGTCTCTTGTGTCTCATGTCCTGTCCGTCATTGTCATGCATGTGAAACCTGTGCTACTGTATGTCTAAGTCCTGTCTGGGCCCTTGTTGCAACTGCATCCACATAAACGTCCACTTCTAATCCGAGCTCTCTATTTAATCTGATGGGTTACATACAGTACATGAATAGATTTTTCTCATGTCAACTCATTCTCACCTCATCAGCTCAGGCATAAGTGATGGTAACCTGTCTAACCTGTAGTCCAAACACCTGCCCAGTGAGCAGACGTTACCCTTAAGACTGTTTAATCGTACCCGTATATATGTCAATGTCGCTAATCAGTGTGAGTATGTAAAGATATATCTATACAGCGCTCTCACTCTTTCCTGTTCCTACTTCTTCTAATTGAATCTCAATGTCTTCTCCTTTGCTTATGTCTGCTTTTTGTTTTGTTTGTTTGTTTTTCTTCTGGTCATGTTTTTTATCTCATCGGTCGCAGTCAACGTGAGTGAGCGGGGTAAATACATGGTTTAGATTCTACTCATCCTATTGCAATGCTGACATCTTGATTGCTCTTCGTTCAAACCCCGTCTCCATGATTCCTCCCAATCACACCACCATACTCTACATGTGCCTGCCACTCATCTTCCTCCTCCTCCTCCTCCTCCTCCTCCTCCCTCGTCCTGAATGCATAACAAAACAACCACCTCCTCTGTGCCCTGGACTGACGGAACGCATGCATGCTCCTCTTACATCTGGATAGATTGTTCAGTCCATGGTCAGGTGCCTCAAACTGACTCTAATCTCTCCACGTCTTCTTTTTTAATAAGAAGTCCGTGCTTTTCATTTGTGTGGGAACTTTTTTTGTTGTTTCTTAATTTCTATAAATACTAACCAGTGCTTATAAAGAAGTAATCCCGATCCCAAAGCTTTGTCTGTAAGAAACAACAAAGCTTTTTGCTGGTGTTAAACAGCAAAGCTTAGATATAAAACCCTATTCCTCATTTGTGAAATGATGCACTATACCTTGTTTGTGTGTTCTGAAAACATAGTGCACATAATTTGACAAATAGACAGCAGTTTTATCAGTAAGTCAAAGCTATGCAAGCTCCGCTGCCTGTACTGGCGTTACAGTGATGATCTGACCTTCTCATCGCTGAAACAGACAGTTAATCTCTTTTCCTGTCGTCAGGTTCCAAGGTTCTGCAGAACGACGAGTTCACTCAGGACCTCTTTAGGTTTCTGCAGCTTCTCTGTGAGGGCCACAACAATGGTGGGTGCCCTCTTCTCCCGATACAGAAAAAATTAGAAAGATGTTACTCTCCAGGCTGCGTGTTGAGGATCTACTCCTCTCTAACCTGTCATTGTTTTAGATTTTCAGAACTTCCTGAGAACTCAGACAGGGAACACAACTACAGTCAACATCATCATCAGCACTGTGGACTACCTCCTCAGACTCCAGGTAGGATATTTAAGATTGATACAAAATTATATTTTGCGTATTCATCCATCGTCTTTAATTTGCCCAATCTATATTGTATTTCTCCTCCAATAGGAATCCATCAGTGATTTCTACTGGTACTACTCTGGTAAGGACATCATCGACGAGGCCGGTCAGCGGAACTTCTCCAAAGCTCTGGCAGTGGCCAAACAAGTCTTCAACTCGTTAACTGAGTATATACAGGTACGATTATATCACAGTGCACTGCAACACAAGTAGCACTAATAAAACTCTTAATGACACCACATAAAAAATCTGAAGTTCAATTAATATTGCATATTGATCCTGGGATCTGCTCTGTGTCTCCAGGGTCCGTGCATCGGGAACCAGCAGAGTCTGGCCCACAGCAGACTGTGGGACGCTGTGGTGGGATTCCTGCACGTGTTTGCCAATATGCAGATGAAGTTATCACAGGTAAAAACTGTTTGACTGCATTAAAGTGAAGATGTTGCTATGTATTTGTCTCTGGGATGCAGAAAGTATTTACACTTTTGTTTTTGAGCTACTAGTACTTTCACTCTAGTATTTAAGTTTTATACCACTCTATACTTCTACTTCACTATATTTCAAAGGAAAATATTGTACTTGTAAGCCACTACTTGTATTTGACAGCCATAGTTAGTATTTACTGCAGATTAAGATTTCCCTTTATCATATTATGCAATGTTACAATTTGAAGTGACATCTTCTGCCAAGTGCTTATTCTCCCTCCATAGACGTATTTGAGGTTAAACTGTAGACCCACGTGTTTTCTCAGGCTTTTGTCCATAGTTGTTTTTTTGTTTACTTTTATAATATACTTTTATTATATTTTATTGTATTTTATTCTTGTCGATATTTGTTTTTATTTGTTGTACACCACATTGGTCAACTCGTCTCTTTAAATTTGCTTTATAATCTTAATCCATATTAGATATAAGCAGTTTTGAGGAATGAATCTTAACTTCTACTCATCTTTGCCAACCACAGGCTCTTTTAGAATATCTCTTGCCACTAGAGGGCTCTCCAGGCCAAATGATAGCAATCTCCTCTGCCACTCCAGCAGTGACACATATACTTCCACTCAGCTATGTGATGTATGACTTCATCCATGGCTTTTTCCTCCGTACCCCCATATGGCAGCGGTGGGATGTAATCCAACCATCTAACCTTATCTGGATGTGACAGTAGGAGCCGGCAAGAACGAGAGCACAGGTGGAGGAGTTTTGGAATTAAGCTCATCAAAGTATGCCTCCGATTTATGGCATGCTAAATACAGTCTCCACGGAGACCCTAAATGAGTCAGAGTGACCCGACCATCTGCTTCTAGACAGTGAAATAGCATTAACCCTGGTGCTGATGGATGGATGTTTCCTAGAAAGGCCTTCTGGGCCCCAGCAGGGCCATCGTGGGCCCCTCACAATCACAGGCGGCCTTGATCTCTCCAAATGCAACTTGGGGATATTAGACAGTGTCTTTACAATGTAATCTGTGTGATGTAGTGTGATGTGAGTCACAAGGTTTCCCCTTTCTGTCCACTTCTAACAGGACTCCAGTCAGATTGAACTGCTGAAGGAGCTGCTGGACCTGCAGAAGGACATGATCGTTATGATGCTGTCTCTTCTCGAAGGTAAATGACTCACATACACTATGAGTTACAAGGATATTGTCTCTTTTTTTATGACTTTCATCAAACACTTTTGTTTGCGTGGGATGTAATTAAATATTTACAGCAGCAGCTTTGCTTAATCTGTACAGAGTGTTCCTCGTGTTTACCGACAGATTTTGCTTTTTTTCTCCATCACTTCACAGGTAACGTTGTCAATGGCACCATTGGCAAACAAATGGTGGACACTTTGGTGGAATCTTCCAGCAATGTGGAGATGATCCTGAAATTCTTCGATATGTTCCTCAAGTTGAAGGACTTGACCACGTCCGACAGCTTCAGGGAGTATGACCCTGAGAGCAAAGGGATCATCTCAAAGAAGGATTTCCAGAAGTCCATGGAGAACCAGAAACAGTACTCCCAGTCTGAGATAGAGTTTCTCCTCTCGTGTGCCGAGGCTGATGAGAATGACATGTTCAACTACGAGCAGTTTGTGGAGAGGTTTCACGAACCCGCCAAAGACATCGGCTTTAATGTAGCCGTGCTGCTGACCAATCTCTCTGAGCACATGCCTCACGACGCTCGCCTCTCAACGTTCCTCGACCTGGCAGAGAGCGTTCTCAGCTACTTCGAACCTTATCTGGGTCGCATCGAGATCATGGGGGGAGCCAAGCGCATCGAGAGAGTCTACTTCGAGATCAGCGAGTCGAGTCGCACCCAGTGGGAAAAGCCTCAGGTGAAGGAGTCGAAGCGACAGTTTATCTTCGATGTCGTCAATGAAGGCGGCGAGAGCGAGAAGATGGAGCTGTTTGTTAACTTCTGCGAGGACACCATCTTTGAGATGCAGCTGGCTTCTCAAATTTCAGAGCCCGACCCGGTGGAGCGACCGGAGGAGGATGAGGAAGACAACCAGAGTGTCATGGAGAACCAGGAGGAGGAGGAGGAGGAGGACAGCATGTTAGAGTCTTCCTCTGCCTTCACAATCGCCTGCATCTCGTTGAAAAAAAGCCTCTGTCACTTCCGCCAAATGCTAACACTGAAGAGCATGAGGCGGCGGTACAGGAAATTCAAGAAGATGAGCGTGAAGGAGATGGTGCGCAGCTTCTTCTCCTTCTTCTGGATGATCATCACTGGACTCTTCCACTTGGTCTACAGCCTGATTTGGGGCTTCTTCCACATCTTGTGGACCACCATGTTTGGCGGTGGCCTCGTTGAAGGGGCTAAGAATATGAAGGTGACGGATATTTTGGGCAACATGCCGGATCCCACTCAGTTTGGCATCCATGGAGACGTGTTGGAGACGGAGAAGATGGGGGCGAGCGAAGCGTCAGCGTTGGCACAGCTGGGTCAGATGGCTCAGGGGGAAGCGGCGGAGGCAGACCTGATGGCCGAGCTGCTGAACATACAGCCCAAAAAGGAGGGGAAGCACGGGGCTGAGCCGGGGCTGGGGGACGTGTCTGAGGTGGTGGTGGGGGACGCTCCATCCATTGCCAGTGCTGTCAGGCAGAAGAAAGCACAGGTCGGTAATCACATTAAATCAAATCTAATCATGCCTTAACTACTGGATACTTAAACACAACAACAATTGTGTCAGCGATTTATTTAAAACACATTTGTCCTCATACCAGTACAACCTGTTTAAGTAACAGATGGTCATTAAATGTATTTGTTACAGATGGCAGCGAAGAAGAGGGCTGTGAATGGAGACTACAAATCTGATTCAGAGAAAGGAGAGTGAGTGTTGAACTTTGAATTGTGCGTTGTTCATCCTCAGTGACAACCGATGGAATATGAGCTAAGGGCCGGAAAAACACTCATCCAAGTGTGTGTGTGTGTTTGTGTGTAAACACCATCATTTATATATGTAAAATGATAATCCATTGTGCTTCTGTAGTTTCGCTCCTCTCTTAGGGCACATGTATGTAAATTGCAGTCAGACAACTCGCATTATACATGGTTCTTGCAGCAGCAGATCATAGTTAGAGTTTGCTTGGATGCTGGAGTGGTGGAGGGGGCTGACTGGACAGGCAGCAATACTAAAACAGGGCAGCAGAGGCACTGATGAGCAAAAGGCAGAGATGGGAAATCTATGCAGCTTGAGTAGGCTGCCTAGAGGATGTGTAGAGTGAGGCACGTCACATGAGCAGAGCCGTGCAGCTGGAGTCGACTGCCTGAACTAGCTCACAACCATCGCTCCATGTGTGTTTCTCACAGTTGCATGTATGTGTGTGACACTAATAGAGGATTTATCGTTGCAGTTCGGAAGATGGGGAAAAGAAGGACCATGACAAGTCCAAAGATGAAGGCCCTCCCGAGCCCTCCCCGCAGGAGAAGAAAGCCCCGAAGAAAAGGCTCGGCCCGAGAAAAGAACCACCAGAGGCCTTCATGGCCAGCTTCTTCGCTGGCCTGGAAATCTACCAGACCAAGATGCTGGTGAGATATCTTAAAAAGAGTCTGATGTTTCAACCACATCTTGGTAAGAGAAGAAAAATGAATTCCATTTATACGTCTTAAATCCAAATGATTATTTTCACAGAACTACCTTGCCCGAAACTTCTACAACCTCCGCTTCCTGGCACTTTTTGTCGCCTTTGCCATCAACTTCATTCTGCTCTTCTACAAAGTAAGATTCTAGTCAAGCCACAATTCTGTGAATAAAGTAAATAAAGTCTGTAGATTGTTACAAGCGCTCAGGTGAAAACTCAGAAATGCCTTCTTGTCTTTCAGGTAACCGGTGATTACTCAGACGATGAAGACCCCTGGAATGGTCAAGGCAGAGCCGGGGAGGAGGAAGATGAAGGGGCGATTGAGTACTTCGTCCTGCAGGAGAGCACAGGCTACATGGCGCCGACGCTTCGCTGTCTGGCGATACTACACACCATCATATCTTTCCTGTGTGTAGTGGGATACTACTATCTGAAGGTGCAGCTTCAAAAATACACTCAATACACTTTTTCTTCGTTTGAGTGACTTTTAGAAACAGTGTGAGGATTAAAGCAAAATAATATTTTGCTTCATACATTTATTTAGCATTTATGAGCAAAAGTATGAGCATTTAACGTTTTGCAAGAATGTTTTTTTATTTTTCACTTCTTTGTGGTTAATAATAATATAATAATATAACCTTATTGATATTGCACATCTTCTGCCTGATATTGCACATCTTCTGCCTCTGCATCGGCCAGAGGCATAATGTTTTCGGGATGTGCAGCTGTCCCATGCTTGTTAACATGATATTTAATGATCAACTGGAGGGAATTTCTTAAAATTGGACACATGGTTGAACAGATTAGAATTTGGAGATTAAAGGTCAAGGTCGCTCTGATCTCACAAACCCGTTCGGCCTCGTGAACGGGTTATTTTAAGAACGCTTTGAGAGAATCATTTAAAATTTGGAAAGGTCTAAGGTCAAGTTAGCCTCACAAAATGTTTTTGTCCTTTTGAATATGTCGGATCTTAAGCTTGCCTTAATGGAATCTCTTGAATATTTGACCAGTTGTTACTTTGACTCAAAGGTCTTGATGACCTCATACGAGTCTGGAGCTTGTTGTACCTAATACTTTGTGAAGCGCACTGGTCAACCAGGTTGTTTTAAATGTGCTATATAAATAAAATTGACATTGACGTTGGAAAAAATGTATGTAGACTGAAACTTCACTGGTTGACGGAGGCGTACAACCCCATTGCAGTAATTGTAGTCTTAACAAAGATAAGAAAATAGAGATTAAAACAACAGCAATCAAAACAAAAAAAAGATAATCGGGTCATAAAACAGAGGGGAATAAAAGTTAATTACACAGAAAATAAAACGGCTGGACATCGAACATTCATAAAAGCTTTGTCAAAAAAAAGTGTTTGGAGAAGAGATTTAAAAGGCACCAAGGATTTTGTCTGTCTGATCTGAATTATTTGGCAAAACCCTGCTCCCACTTAGTCAGCAACAGAGATCTGTGAACAACCAGCAGACCACACTCACACAAACACTGTCCTTCACTTCTGTACTACTGTCAGTGTCAGCAGTAAACAAGCTGGGTATGCAGTCTATTGAAATTAACTGTGCATTATATCCTTCACCGGGCAAATGATGCAGCCAAATTCTCTGTCTGTGTGAAAGGTTCCACTGGTGGTGTTCAAACGGGAGAAGGAGATAGCGAGGAAGCTGGAGTTTGCCGGCCTCTACATCACGGAGCAGCCGTCTGATGATGACATTAAAGGGCAGTGGGACAGACTGGTCATTAATACGCCGTGAGTCAAAAAAACAGCTCAGGTATTAAACTCTCTGACTCATAATCTTGTATAAACAAATGATTAATCCAGTTTTTTTTCCTTCTTTGTTTTATCAGTTCATTCCCAAACAACTACTGGGATAAATTTGTCAAACGGAAAGTAAGTGGTTTATGTAATTTTTGTTTTTGTGTTAATCTGTTACGCACACACAGAAGATTAACCGAATCTGGTGACATTTACTAAATGTCAGTGTAACAGTGTCGTCGCCTCCTCTGTTCCTGCCGCTCGTAGGTGATCAAAAAGTACGGAGACCTGTACGGAGCGGAGAGGATAGCAGAGCTGCTGGGTTTAGATAAAAGTGCCCTGGATTTCAATCCGACAGAGGAAACTGTTGCCAAGGAGGCTTCGCTGGTGTCATGGTGAGAGATTAGACGGATAAAGAGTGCAGACGGGCCAGAAATGAATTGAACCAAAAATAGAGGTCAAACTGAAAATACGAACCTCTCGTATCAACTTTTCTCTGTTGCCAGGTTGAGCTCAATCGATACCAAGTACCACGTGTGGAAATTGGGAGTGGTGATCACAGACAATGTAAGTTGGAAATGGCCGAGTGAAGGACTTTTATAGATGGCTGGTTGATTGACGATATTACGACTGGACAGATGGATTCTGATAAATCCCCTCATGTTTATTTCTCTCCCAGTCTTTCCTGTATCTAGTGTGGTACACCACCATGTCCATTCTGGGCCACTACAACAACTTCTTCTTCGCCGCTCATCTCCTGGACATCGCCATGGGCTTCAAGACCCTCCGCACCATCCTCTCCTCTGTCACACACAACGGCAAACAGGTGAGGAGGAGGAGGAGGAGGAGGATGCAGGTCTTCTACTAAGCAGCAGGGGTCACTACAGAGTTAAAGGTTGAGGTTAGGCTTTGGGATCACTAGTGTCAAGCCTGTGTCAACCAAGCTTTGAGATACTTTTGGTTTTTCAGTGGTTATGGCTAACATGGCACACTGTCACATATTAACTTTACAGAGCAACTTGCACATACTATTAGATTTATCTTTCTGGTCAAATACTAAGAGCTCCTGAGAATATTTTGTTGTTTCCACTTTCTCTATATGGTTGGCAAGTATCGTCAATCTCATCGTTTCTTGAGGAACTACAAAATCCTACAGAATTAACGATTGTGTCACAGTTGACCACAACCAAACATTTCCTCATCTGTAAAAGAGGCAAAATACTCGGTTGTAGAATTTGAAATATTCTATAAGATCAAACTTTGATGTACTTATGGCTTTACAGTGGTTAAGACTAACATGTTAGCACACTGTAACATATTTAGACATTAACTTGATCCACAGCAACATGTACATGCTATTTGATTTATGTCTGGTCACATGACTAATCTTACATTACTCTGATAAGGTCTAACAGCTCCTCCACTTTTTGCTCTATGGTTGGCAGGTGTCATACTTGTGCATAGATACTAGATGTTAAAATCATGCTTAGTTATCATCTAATAAATATCTTATGTTAATAAGAAGAATTCAAGTAATAAGGGAAAACAGGGACATGCATCCTTTATGCATCCCTGACTCAAATTCCTTCATTTAATTCCCATTTTTGGACTCTCACTTCTTGCAGAGATTCTCATGACTGACCAGAGGCACAAATCAAAATTTAATGTCACCTCAATCTCCAAGGGTGGACACACACTCCCACACACACACACACACACACACACACACACACACACACACACACACACACACACACACACACACACACACACCTCCCACACACACACCTCCCACACTACGCTGCCTGTGGGCAGATCAATCGAGCTGTCAATCCCAATGCAGTTTACTGCTGCTCCCACTGTTGTTGCTGTTCAGGTCCACAAGTAAAATCAATGTGTGAGCCGTTTCTGAGCAGAGCTTTGTGTCAGATGTGAAATATAAAGCAGCAATTAACTTTTATTCACTGCGAATAAGTGAAGTTTTCCTTCTCTCAACCATCTCATTTCTCGACTCAGTGCCATCGTGTTCCTCGTGAGAGTTTTGCAGCTTTTTTATCTTTGAACAGTGCGTTTCTACGTGAAGCTTGAATTTCATTTCATTTATTTATTTAAGGACAATACACATAATAATCTACATCCCTGTAAATGTGCCAGTGTTAGCCAGCTGGCAAATTTTCCACTGCAGTCCTTTGGTGAGATGTTTTTGAGCCCAAAATCAACAAACAATAACAATAGAAATAGCACTGACAGTTGACGACATACAAGCCATGCAGCACAGTGCAAAACCACAATACATTAATACAGTGGTATAATATATAAACATAGATTAATATAGTCAAATTAAACCCAACTGTGTGATTCCAATGGTTTAGCTGGTGTTGACGGTGGGCCTGCTGGCAGTGGTGGTCTACCTCTACACTGTGGTGGCCTTCAACTTCTTCAGGAAGTTCTACAACAAGAGCGAGGACGAGGACGAGCCGGACATGAAGTGTGATGACATGATGACGGTAAACATTACTCGCATATTTTTAAAGAAGTTCCTGTTGCTCATGTTCGTCCTGGGTCGATACGTCCTGACCCCCGCGGTGTGTTTGCACAGTGCTACCTGTTCCACATGTACGTTGGGGTGAGAGCCGGCGGGGGCATCGGGGACGAGATCGAGGACCCGGCGGGTGACCCCTATGAGCTCTACCGCATCCTCTTCGACATCACCTTCTTCTTCTTCGTCATCGTCATCCTGCTGGCCATCATCCAGGGTGAGCTCAGGAGATACTCACACAATCTTTAAGTGCTATTTACTCGATTACCCAAGTATGTAAATAAATCTCTGTGCAATGCTCCACAACGCAGTAGCACGTGCATCTCACACTCCAGCCTACATTTTTAAGCAGTGAGGGTAGCCGGGTTGCTGCTGCATTCATTACACAGACACCCCACAGTGTACGATATGCTCACTGCACTTCCTTTGTGGCTGCAGGTTTGATCATCGATGCCTTTGGCGAGTTGAGAGACCAACAGGAACAAGTGAAAGAGGACATGGAGGTGAGAGGACATTTCATTCTCACTCACACTCGCCGACCTACGGAGCAGGGACGGAATGATGATGAGGGTTTTGTCCTGTTGAAGGAAAATATAAAATGTCATGTTATATATATTCATTTGTAAATGCGAATCTAACAATAGACTTATACGACAAAAACAAGGGAAGGAGTTAATTTTGCAGACAGTGCTTTGTCTCAAATGACAATGATATTTTACAGAAAACATATTCCTTAACTTTAACACTGTCTGTTAGACAAGTCAATTACTTCCCTCCCTGGGCAAGTTGATTTAAGACATGTGGCCTACTTTTGTTTTTTTAGGCCTTCTGTCTCTCTTTGAAGCAGATGAGGATCAGAGTGCACTTTAGGCCAGTTTTTTTGGTTCTTCAGAGAAAATGGAAAATAAATATTTAATTTAAAATATGATTTTTTTAAAGAAATTCACAGAGAAATAAATGCAAAATACAAGTAAAGACAAAAGATGAAGTTTCCTACGACAGGATTTGTGTTACCTTTTACTTGATGCTAGCTTACAGTAGTGTACATCATATCCCTTTAAATACAAGAATAACCACAGTTAAAGGCAAATTTATAATTAGACAAATAAACCTGATGTCAGACTGAGGAGGAAGACAACATGAATTCTGATTGGTTGATTGTTTCCTTTACTAAATTAATTTTTTCTGAAGCACAAGAAGAAAACCGAAAATAGAAGAATGTGTTACAATCATCATTTTCATTTCTGTCCTCAGACCAAATGCTTCATATGTGGGATCGGTAACGATTACTTCGACACGACACCGCATGGATTTGAGACTCACACCTTACAAGAGCACAACTTGGCAAACTACCTGTAAGTGTCTCACCTCAAATCATTTTACCTTTGACTACAAATGTATAAAATCAACATTGTCCTCTTTCACAAGCACGCGTTGCCTCTTTTCAGTAATTTAACCACATGATTGATGGCTTGAGCACATTAACACAACATTAGGGCCACAGTCACTAACAGCCGCAGTGATCCAGATCACTACGTGGCTTCAGGTCCTCTTTCCACATGTCTCCTTGTTTCCCCTGCGCTCCTCCGCTTATCCAGTGTCCCTCTGACGCCTGGGAGAATAGAAGGTCTCAGTCCATTTGCGCTCACTGTCAGCCGGCCAGAGGATATGTGAGCGACCTCATTATGTTGCTTCATTACTATTTAATGCCGGGGAACTTTATTGGAAAATAGGTTTGGGATGGCGTGCTCTCATGCACTATTCATCGTGATTTGGCACGCTGTGATGCCCACAGAGTTACAGCGGCCCGCTGCCATTTACACTTGATTTTGGGAACAACAGGTGATTCTGTGACGGAGACGGGTGATGGTGTTTCTTTGTGTAGACACTTGCGTCAGAATGTGCGAAGCCTCCTAGTGACACAGAGGTCGACATTTCCTGTGAATTCGGAGTTTGAGATATGAAGTGAGCCCCAGTGACGCTTCTGGTTTCTGTGTTGAGCGTTTGAACTGAGATGAGAAGTGAAGGCAGGAGAATGTGACAGCTTACTGTGACGTATGTGTGTTTCTTCTGATTGGCCTGTGGTTTTTCTCTAAAGGTTTTTCTTGATGTACCTTATCAACAAGGACGAGACAGAGCACACCGGTCAGGTACAGTATGATCATCTGTCTCTGAGGAGTCTTCCACCAATTAAAAGAATCAATTACCCTCCTGTCAGTGTCAGAGATACTGTTGGGGTGTGTGCATCTAAATATCTAATCACACTGATGGATTTTGTGGTGTCAACCCACAGCAAAAAGGTTCTTTGTTTGAATCCCGTTTGGGGCGGGTTCTGTCTGTGTGGAGTTATTATTTTACCCCCATGTCTGCGTGGGTTTTCTCTGTGAACTCCCACAGTCCAGAGACATGGATGGATGACGCTGTTTCCCCACAGTTTAACTCCAGGCCCGTATTTGTGGTCTGCATAGTGTTAAATAAGATATGATTGTACTGAGAATTTTTTTCTAACCAGTGTAGTTTCTACACAAATAGAATTAGATTAAATAAAACAGTAGCTTCCTCTTTCAGTCGTCCTAGATTTTATATAGAAAAGAATTACCTACTTGGCTCAAATTTATAAAATTATTCTAAGCGTTTTTGGTGACCTTACAATTACTAACATATATTAACAAGATTTTGTACTGTATTTTTATATATTGATGAACATTTTATAGCTATAATAATCAATAAATAATAATAACAAAATCACACTGGTATTATCTGATGTCGACAGCTTTGCAATGTCAAGCAGCAAAATAAGAGTTTAAAAGATTTTTTCCCAAATTAACATGAATTAATTACAGTTGAATACATGTGACATAGACTTGGCTTTCATGACCGCTCTCATTATATTATTATACATAGTTTTTTCACCAGCTTTAAATGTAATGTCCTGCATCTTAAGACTGTGTTAATTATGTAAATTATAATTATTAATTAGAAAAACCCTTTTGCTGTTTAAAAAACATAACATGAAAAAGATTAATTGTTCAGCTCTAATCCACTGCATGTTTTGTATGCATGTGATAATGTCCAAAAGTGTAACAATTTTTCTTCCACTAACTCTTGAAAGTGTTTTTCTTTGTGTGTGTGTCCGTCCAGGAGTCGTATGTGTGGAAGATGTACCAGGAGCGGTTGTGGGATTTCTTCCCAGCTGGCGATTGCTTCCGAAAACAGTACGAAGATCAGCTCGGGTAGAGCAGACGCATCCTCTTTACCTCTATCAATATTCAGTGGGCTGCTGGAATTTGTAGTCCGACATGCAGCTTCTGGACTACAACACTACACAGTCATCCCACCAACGGCCTGAGGAGAGACAAGGCGAAACAAGTTTTTATCTAAAACATGAGAAAAGTCTTCTTCTCCCGTCAGCCGTACCTTTGTCACCGTCGGTACAGTGCCCGTCTGTGAGGAAATGAGCTGTAACCAGACATTTAGATTTTTTATTTTTGTTTTGGGACTCGTTTTTTGACAGCGTGTTGCCTTTTACCCCACATAACCCCGAATCATTGCACAATATTTTATTTTGTCTTTTTTGAGAAACACTGGGTTGTGTGGGGTTATGGGACAATGTGTCGGTCACATTATGCACAAGAACCCAACTTCAATATTTTGAGAATGTTGAACTTGAGACTTAAAGCCAAAAGAAAAGCAGAGAAGTATAGTAGATTTATGTTGTGTGCAAAAAATGTGATATGGAAAAGTTTTGTTTTTCAGGTGTTGTAACCGTGAGATGAAGTTTTAGAATGATGTGGAAAAAAAGGTTTATGTAGGATTTTAAAAAATGCCTAAATTTTTTCATGAAGTGCCTTACTGTACTGTAACTACATTACAATGAAGCTATGCAAGACTTTTGTTTATTTCTTTATTGTATGTAAGTACAGTCGTTTTTCTGGAGCAGTGACATGTAGCTGTCCAGAAGTTTGTGGCTGAGGTTTTTCATTTGAAGATGGAAGAACAGCATCGGTTTGATTGGTTTTTATTTTTTTAATTTTTTGCTGAATGCAAACGTTCAAGGTATGAAATGTATAAATACATGAGAATTTACTGAACACCTTCAAACAAGAACAAACATTGAATTGCTATTGTATGGCCATTTGTATGTAGTAGCTTTGCTGATCTGTGCATTTCTTTTGATGGAAAAAAATAAAGAAATCAATGCAACAAATGTGAATACTCCAGCTGTTCCTTTGGACCCGTAAACATCCCATCTTAATGAGTTTTTGTACTTAATAGCAGACCACTAAGCCGAAACGCTCTCCATAATTTCAGCCCTAAAACAGCAGGATGTCCGTCACTGCGGCTAACCCAGAACTTTTCAAAATAAGACACCCACTGTGTGCAAATAGCCTTTAAAAGTCAAATAGTTAATTTGACTTGCTCCAAACC
The DNA here is from genome assembly GCF_022539355.2 of Hippoglossus stenolepis. Taxonomy (NCBI): domain Eukaryota; kingdom Metazoa; phylum Chordata; class Actinopteri; order Pleuronectiformes; family Pleuronectidae; genus Hippoglossus; species Hippoglossus stenolepis. The sequence goes on along the minus strand of NC_061492.1, from coordinate 14,970,152 downwards.
TCAAAGCTATATCATAACCACAACCTTCCTGCGGCTTTTAATTACACTGGGCTGTAAAGCAGTGGCTGAGGAGATTTGAATTTGGAGTTGGTCAGGGGAGCAGGACAGGACCTCAGCGGGCTGCATGATGGGAGTTTTAGCCCTATTACCCATGGTGCCACCTGTCAGCTCGCATCATGTCACCACACCTCAGGCACCAGGGCACCACACGGTGCCGCAGCCTGCTGCTGAGTGCAACTCTGCCTCCTCAACTCAGCCTGGAACAGCTCGGGCGTGTCGACTGGTTTTTATGGTCTGAGCAGATTCTACACATAACTGCAAGAGTAAGCCCACAGATTTATCCCTAATTGTTTTAAAAGCTGCTACCATCATTGTTAATATTATATAATAGTGTTTTTCATGCACCGGGTAAAACAAGGGCGATATTAGAGGAAACACAATTTAAAGTTTGGGATATATTCTAACAAGCAAAGGGGGCTTCTGCATTATTCTCAATCATATGTGGCCATTATGGAAACAGGAAGAAACGATGTGTGAAATCACTGATATGATCATTTATAATAATTTGACAAAATGAGAGTGGGGGGAAGCCATTCTCAACATAAGATAGCAACAATTAAGCCAACAAATAAATGGAGACACAGTATTATAGGCCTACCAATTAAATTCTAGTTTCCAATTATTAGGTTTGGTGGCACAGTGGCAGCCAAACGAGGTTAGGGCTTAATGGCTTGTTGAGGGAGTTCATGCTCATGCATCGTGAGGATTTAGGAATATCTTACTTTTATGCTTTTTATCACAGTTACTTTATGTCTCTAATGAACCTGAAATGTGGCATATAATTCACAAACAGCTGACAACTAACATTTAACAAGAGAAATAATAATTAACTAACAACTGACATTGTATATCTCACTTAAAATCATAGACCAGATAAGAGTGATGACATGACAGCTCCTCAAATGTGAAGCCAAAAGTTCTTGATCGTCCCCTAGTGGCCGGCTGCGGTATAGCTCTTAAATCCCGCCTCCTCCATGTTAGTGGATGGGACATGGACCAAACTAAAAAGTCAACGTACACGTCAACATTTTTTTTCTCAAAGATGTTTTTTGTTGATTTAGGTTTTAGATTTTATGTCAAATGATTGACAGCTGAGACTGACTCGTTATTTGTCGAGCGTGTGTGACAACAGTCCAACTCGTGGCTCTACATTAGCTTCATATTACAGATTGAGTGGAATGAGAGGAAATAACCCTATATAGAACATTTAAAAAAACACGGAAAAGAAACTCCCATCAGTCAAAACCTGAAAAGTGTAAAGACAAGAAACTCCCATGAGAGGAGACAAACACATGTTCAGGTCTCTCTACACACTTACTCCATTATGTTTCCTGGTCATGGAAAAGAAATGGCACAGGGTAGAGAGGGGTCATTTTGTGGGCAGGTTTTTTCGCTAGCGACTCCTCACACATTTACTGTTGCTCGAGTGGTTTCATATCTATGGGTAAAATAGGAGACATGGCCGGGGAATGACACAACCCAAGGGACATTTTACACTTCGTTCTTCCACGGTCCTCTTCACATTGCTGTTTTCCTTTTTTTTGTCATGTACATGTGGTTGAAATGAACCGTTATAGGCTAATTTGGAGATATTGACGTCCTTCCTGTGTCACATTCAGAATCCAATATTTTCCGTGTAATCTCACGACAGACGCCAAATGATTTGCTTTGCTGTGACATCTGACCCCATCGCTCTGTGATACCAGCAAATCACCTATTGCAGCTGAAAGTTGTATCTGATCTTTCATATCCCGAGCCCCGCATGGTGCTCAGCGCTGTGGAGTGACAGACAGGCCGAGAGAAACAGGAGAGCAGCTTGAATCCCAATTGTTGCCGTCACCAGCGGGCGGCGACCTGCAGAGAAACCTCCAACTGGTGACAAGTCACTGCATATGGTCCGGTCGGTGCATCCTGTCAGGGTTCAACTGTTTAATGCAACATCACACAACAAACAACACCTCAACAGCTGAACCAGGTGTGTCGGGAGATGAGAGAGAGAGAGAGAGAGAGAGAGAGAGAGAGAGGCTATTTAGATCATCTTCATTAAACAAGCTTTATCTCCTCTGATGACGCCATTAATGAACAACTAAATCCTACAGGACGTCACTCACCTTCAAGTGAGAGTCTAACTGTGATCTTAATGTTGTGTGTCGTCTGCACTCAAGGTCAACTCACTTGCTCTTTCCTGTGCTTCCTGCCATGGTAGATAGATAGATAGATAGATAGATAGATGCTAATAGTTTCAGTTGGATTGTTTTTTATGTAAGATGGTTAAGTAGCATTATATTACTCGTAGCATGTTTAGGATCTTCTGTGTTTTCTTCATAATATAGCTGGAAATCAAAGGTCTTGCACTGCATTGTTTTTTCAACCAAGAGTCCAAAAAGGATATTCAGTTTGAATAACAACAATGAATATTTGCAGTGGCGTAGCTGGAAACCCAGATAGCATACGGATGTGGGCCACTTCAGTCAATGATGAGGCACTTCAGGCCTTCTTGGGGCCTGGACGATATGAATCTGAGCCTAAACTGGCCCACTTGTAAAATAGCAAATATCTCAAAACGAGGTGTGATCTAAAGTGGCCCATGCGATAAATGGTGAATATGGCACCTTTGGTTGAAATGCAGTAATGCGTTGGCTCACTTGTGGCCCAGATCTGGCAAACGGGAGAGGACTGCCCAAGTGCCATCATCCCATTTGGTATGTGGGCTGGATGACCATGTTCAAAAAATATTTGATTATAGGTCAGCTCTAATTACAACTGTTTGACTCACATTGAAAGCTCCAGAAAGAAACAAATTAATAAACAGGAGCAGTTGACATGTTAGGCAAATACTCTGATCTGCAGAAGTTGTGTTAACAAATGTGTTCACTATTGTACTTGGAAAGCAAAGCAGTAACAGATGAATGTTTACTGATTCAGCATTATACAAGTAGAACAGTGCACACAGGGGGTGAAACCAGGACACAATTTGAACAGATGGAAACAGAAACAGAAATCTTAAAAAATAAAATAGGTAGGAGTGTTTTACCTCGTGTGTGTGTGTGTGTGTGTGTGTGTGTGTGTGTGTGTGTGTGTGTTGTGTGTGTGTGTGCGTGTGTGCGTGCGTGCGTGTGTGCGTGTGCTGGCTAACACAAACCATGTGTCCTGCAGTTCCAATTCTGCAGTACTGGCATCCTCATCTTCGACAGATGTGTTCCTCCCTGAAGCACACTCTACATCAATAAAGTTTATATGCAGTTTTAAGCGTGTGTGTGTGTGTGCGGGCATGCATGTGCGTGTGTGTGACAGAAAGATGAAGCAAGATAGATAGAGATTAGGAACAAACGTGAAAAAGTGAACCAGCAGTGACTGAATTTAAAAAGTCAACAGGAGGAGTGAGAGGAGCGTTTAGGTTTTTCTCCTGGCATTGATTCAACACCTGAAATTACACATTTCTATGGGTTTTTTCCATTAAAATATGAATTCATGGCCTTAAAGGGATAGTTCACAGAAAAATGAAAATTCACTCATTATCTAATCACCACTATGCACGATGGAGGGGTGGGTGAAGTGTGTGAGTCCACAAAACCCTTTTGGAGTTTCAGGGGTAAACCGTGAATCCTTCCTAGGACGTAATAAAACAACAGAAAAAAAAACATAACATGGCTCCATACTGCTCGTGTGGTGTCATCCAAGTGTCCGCAAGTCCACTAATTGACGTTGCAATGCTAGCAGACGTAGCGATGCAAACACGCACCCTGAAACCTGCAAGAGTGTGTGCGGATTTAGTGGTGCGTAGATAATGAGGGAATTTTCTTTTTTCAGTGAACTATGCCTTTAAAATTGCTTGGATGTAAGGCTACTGTCTGCTCATCAAACACACACACCTCTGCTTGCTATACCTAGTAGATCCTACACAACATAGGAGATATGTTTGAAATGGAAAACAAAAAAGATCTAATTGTATAGGGTCCCCTAAAAGTTGTCAGAATGTAAATGTGTTTTATGTCACGTAGAAACATTATGCTCATAGATAACATGAACCTCCAGCTTGACCATTATCCAACAGCTAGGGCGACAGTTAGTAATGTGTTCTACACCCTCTGTAATGCTCGAGAGAAACAAGGGGTATCTTAAGCAATGACTGCTGATTTCTCTCAGGATCTCTCTTTTGCAGACTGTAAATCAATCTGTCCGATGGCTTGTAAGACCTAATTGAACTGGATTGCTGCCTCAAGGAAGCTTTGATAAATCTTTGCGATCGGGGGAAAATTGTTTTTTCCACTGGTTTCACTGACCCTCACTGACGAATTTGACGCCAGTGACCTATATGATGTGAGGACCTCATTGCCTTTAATAGCCCGTTTGAAAGTTATTAGATTCACATATCTGGATTCTTTCAGCAGACAAATTCAAATGACCTAAAACACATTTAGTGAACTGTTGTTTTTCTGGGACATTGTTGGACTGAAGCACTTTGGTTTAGAAAGCACGGCCGGGCTGGGAATCCCTTCACTCACTGTTGTCTCAGAGAGAAACGAGCCTCCTCTGTCAACTCCCGTTTGTTTCATCTTTGGACAGATTCAAACAGACGCCCTACGAGAACTAACATTTCTCTTATGTGTTTGCACATCACTTTGAATGTGTCTACTGCCAATGACACCACAAACCAAATGTAATTATTCATTTATACCTCACGGGAACCTGGACACCACCTCTGCTTTAATTGACTTTTCTTGTCCTTGGATTTTTGCAGAGCACCGGGTCTTGTGCAGAGGATGTGTTACATGTCCAAGGTCAGAAAGAGGTGCTGTTGAGTAACTGAATGCTGCTGGGCCAGCAGTGCAGACAGTGATGTGAGGTGAGGTGAACAGTGCTGAATGAGGGGTTGAAGTGAGCTGAACAGGCTGCTTCGTACTCCACGGGTGTTCTATTGCGCTGACGCAGCAGGAGACAAGTCAAGTACGGACCCAGCTCTGACACCGGGCCAAACATACCTGGAGAGGATGAGTGATGAGAGTTGTGTGCTCAGTGACTTTTCAGAGTGGCTCAGTCTGTCTATACGGCTCAACTTTTCATGATACTATTTGTTCAACTGGCAAATGAGATTGGTTGCCCGTAAATGAAAGGATGTCCTTTAACTCTGAATATAAAGCTGTAGCTAGTGGCCATTTGGTTTTAGTGTAACAACTGGTTGAACAAAACCCAACTTCCAGTATCTCTAGAAGAGGAAGTGTGACCACATACCTCGCAGTTAGAAGTAAGTTTGTTTGGGATGGCCCAATTGGAGGCAACTTTGCAAATTGTATATTTGTCGATATCCTGTGTTTTTGTGAATTTGCACTGAATTAAACATTCAGAGACAGGAGGAATATGGTTGTTGTGTCCATTTCTAGCTAATTTGAAGTCGTGCATCAGAGCGGATGTAGCTGTCTCCCTGTTTCCAGTCTTTGTGCTGAGCCGCTGGCCACAGCTTCATATTTAACAGACGGATGAGAGTGGTATCAGTTTTGGAACACAGCGGAGAGGTAGATGAGAGGCAGATGAGAGTATCACGCAGAGCATCCGAAACTACATGAGGAAGAAAGAACATTTGTGTGAAGCAGAGAAAAAGTCACACCTTAAAGCTTGTTGACGATATTATCCGCTTACTTTTAATTTCACCTCACACGGATCCACCTGCTGTTTGCCACCAAAGATAATTTCTGCGACACAGGGAACCATTAAACATGTTTGTTCCAATTAGTACACGAAGCCAAAGAAACATGTTGGAGTTATAGTCTGCCTGGCTCAGAAAAAAATGAATGACTCCAATCAAGGTAATCATGCGGGAGGTTGTAGTCGATGAGTGTAAACACGTACTGTAATTAGTGTTTTTTTCCCGACCACCAAGTTGTCGTTCAATATGCCGCAAGCTTCCTGAATATAGTTTCTCAAAGCAGGATGCCACCTCTTTACGGAGATTAACATAATTAGGGTTTGATCGCGCCATGTGACATACACACAGTGAAAAGCAAAGAAATACACGAGGGGGGGAGGGGGGTTGCAATATTAGTCAACATAAGCTAGAACAGCTGACTGATGACGACCATGAAGACAGAGATTGTGTGATTTAATCTCGGGTCGCTCCTCCTATCTTTGAAAAATACAGGCCATTACCAACACAGCATGATGCTGAGTAATGCAAGTTGAGGAAGGACACAGACATTTTTCAAGATCTCCCTCCATTCTTCTGAGCTGTTTTGGATTTTCACTTCATGGCCCATTAACTCTTCCTTGGATTGTTCCCCAGAATCAGTAGGGTGTGCTGAAGAAGGGAAATGGTTTGTTCTTATAATGGTGGTACATGTCACAGTGAGAGCAGAGAAGGTTTGGTAGTTGAGAGTTGGTACTAGTAGACTTTTGCCCTGTCCAAATTCAACCTTTAGCCCTACCACTTGGCCCTACACCTTCATTTTGAACATGAACCGTAGTGTATTCAGGACCCCCCTAAAAAACAAAGGGGTAGACGGAAATTCCTGAATGCTTTACGAACGGACGAAGCGAATCATGATGGCGACAGCTGCGGGTAAAATGCTCTTCAATCTAAGTACGACATTTTTGGGGTTTGAAGGCGGGAATAGCGAATTTCCTGAACCGCTTGTAAAGGTGATTCAGTGACATTTTAATTTGCTACTGGATAAATAAAAGATTTTCCGCTGGATTTGGGCACATTTTCATTTTTATTTTGCAAGAGTAACATAGTAAAATGTAACTATTGTACCACAAGCTCACTGTGTCTTGTGCCCTCCTGTGTATTCTTGATCGATGCAGTTTAATAGATTTCAAACATGTTTCGGTGCAAAAATGATTCTGTACAGGAGTTGCATTTATTCGATCACCTGAGGCCCAGCTGGTGAGGGACTGTTGTAGCAAAAGCTGCCAACCTGGACAAGGAGTGGGGCAGCTCTGGCACATTGCACATGGCAGGACTCCATATCTCATAGCCGCCCTGAGGTTAATAAAGAGGCGAGCAATTATGTAATTTTGCTCTAGACAGCACTGAAAATGGAAAACAGATACAACAATGCCATTTGCTGCTTTGTGGAATCCTTAAGTGCGTTCCACAGGTAATTTCAACATGACATGAGCTTATAAAGGCAATTTACAATTGTTTTTTACTCCGCCTTATTAAATTTTGTGTCCCAAGACTTGGTTGTTAACTTAGACAGCTTTAGGTTATTGTGCACATAAAAACATGGCAGGCATGTTGTCACCAGAGTCCAAAGCCAGTATCTGTAATGGGTTTTATGCTGCCAGAGTCATCTTGCTGTGAGATAAATGGAACAATAAGTTATTGATTAGAGATACTATCGTGGCTGTAACTCCCACCTTGAGAATATTTTCCTTCTGTTTTGGCTGCAGATGGAACACTGGTGTTGTAATGCGACAGCCACCACGAGGCTGCAGTCACCGTTAGTGATGGGCCGCTACATCTCTGCAGTTTATGAATTACCAGCAGTGATTTGGATTGTAAGACCCAGAACTGCTGTTCTGGGTCTACTGCTTGAGATTTTTTTTCCTTCGCTCTCTTCAACCAGTAGCTACATGCAGAGTTACTGAGAGATGAGGTGGACATGTGTCTGTTCATCAAATAGACTGTAGATAAAGATGGACGACGCATCTCCACTTCCTCCCACTATCCACAAATGAAGCAAAAATATCCCAGATGTGAATCTTGTGTATTTGGAGCCATAGATGGCACAGTAGTGATCGTGGGATGGAGGCATAGTAGTGCGATCCATGCTCGACCAATCGTGAGTCAGTCTAAGCTGTCAATCAAGATATTCCACCTCATTTCTATAGCATCAAATAACCAAACCAAACAAACATCAGTTTGATAAAAATTACCAAAATGAGAGAAACCATAAAAATGATTTATTGGATGTGTACTTTGACTCTTTAGTCCCATCAAATAACATGGAGGAGGCATGATTTATGACCTATACTGCAGCCAGCCACCAGGTGGCAACTGAGATGCTTTGGCTTCGCTTTTCGGGGACAGTGATGACATCCATATTTATAAACAGTCTATAGTTCATCCACAGTGTTTGAAAAAAAATGTCTGACCTTCATCACTCATTTGATATCGTCCATCTTTTGCTCACACGCTTAACTGTTACTGCTTAGTACTGTGTGTATCGTTGTGTAAATTTTGCTTTCAACCACAACAAAGTCTTCCAACACCATGCAAGACCTTTGAAAGCATGACCTGTGTGAGTTATTATCCAAAGTGCTGCCTTAGCTTTATTCTTCTTACTCAACTCCGCAGCTTAGTGCAAGTTCAACCAATTAGCACACAGCACCACAGGAAAGTGAATCTCATCAATAAACCATGGCACATTATTATAGGATGGAAATGAAAGATTCATGCTCGAGAATCCTAAAATGACAAGTACGGAACTTGAAACCATCAAAGTGCACTTTATGAATGAGCTTTGGTTCATCCTGGAACTTTTGGAGGGATGTCACTTTGAATATCTCCTCCACGGCCCAGCTGTATGAGGCCGCACTTCTGACAGTGGATGCATCAGGAGTTCTCAGCAGTTGGGGGAAGCCATCTGTGTTTATTTTCCATTAAGAGCGGCTCTCTCATCTCTCTTCATCACGGATACACTTTACATTGTATGTATTAATTAATTATTCAGCGGTATTGAAATGGGCTGATCTCGCTGATGAGCACTGTACTTACAGATTAAACTTTCCCAGCATGCCAGTGGAGATATTCAGCAGCAGCGTTTCTGACTCATGCCGGCTCCATTTATCTACACAAGAAATGAATTGGTAAAGCTGAAACAATATGGCGAGGCTTGCTTTAGGCGAAGCACAGCGAGGTTTCACGAGGATGGAGAATTCAGCTGGGCTTTTGAGATTTAATGCCAAATTCATGAGCTGGGCTGTGTGTGTGTGGGAGCGAGTAATTTGGGCGGGATGCTAAATTGTTTGTGTGGAGGGAGAAGGGACCACATGATGGGCACTGGCTGCACGCCCAAAATAAACACCTTATCGGAGGAGTTGGTGCAGGGTGAATGGCCCACAGACATTAGCCTGCTGAGGACACCTGACAGTTATCTAACCTACTTAGCATTCAGCACCGTGCCGACTGCTTAGGGCAACAAACACTATTTTAATGCGGTGCAATTTTCATCAAGAGCAAGCAGGGGGACTATTGTGTGTGATAATTTTAGTAGGAACTTCAGCAAGTCCAGGCAAGTGCTCAACAAACAAACACACAAGGATGAAAAACACACCAGAAACTCATTATAAGTCTGTAGATGTTAAACGTGCACATTAATACAGGCAAAGTTGTGGCTTCTTGGTTGATCAAAAATAATAATGACATTATTCAAGATAGATTAAATCTAAAGTTGCAGAAGACTCACTCAGTCTACAGGTGCATGAGGGCCAATGAGTTTCTAAGCCACCGTGTCGCTCCGGTCCACCTCCTCACAGCTTCACATCTCTCCCTCACTTCAACCAGGACTTCACCTGTGTTGAAGTGATAGTATTACAGACTAGAATGACACTCAGTAGAGCACAAACCACCGCCAAGGTCCAACAGTCCCCTTAAATCAAGCTGCACACATTCTTTTCCCCTGGGAAATCTGTGAAAATGATGAAAAACGCCCTATCTCGCAATGTTAAAGAAAGTGAAAAAACATAGCTGGATCCACCCTCTGATTCGGATCCGTACCGAAATTGAATGGGTTCTTTCTTTCCCCATCCCGCATCCTTCCACCAAGTTTCGGGGTAATCCATCCTAGAGTTTTTGTGTAGTCATGCTTACAAACAAACATACAAACCAAAAGACAAACAGACAACGGTGAAAACATAAAATAAAAATATCTTGTGTCGACACACAAAACCGTTGCTGACTGTCTTTATGCACACACACATATACATATGTGAAGCATGTTAATTTAACTGCAGTGAGCTATATTGTTTTGAAGGTTATGGTGCATAATAATGCAGTTTCATCCCTTTTTTTCACTCTGTAACTTATATTTTATAAACGGTTCATAAGAAACCAGGACAGAGAAAATGAAAACCATGACAGAGGGACAAATGATTTGCAAATAAATTCTTAGATTACAAGCTTCAGTTTGGAAAATATGATTCTGAGTGAATTCAGAATCAGGGTTAAGTAAGGTGTCAGAGTAGAGAGCGTGGTGAAAATAATCGGGTAATAAAAATATACTGGTATTTGCATATTAAAGTTCATCCTAATTTAAAAAGGTCATTTAAAGCTACAAAAGGAAAGCAGCAGAACAGGTAATGAAATATTGTTCATTTAACTCTAACGGACTGCGAGGCATATGAATGTGACTGCTGATAACATTTCCATCCCTGCTGGGCAGTGCCGTCCCCAGGTGACATTAGAATACAGCCACAGGCTTGGCATGGCTGGGAAAACCTTTATTTTCAGTTAACTGCGCCGACAAATTACTGCCAAACAAAATGAGAGAAAAGTCACAACAGAGGCCGAGCTTAAAGGAGAAAGCGCTGCCTTGTGTGTCACAACTTACTGAACGTTTCCACTCAGTCAGAGCAACGTCCTGAATTCATGCCTCACATCTCAAACTTTCACTTTAATGGGTCTGACAATGGAATCGCCTATTAAGCTAGTTTTGGCCAAACCGATGTGTACGTACAAATCTGTGTCCCTCGGGTGCCATTAGAAAGGGCGACTGGGTCGGCCCCTGGTCCCAGTGAGGGGCTAAGCTGCTGTAATTTGTGGCTTCAGAGCAGTGAGTGGAGGCAGTCCCACCATGTGGCTGTGTCAGGGCCTCGTGGAGCTCCGATAATGAGGCAGGTTGCCTCATTAAAAGCCATGAGGCCTGCACACAAAGGAACCTGAGATCAAAAGCCTTTAGTATGACTGTGCACACATGCTTTGGACCAGAGTATTAACGGCACAATGTTACACAAACGTCCTCTCCTCTTCTGCTGCTACTGCTGCTGCTGCTGCTGTCTGGCACATTAAAGCAGCTCAGCTGTGTGTTTTGCTTGTGGAAATAATTTATCATTCTTTCATATTTAACATCAACAACAAAAAAAGAGAAGAAAGATGGTCTCTTAGATCTGTGAGGTGGAGATGACAGAACAGAGATTGTATTTGTAACCTTACTAGACAGAGATTGAGGAAGATTTCTCGTGCATCAGAGATACTGGTTTGAAACGGCACCATCATTTCTTTGCATATTTTGTAATGGTATTTATCCTCCTGACTGTGCTCGGTATGGAATACTTCACGTCTTTATCTCTTACCATGCTAGCTGTCCAGATTGATATCTTAACAATTATTGGATGGTTTTTCATACAATTTCATGGTCCCCTGTGGATAAATTGTAATACAGTACTTTGGTGATTTTAACATGAGCATTGCCATCATGGCTTGGTTCTGCTTCATTTAATGGCTCTATGAAATGTGGTCAGTGTTAGGGTGTGGAATCCCACACCCTAACATTAAGTTGCGTTAGCTCAGGTTATAACATATTGTTTGTTTTTCGTTTATCCTTAACGTGGATCCCCTCCTTGTCACGTCCCCTAAGGCAGTTCATAACAAATGGAGGCTCAAATGGAATAACCAAACCCATTCGCCATTCCTGCTAAAGTCTTCAGGTGCCTCCATTGGTGTTAAGGAACAGTCCCTTCTCACTGTAGTCACACCAAGGACACGCCTGAAGCTGCCTGTCTCCCTCACAGGACACTGATTAGTCTGGACCACTGTGGTTCAGTCACTAGCAAACTTGGATTCTTGGTCGGGAGAAATCCATCCCTGTCATAAGTTTATTTTATAACATTATGGAAAGGTACTACACAGCAGTGCACATATCCTCAGTTGTTTGTTTGTGAAGCCGTCTATAGAACTTTCTGAGTCATTTTAAAGGTCTCCACCTTGCTGCAGGCTTTCTTTTCTAATCCCAATGCAGTTAAGTTGCTCAATAACATGTTTGCGCTCAATAATATATTTTGCTGTGGGCAGTGTAATGCATTTAATGCTTTATGGTCTCTTCAGTTCTCAAAAGTTCAAGAGTATATTTTTGAAAGTAGATATATAAAAACATAAATCACATTTTTTTCATCAAACATGTTTTAACCTGAGAAACTTTAACGCATCTATTCAAGATAAGAGAATCTTCGATATCTCTCTTTTCATAAGCATCACACTTCTTTAACATGGTGGCATAAGGACCTTTCAAACACTTGAATGTTTTATCTTCAGATAAAACATCACCAGCTCCAGAAAGCATGAAATGTATGAGGTGGTTCGGAGTCAGACATTTTGATGCCCATCTTTTGTTGCATCAAATCAATTATACAGCGTGCTACATTGCTGGAATTCCACACAGGTCCTTGAAAACTTGAAGCAAAGAGTCTCGCTGTCATCGACTGAGCCGTTAAATAATTACTCATCTCGTCCTTCCTCTGCCGGCATTTTGCCACTGAGCTGTAAGGAGTCATGGGGGGATTGATGGTGAGTGTGTGCGTCAGGGATCAGATGAGATGCGCTCTGACAGCGCCGCTGCACAACCGCTGGACTGCACATGTCGGGATCCAGACAGCATATGTACAGATAAGAGTGAGAGAGTGGCGTCGTGGCTGTGTTTTATGGGTCTGGGGGTGTATACGTCTCCGTGTCTGTCATCCGTCTGTGGCTTTGAGCGACAGATGTGTGCATGTTGAACTGTGTGAATAGTTTGTTGGAATATCCAGTGGGGCTTCAGGGTTATTGTTTAACTTCTTTACTTCACTGAACACCGGGGGCTGTTTAACGTGTGTAAACATCCAAACACGGGTCCCCAGGTGCATCAGCTGAACTCAGGTTAGTGGCTCTGTCATCAGACACATTCAGAGCTCGTGGAGCTCAGGCCGTGAGGAATGGATGAGGACGGGCAGATGCTCAGGCATGAAATGCTTACCAAGGAATTTCAACAGAGCGATAGAGAACTAAAGTGACAGAAACAGAGGAGGCGGAAAAACTGAATGAGTCACCATGAAGAACACAACGCATATTCTTCTGTTTCTCGTGCAGATGAGTCACAGTCGAGTAACGTACAATGATGTTTTTGATGCTTTTATCCTTCATGTCATATTTTCGCATGATCGCTGGCATTTGGGAGACACGGCAGTGGAGATGAAAATGCTAATCTAGACTTTATCTCTATTTCTGTGCAAACGGTCGATGACGTTGAGCCCAAGAGGCGATGACGCAGGCGCTCAGGGCAGCGGTATAGTGATTTGGGTTTTATGTCAATATTTTCCTGCTGCTGTATCTCAATATCCCAATTAAATGTTAAATAAACAATCATAGATTTGTGCTCTCAACCTCTTCTGGGTTATCAACAGTGCTATGACCATTCGTATTGATTAGTAAAGGTAACCATCCATCCATCCATCCATCCATCCATCCATCCATCCATCCATCCATCCATACATCCATACATCCATACATACATCCATACATCCATAATTACATAATTACATACATCCATCCATACATCCATAATTACATCCATACATCCATACATCCATACATCCATACATCCATACATACTTACATACATCCATACAGCCATACATACATCCATACCACTTATACTTTGAGGGGTTGTGGGGGGCTGGATCCCAGCAGACATTGGTTGAGATGCAGGTTAAACCTTGGATAGGTCACAAGTCCATCACAGGAACGTTCAAATCCAGAACATTGTCACTCTGAGTGGACAGTGCTAACCACTGCACCACTGTGCCGCCCAAGGTATCCATTATTCATTCTGCATAACGACCAGAATTGCATAAAAAACTCCCCAAATTACACCATTCTCTCTTTTGCTGTTGAGTCATTAAACTGAAGGTAGAACCGAGCCTTTAAAGTCAGCAGTCATAATTGTGCATGCAGTAGCTGGTGAAAGGCCTAAATTCTGGGATATTTTTTCTTCTAAGTAATTTGAAATTAAATTAAGCATTTTAACCTTTTGGTTTAGGGGTCTTTACCAAAACAGACCAACTTATTTAACAGTAGCCTAATTTTATGGAGCTACAGAGACCTCACCACTTCCAAAGTGAATTACTTTCAGTGAGTCGTTGTTTGTGAAAACCTGGTCAAGCCAGTCGCCGCCGAAAAAATTTGATGCTGGTCTGTCTGAGATGTTCTGTTACAGATGCTTTCTTCCCTTTTGGCTGCTCCAAGCTTCAACCTGTACCTACATCTTAAATTGACAAGCATCCAGTTTTTTAGCAGCAAGTGAGTTTTCATTGTGTGGTTTTTGCAATTGTCTTGTGGATGTTGCGGTTGTGTTGTGGCATTTGTACCCATGTTGTGGCGTTTGTAGTTGTGTTGTAACTTTCGCATTTGTGATTTCCATTTATGCGCTTGTGTGAGACATCTTGGTTCCACGTAAACAAGAGCCAGTAAACTCTGAAGGTAATGTTGGATCTAACAAAACAGTTAAAACATTCTTTAGAGTAAGTGCACCAATGTATGCTAACAACACATTGCTCTAAGCAAATGGACATTCCTCTCCAGTGATCAATACCCATTAGTTTGGCCTGAAGAATACTTCATTGTGAAACAGCCTTTTCTTTTTTGGCAGTCCAACTTCATGCTGTACTCGCAGTAAAAAGCCGCCCTGGCTCTAATCCACTACAGTGATCTGAATTTATTTCTTACAGGAATGCATTTCCAGAGAAAGGTGTTCCATTTTAAATGGCTTCAAACATCTGATGCACAAATGTCTTGGATTCTTGTTGTTGTGGGATGTTTGCTGTGACGTACAACAGTAATGGATGGGCTGTGAATGCACCTGAGGGCACAAACACTCAAGCACTTGCAAGGGATCTATGTAAGTGTTATGACATGTGAATTAAATGTGAGAATGTCTCTTCATATGTCCTCAAAGAGACCCTGTTTATTATCAGTGACATACAAAGATAAATGAAGAAGCACAGCTCTTGCAGTGCAGCTCAGTATTGGTTGACTCCTTGATCACCAATCACATTTTGAACACCTCCAAATCACATTAGACTAAATAAAATGAGGTAGTTATCTCCGATCTGTGTTTCAGCTACACGCTTTGTGGCTGTCGCTCACTCCCTACCCCCATCTTATCTCCATACGTCATGTTGTGCATGATCTATAGCTCAATAATATTTGTCTGTTGGGTTCTGCTCTGTATATCACTCCTGGGGGGGTTGACATATGATATCTGTTTCACAGTGCATTAGGGAATAAGCCATTCCTGCAAATAAACGTATGCAACCATCCACTTTCATCACCTTTATTCACACACAATGATTATTGTCTGAATTATTCATATTTTTTTTATTTTCTTGTATGAAGCCAGTAATGTTTTCTTTACCAGTGGATTTTTTAAAGCAAATTATACTTATTGTGAGTGAGTGTAAACTGTAAAGGTCGCCATTTAAAGAAATGACCCTTGTTTGTCAATAGATTTGTTTTAAAAGCAATAGTTTGACATTTTGACTGAGAAATCACTTTCTCTTGGAGCTTTAGATGAAAGGACAGATATCACTCTCATATCTGAGCAGTTACTATGAAGCCACCAGTTAGCTTAGCTTAGCACAAACACTGGAAACAGAGGGAACATTTTATAAAATGGTCACTATGAATACAAAAAATATTTTGCTGTGTAAAGAAGTTTATCTTTACATTCAAAGTACAATTCATATTACTGGCATTCACTTGACACGTGTGTGTATGTGTGTGTGTGTGTGTGTGTGTGTGTGTGTGTGTGTGTGTGTCCGTTTGAGACAGTGAGTGACGTGAAGCATTTTGCTGAGCTGCCAGGAGATACTGGGTGGACTGCGGAGGAAAACACTGATGATGTATTAGAAAGGAGTCATGAAACCTAAATTAAAAAAAATCTAATCAATTACATTAAAAGAATAATAAATAAAACAACACACCCTGACGGTGTGAGGTGAATGTGGGTAGATAAAGCGTGCGACCCTGGAAAAAAGCTTTCGTCTTTTGACCTATGAACTCACTTCCACATTTACCTTCAGGTTTCAGTGGGACATGTTTGTCATGGAGTTAACGCCGGCTGTTCGTCACCTATGCGAGCGCAGCTGGCGGATGCAGCAACCGTCAGGTGAAGCCCTGCCAGCCTCACCAGTGCTGTGGTGCTAAAACAAGAATGATCACGGGTTGATGGAGCGACGGCACTCATCTGTGAAGCCAAATTATCTCCCTTTCTCTCTGACACTCACCCAAACATAACACCAGGTTACACGGAGCCATCACAGGTTCGGCTCACTGCTCATGTAACGGAGGGTTAAAGGAGATTTTACCTGCGTATGACTGTATAGACGCATGGCAGCGATTTGAGGTCATCTCGCGCTGAACTGGGTCTATGGGTTAGCAGTGGCTCTCGATGCCAGAGACAGACACTCTGTCACAGATTGCGTCATGCTGGATGTAACAGTGTCTTTTTGGCCCACAACAGTTCTATCTATAGAATAGTGGAGACTGCTCTGTTCAACTGATGTTGAGCACAAGTCTTTGATTTTGTGACAAGTGGCGCATGTGGAAGTACTTTGTTGTGATGGGCGTCCTCTGACTTCAGACCCAGGATATGTTCAATCTCTGAAGCAATCATTTCTATCATTTTCAATCAGGACGTTGGGGCAGCATTCGTGTTTATTTTGAGTGCACATTCTTTTTGAAGTATGACATGCAAGGTTTCATGACGCTATAGTGGAGCAGAAATTCAGGAGGGTAGAGCTGACCTCAACAAGGTTCAAGCTCCAAAACAGGGGCTGGATATTGTATTAGTGACCGTGTATAGATACACTCTCCACTGTGAGGTGGTGTTGAATGTTTTGATGACCAGATCGAAGTTTGGGTAAGAAATTGCAGTTCAGGTGTCATGTAGTGAAAAAGACGGAAAACAAAAAATGACACGACATCCCATTTAATTTCAGATCCCGCCTCATCTTTCTCTTCACAGCGCCTCTTGCCATCATCTCTCTGAAGGTGATGGTCAAAAGATCAAAAAAGCAATTGAACCTGACAAAAAAGGTGTCATCTCCTTCTGGCAATTTACGGGACACCTTTTTGCCAAAGCTTTTTTTTTAGCAAGAGACTTACAGCTCAGGAGGAAAACTTCAGATCATGTGCTCATTCGCTGTATTGGGGGAATTGAAAGAGAGGGTTGATAACACTTTGCATAAACAGAGAAACAGCCTGACTCTATCCATGAATTAACACAGTGCATGTTGTTTCTTTATTTCGTTCAGGAACTGCAGTGTAAAAACCACAGGTTGGGGTTTTACATCATGTTGTGTGCTGCACCATTTCTTGGCTGCTGCACAGTGATGTCCCAGAGTTCCTGTGAGGTGACTTGCCAGGTTGTTAATGAGCTTTAGAGGTGCCAACTATAGACTGCACAAGAAACGTGGCGGCTCCGCAAAAAACGAATCCAGAGCGTCTTGATCGCCACCTTTTGGCTGGCTGCAGTATTCTTTATATATCTTACCTCCTCCATGTTAATGGGTGGGATATGGACCAAGCTAAAAAAAACTAAGTTTTTGTCAAATGGAGCGAAGCTTACCATCTAGTTCAGGCAGCCAACTCGAGCTGCACTCCTCCAATAATGTTATGCCTCATTGTCTCACGTCTGAGCCTAGACAACAAACACAAACTATGTTCTGCTGCAATAAACATTTCAAACGTGAGTTGTCTTCTGTCACTTTAGATAGTTCTTGTCACACTGATGTTTGATCGATTAGTAATTCTTCTGGCAAGTTTGGTTTGAATTAGTTATTTGATGCCATGACAAGAGGGTGAAACATCATGTGCAAGATTGCAACTTCGTATCCAGGATATTTTGGCTTCATTTCTGGATAGTGGGTGGTAGATAAGTAGAGACGCTTCTGTGGACAAGTTCTCCTTGTCTCCTAGGATTATTATTAAAACGACAGCACTTTTCTGCTGTGTGGCAAGTTGAATGGTCTGTCTGTTTCCATCTCTCACCTCAGAGAGAGGCAGATGGAAGCATTCAGCGGGTGGTCCTGAGTTATTTGAATAATAAAAAGACACAGAAGCCCATCCAACATGAGAGCGGGGCTGTGCCCAGACAGACGGGCAGGGTAAGGGAGACGGAGATCAGATATTGATCACTCTCTATCAATTATTTTACTCCTTCTGTGTCTCCCTGGGGTCAGACGGGAGGGTAGCCATGTTCGAAAAGGTGTTCAGTTTAGTTTTTCTCCTCACAGTGGAAATTTGGCTGCTGCTGATAAGAATGAGACATTGGGCTGAGCTCCTTTGAAGCCTTGAGTCTGGAGACCAATAAATCAGTCGAATGGAGGCTGGACAAAATGATAGAGAGGGAGTCTGGGCAGTTTGTACACAGTGTCCACAGCAGGGACTGCGTCGGGATGCACATGAGCAAGTACACATATCACACGACTGTAGACATAAAGATAGGCGTTAACCCATTGAACGTGGTGTGAAAAGGAAAACTATAACTTGGGTTTGTAGCCTCATGGTTGATGCATTTATTGTAAGTCGCTTTGGATAAAAGCGTCAGCTAAATGAAATGTAATGTAATGTAATGTTTTCTTTTGGTAAACATTAAACTGTGAGGGTGTGTTTTCAACAATGGGTGGAGATATGGGTGTGCTGAATGGTCCTTTATATAAGACACACCCACTACAAGTAACATTTACCATGAGACACACCCATTTCAGGTATCATTTACTATAAGACACGCACACTACAAGTAGTCAAACTATGAATCGCGCCCACAACATGAAATGTGTACTATAAGACACGCCCATTCTACGTAACATTTACTGTAAGACACACCCGCTACATGTAAAATGTACTATAAGACACGCCTACTGCAAGCCCACACACATATTTCCAACGGTTTCTGTCACTCATTAAGCTCATGCAAAAAGCTGCAAAAACAAACCTATGCCATACTTATATACAGTTTTATGTCCAACACATCTTAATTAACTTAGTCTTTTTGTGTGTTTGGTTCCTTCATTGTGACGATCCAATCATGTGACAGGATGTGCACAACAGTATAAATAATTGCTCTGTAATTCATGGTCTGTAATCTAAAGCTTCACCCACATGGATTACGTTGGAAGTGCTTATTGCTCTCGTAACATGAACACGCGTGCAGAGGTCCGCGCGGCCTCGTCTCACCCAGACAAGGTCACTGTTGTTGACGCAGGAGTGTCTGAAGTGTTGGTGTTGGATGTCGGTATAGGAGTGCAAACCACAGGTCCACAATAACAGCTCAATCAAGGCCGCCTACTAGCTAATCTCCTCTGTCAGTGCAACATTAAAGTTGCATTGTAGAGAGGGAGAGCTTGTGTGCCACGAGGCCCCAGCTGATATCTGGAGGAGGTGAACAAAGCTGGTGTTTATCGGAGACATGGATACTGCCAGATTCTAATTTCAGTGTCAGCACGTACATATTCATGACCTTTCATTCTGTATAGCTTTGATAAAATATTGAATAACTTTCTTAAAAGTCGCACAATCATCAATAGTTTTTTTGTAAACAAGGTGTTTATGTGGCAAAATGCTTGAAACCGGCAAAACCATCGTCTGAAGAGCTCCAAACACACCCGTCTTTTATACTCGGGTATAAAAGTGAGCTTCACAGCGGGGGGACTTGTAAATCCACTGACACGGTACAAGGTATTGGAAAATCATTATATCAAAAAAGGAGATTTTGCTCGGGGGCCAGCGGGAGACAGAAAACTAAAAAGGAAAATAGGCAGGCGCGTCGGCAGATAAACATTCGTTGCACATCAAAGCCTCGGAGAGAGGGAGAAGGCCGGCGGAGGAGTCGATACTTTCAGCCGGCATGGAGAGACATACGCCAGGGATCAACTAGATTAAAGGAGGCTGCGGAGTGAGGGATTGATCATGTCAGCGAGGTTATTCTGCTGGGGCTTTATCGTTTATAGTGATGGCGGTTAATCTCTACTTTGGCTAATAAAAATAAAGCCATCAACAAAGTGTTGGAGGTCATTATTCAGCTAAATTAAGCTCACTTTGGACCTGTCCTTCGCTCGAATTAATGAAAAGAAAGGACAAAAATGGAAAGGAGGAAAAAAAAGACGTCACAATTGCACCGTGTAGAGGCTGATCTTTTTTGCCAGCATATGGGTGCACAATTGGGTCAGGGGATAAGCAAGCCCCTGTGGACTGTGGACAGATGCAATCCATCTCCGGCTGTGTTGATGTCCTCCCCCATCTTGTCTCTCTCGCAGGCACGCAGTGATCAGACAGTGACCTGTGGAAAAAACAGCCATGCCTTCAGGATGCAGATGAGGATGAGAGGAGAACGCTCTCTGAACGACGGCAGATTTCAGCGCTCCTCTGACATCTGCTATCATGACGTATCATTAGGAGCTTTTGCGAGTATGCCTTCTCCAGAGAGGATGAGGCAGGGATGATCAAATTCAAACGGATATCATGAGGGGGGAAAAAAGAAAAAGAAGAATTGGAAAACCATTATTTTGTGGTTCTCATGTTAAAGGTCATTGCAGTTGTCAATTTCCAGTCACACGTTTAATTTTGAAGTTAATAATGCATCGGTTTGTCATGATTTCATGATTTAATCAATACGGCAAGTTGTACAAAGATAATCAATATGAACGAGCTCAAAAAGGCGGCATCCTTGTACGTGTGTGTGTGTGTGTGTGTGCGCACCTGACCCCGTGTGTTGTGTAATGTATGGTAATATCAAATGAAAAATATGACGACCCTATAAACTTTGTGCAGGTCAGCGATTCAGTGGTAATGATGAGCCAGGTGTCTGTCCCTTGGCCGTGTGCCTGGAAACGGCATTAGATTAGACTGTCAGGCAGGGCGGGAAGTGGAGGGACGGTAAGATGGGTGATATACGGCGCTCTGTGGAACGGACATGGCGGGACTTTCATGAAACGCATCAATCATGTCATCAGCATACAGTGGCGCTCTGACCTAGTGGCAATATAATTTCAGTGTGCATTATGATGAGTGTCAATGTGAAGTATGGGAGCGTGTGTTTTCCGTCCATTATCCGCTAACCAGATTTTTCTGCTTCTCAGGGAAAAGTGCAGGTCTTATTCTGAGTGTGTTTGCACAGAGGTCATCGGGTTATCTCCACGGCTACCGACTTTATATTTTTAAAATCTATTCTATTTATGTGTTTTGTCTCCAGATTTTTTTATCTTTTGTCTTTTATTTTGATTTGAACTATTCTAGGTACTTCATTTCTTTACTCTTACTTGATTACACTTGCACTTATTACCTATTTCTTTTTTTTATTTCCTTTTCTTTTAAATGTCATTTTTAACACGTCCTTATGTTTCTTAAAATTTGATTAACATGTTTTTATCTGTGTTGTATGTGTAGCACTTTGAGCTGCATTTTTACGTACGAAAGGTGCAACGCAGGTAAAGTTTATTATTATTATTATTATTGCCTGATATCAGTATTGGTATAGGCCCCCAAAACCTGTCCTGGGTTTAAAATGCGAACAATCATCTCAGAACCCCTCACATTAATCCTGCTGCTCCTTGGGAGAGGGGAGGGGGGGTGTCCCGATGATCAGATTCTAAATCACTTTATTAGATTATACAAAACAACAGCCGTGCTTTAGACTCCGTGCTTAGAAACCCTCCCCTGCAATGAATAAGCATCAGATCAGCAGCCACTTTTGTCCTGTGACCTTGCCATCATTTGAATGGAGGGAAAATACCTACTGTATATTCTACAATACAAAGTACTATATTGGCCGCAGCTGGATTTATTAGTGTGTCTCTGTGGAGATTTGATTGGAGCTCATGGCACAGATCAGCCCCCATGATCCAGATTAAAACATATAAAGACTTTACACCCATCGAGGGCAGTCGCCTAATGCCGAGCGAATAATTCCCCAATCAGGACAATGGCCTGCATGATATATAAATGCTGCTTATCTGGACCTGGCCATGTCACTGCTCTGCCATGTGAGCACAGAGGCAGCGCTGATGTTTTATGGTCTGGAGATGAGTTTGCTGATATCCACCCAGAGAGCAGAGCGAGGGCTGATAACAAGGGTCACGCTCTCTTGTTCTCGCTCCTCTGTAAAGAGGCGGACAAATGACATGCAAACAGAGGTAATTAATGCTTCGTGTGACACTGGTGTGCAGTGCACAAAGACAGGGCTTTGGTTTGACTTATTGGCTTGAACACCCCCACGTTTCCCAAACGAACCCCCTTGAAGCCACAGGGCCACCTCCTTCTCTCCCTCACCTCCCTCTGTCCCCCCTCCCTCACTCTCTCCGGTCTAAGCTGCATGCTCACTGTCCCGAAACATGATGAACCATTCAGCCCTGTGGGAATTTCTCCTCCCTTCTAGCGAGCGTCAGCTACATCTGTGTCTGTCAGCCAGAGTGGATGCAGCAGCAGCAGCAGCAGCAGCAGCAGCAGCAGCAGCGTGGCAGCAGCAGTGACTCGTCTCAGGCAGCCTCGCTGTGACATTCTGCTTCAACTTGACTCAGAGCAGCTCATTCAGCTCAGCCCAGGAAAAGTTCCTTCCTTTGCTGTTTCTTTGGCTCCTGAATCAGATTCCTACAAAGTCATTTATGACAGAGGAAGGATGCTCTGCAGTTTGAGGATACCCCTCTCATGTGGACTCACAGGGGCTGTTTTCGGACGGATGATGGGAACATGATGCTGTGCTCTGCGCCTCTTGAGCAGGGATGGCCGAAGCCTTCTGGTGTCCACCCCCCTCCTCCTCCTTCTCATCTGTCTCTGAGCTCACACTTTTTCCCCGAATCCCCCTGGCATGCGAGGTCAAGTCAGCAGGCTCCCTGAACCACCTCAATCCTGCCTCCGACTGTGCTGTGATCCTGCTCCTCTGTGCCACACTTGACCCGAAGGCTTCCCAGGCAAAACAAAGGGATTAACCATGAACTTCGCTCCGACCAGGGGACACAGCTCTGATGAAAAGTCAACTGTAAGTATATGTATTTATATTTTTTCCTCTACATCAATGACTTGTAACCCAGTCTGCAGAGAAAAAGGACTGATTGAATATTCACTTTTTCATTGATGCGCACAGGCGCGACCTGGATTTAAGGGGAAATAGCGTCATGCGTGCACAAGTGCATGTCTGAGAGGTCTGAGCATGTATTTTTAATGTAGCCTTTTACCCTAATGAAAGCAACAGAGGGCGTGCTCCTGGAAAGGTGTGTGTGTGCCTCCGTTCTTCTGGAAGACTTCATACATAGAAAAGTGCGATATTTTTATTGGATGTATGTTTATTTGCTCATACATGAGGTACATTTTTAAGCCTATTAGATATTTATGAATAACAGGGGGAAAAAAATGTGTTTCCATAGTGAATACCTTTTTATAGCGCAATCCTATTTCTCCCACGCCCTGTCGCGTCTTTACTCCAGCTCCCTCTAGACTTGTCTTTAATAGTATATACAAATTTCAACTCCATGGTTGAAAAATGTGGATTTTTAAAAGGAATATATATATTTTATTCCAATACCAATACAAATGACATTTTTCTTGAAAATCTCAGGTCTCTCACCTCCGCTCCCCTCTTCTCTTTGATTAAGGGGCAAATGACAAAACAGGGGAGGGTTAGGCGGCGAAGCATGATTTTAACAAGTCCCCCCAGTCCCCACAGATTCTGTGAGGTGTCACAATAGATATAGAAAACTGGTGCTCTTCACAAAACAGCTATGGTTTGGTAGTTTTCGGACAAATCGTGACTGATGTGTAGACAGGTTTTGTTCTTTTTTCCTTTCTGCAGCTTTTGTAGTTTAAATAGTATTTTGAGGTTGGAGTTGTCCAGCAAGCATCAGACCTGGACTCATTTTGCACTTGTTTTCAAAAAGCTAATTCTAAGCATTGATCTGAGCTTGAGAGGAAGATGCACAGATATGTTCTGTTGTCCTGGTGCTTTTGTGTGTTTGCTGCGTGTGTGAACAGCACAGAGAAAAAAAAACACCTTTGCTTTTTCAGACAAATGTAACATCACCCCGAGGAAATGTGATGTGTTAATGAGTTGGGAACAAATGACATATGATCCCGGATTCAAACTCTTCACACTACATTGTGTTACTGACGGATCATGATCTAAATGATGGGGCGTTAATGAAATGTACTCACTCATTAAACAGAACTCCTCAAGGCTTTAAGTGTTTTCATTCCCGTTCCCTTCAGAAGCAGCCAAAACCACTTTGGTGTCCACAAGCGAATCATAATATTCATAATGATCATTATCTCTCATCAGAGCAGCAATGACACTGGTTTATAATTCCACAGAAGAATTTCTATTAAATGTAATCAACGACAGAGAGAAGTGTGCGTTAGAAAATATGCATTCAACAGATGTCCCCCCACCTGATCTTTTTATATATGGTGTAAAGGCTGTGTTCTATCTTTGGTCACACACAGATTAATATTGCAGATTGCATGTTTTGGAGCAGCCGTTAATGTGAACATGTATAATCCTCCTCCGATGCCTTATCCACAGAATGACTCAAGGTCTTCTTAGGGTCCTTCATCCAGGACACCACATATGTACAAGAATCTCAAGCATGGGTCAGTGGGCTGACAACAACACGCCCCAACCATTGTGCCAAAGAGCTCGGGGCTGATTTGCACATCATACATAGTCACCACCACGCAGACACACACAGCGTCCTTCACCTCCTTGGCTTTGACTCTGCGCTCTTTTGCTCCCTGCTTCTTTTGTCTTATGTTGGTCTCTCTCATCTTCTTTCCCTTTTATTTCACAAATGCCACACAGAGACACACACACACACACACACACACACACACACACACACACACACACACACACACACACACACACCACACACACACACACACACACACACACAATGTTTGCTTTCTTGTGTTCTGGTGTGCAGAGCAGTTGTGCTGCAACCACATAGGAGGGTGTAGAAAAAGGTTACATATGTCTGGGAGGCCTGGTGGGGGCCAGCGTATACGGAGCCACAGCACCGGAGCAGTGATGGCCAGGTGCCAGAAGGACCTGCAGGAACTGCCACCGTTCAACACGTCCACCTCTGCAATCAGTCAGGACGCTGAGGACAGATTTGTGCTACCTTGTCCGTCTGTTAATCACTGGATCGATGGCCATCACTTATACGTATTTCAGAAAGCAGTTTGATAATCTTCGGGATGTACCATGATAAGGAAGACGTGGGTTTCTTAGCAAGAGTGAGATTTCTGTGCACCACTATTTGTCACTGATTCACTGCAATGCCCTCTGGGTATTTTACTTAGCATATATATATTTATTTAAAAAAAACAAGTCGCAAACACATGTGGTAAAATTGTTCCGCATGCAGAGCCTTTCTATTTCAACCCCTTCCGCCCTTTTTATCCCCATGACCAGCGTCACAAAGCTCTTCGAGACCATGAGTCACATCTGATACCAAACTGAATCTATGAAAACTTTAAAAAAAACAGGCCAGAACAAACCATATTCACTATTTATAGTGTCCACCCCACCCTCAGAGCTCTGAGTGTACCATTAAAATGCTTCCTGCTTCGATTTAGAAGCTATTAGCAGGCTTGACTTGTTCTGCCTCTTGAGGTCAAGAGGCAAAACAAGTCTATTGTTTGTGTGTGTGTGTGTGTGTGTGTGTGTGTGTGTGTGTGTGTGTGTGTGTGTGTGTGTGAGTAGGCTTAGTAAGACAAACGTCATCGATGAGTCAGGATTCGTTGTTTCTCAAACGCTGTACCTCTCGTCATTAATAACTTCTTTTTATGGAGCAGCCATCCACTTTTTGTTCTGAGGAAGAAAAAAATCGAAACGACTACTACACTGCCTTTAGATGGCCGACACCCAACACTGTAAAAAAAAAAAGGCTAACATCAGTGTTGATATGTACTTTAGTTTGGCTCACGTCCCATCTGCTTACATGGAGGAGTTGGGATTTATGCCGTATACCACAGAAGGCCAGCAGGGCGACGATTGGGACGCTTTAGATTAACTTTTGGGGAACTATATGTCTTCCATCTTTGTATACACTATGGTTAACACTTGCTAATTAGCAATAAACTCACTTTGTTGAATGGTTGAAATGCTGAAATGTTGCTGTGTGTTACTTCCCCGATATTGAGGAAAACATCCAAAGAGCCCATGGCCATTTCATTGTGTTTGTGAGGCTCTACTAAAAGGGATAGTTCACCCAAAAAGGAAAATTCACTCATCATCTACTCACCACTATTCACTCATCATCTACTCACCACTATGCCGATGGAGGGGTGGGTGAAGTGCTTGAGTCCACAAAAAACCTTTGGAGTTTCAGGGGTAAACAGTGTTGCAGCCAGATCCAATACAATTGAAGTTACTGGTGGCTCCTTCTTCAAACGTAGAAAACAACAGGAAAAAAAAACTCCATAATGCCTCCATACTGCTCCTGTGTCATCCAAGAGTCCTGGAGCCCTGAGATTTAATTTGACTGTTCTGTTAATGTTTGTAAAAAGCACAAGAAGAATGAAATGTCGTGGCACCCCTACCTTCCTCTCCACATGATGTAAATATCAAGGTCAGTGATGCTCTGGGGTGAAGTCACCTTCTAACCATGTTCACCATCGTTTAGTTTATTAATACTTTAACATTTACTAATTAAAAGAATGACAAAATACAGCTGAGGCTTGTGGGAATCGCCGAAGGCTAAAATGCTTGTAAGAATTTCCCTCCCCTCTGTGTGCAAAAGGAAAACCTCATTATCAGGGCATCGTGCCTCATTACCAGGGTTTCTGCTGAGTTAAAACGGTCCATACCACAAAACCGCTGAGAATCTGTGGACAGATTAATGGCACCACCTCTTACAAACAGTGTAATGATGTGGGGAGTTGAGCGATGTAATATGAAATGTCCTTCTACAACAAGACATGGTACGATCCAAGTC
This sequence comes from Hippoglossus stenolepis, assembly GCF_022539355.2. NCBI lineage: Eukaryota > Metazoa > Chordata > Actinopteri > Pleuronectiformes > Pleuronectidae > Hippoglossus > Hippoglossus stenolepis. The sequence continues at coordinate 14,943,137 of NC_061492.1, read as the reverse complement.
CTGCAGGAGGACCCCCGCAGTGACTGGAATTTTATTTGTGTTGGCCTCGGGCTGCTGCTGGCACTGCTGCTAACCTGGCACTGTCAACTCAATGGCAAGAATAACAAAGTTATAGCTCAAGCATTGTTTTTTATTGATTGTGTCCAAAATGTTAACGTGGGTATAAACTATGATACATCTTAGAAAGTAGTAAAGAGAGATTTCCATTTACTAGATCTTAGAAAAGGGTGAATTCGGGTAATCTGGGACATGTTTAGCAAGATGTTTTCTAACCACACCAGAAGAAAGAATGGAGATAACATACTCAGAGGAGACAGGACACAGCTATTTGGGTTCTAATCTGGGACACTTTGTAATCTGGGACACTAGTATTAGGCTTTAAAAAAAAAAGCCTAAATCACTTTTCTTAAAGCATACCAAGCTCAATATTACCAATTTCACTAACATATAAAAGTCATATATTTTTCAAAAAGAACCCTATCTTAAATAAAAAAACTTTACAATTCATTAAAAACATTCTATTAAAGGTGTCTAATTTTTTTTTTATTAATTAAAATTCAATCAAGCAAGCAAAAATAACAATAACAGATCATTCATTTCGGTAATTATCTGTCAGGGCTACTCGGGGGATACATGGTTGGTGAAACCAATGGCTGCAGATCACAGACTCATCTGTGCTTTTTGGTTCTTCTCTGTCCTGGAGAACTGACTGATTATGTGTTAGTTAACTAACCAGACAGTCAGTTCAAATAGACAGGGAGAGAATGTATTTACCATCAACTCCTGTCTGACAACTGCAGATCATATGCTACATCTCTTTAGTTTATCTTTTTCTTCAGTCTTCAATGACTGTCCCAGATTACCCAAAGCATGCTGTCCCACATTATCAATCAGATTTAATGAAGTGGGACGGCTAAAAAATGTTTGAACATCACACATTTTCAACAACTCAATGCATAGTTTGTTGCTTGAATACATCACAAACATAATTTGATAACAATAAGGAACATTGTCTAATTTATGACAGATTTATATCCTAACATTAATCTTGTCAGAATTTTATGTCATTGACCTTGTCCTGCAATTATATATAATAATAACTTTCTGTATAATTATAACATAGATCAAAGTTAGCGGAACAAATATGCCTTTGTCTTGCTCATTGTCTTGAATGGGAGAGGGGACTGAAAGACATCACCACAGCTTTTAGCTTTAATGCTCCGAGTCCCTGGAACTCTCTACCTGTTGAAATCTTTTAAACGCAAGCTTAAAACTTTTGTCTTTAGCCCAGCTTTTAATATAGTATGGTTTATAGACAATATTGTATTCCATTTATGTTTTAAATTCAATTAAATTTCTATTTTACCACCACTTTAGTATTTACCCATTTTGTTGACTTTTATTTGTTCTATTTCTTGTGCTTTTTAGATTAGTTTTTATAGCCGTTAAAATCTATTTGATGGCATCTCATTGTCAGCATTTTTATTTGCTTTGTCTGATTTCTTACTCATCAGTCAGTTGTGATGCACTTTGATCTGCACTAACACTAAGCTGTGTGAGAGGTGACCAACTTTGATTTAAAATGTGATTGATTTATTGATTGATTGCTTGATTGCTTGATTGCTTGATTGCTTGGTTGCTTGATTGCTTGATTGATTGCTTGATTGCTTGATTGATTGCTTGATTGATTGATTGATTGATCACCCTATTAGAGAGCCGGAGGTACATTTAGTAAGTTCTCTGTTTGGTATCTCAACCTCAGAGAGAAGATTTAGCCAACTTTCTCGGGTTCAGTTCTCCAAAGTTGATAGTGGTGATCTGATTAAGTTGTAAGAAACTCGAGTCCTGGTGTATGGACAATGCGAGTGGTCTGGACTGGTCATTCAAGTGTGGTGCTAATACATGAATTCACTCCTTTCCTTGCTTCTCTGTGGCCGTGTTTTGACGGATCATACTGGCTAAAGTTCTGAAAGTTTAAGCAATCTGTTTTCCCGAATACGTGCCAGAGTATCTACACCCTTTGCCTGCTTTGGCTGATGGCCTGGAGGTTCAATTCAATTTATGCACATTGAGGATTTTCTCTGCAGAGGTGATGTACCCTCGAGTTCACCGTCGCTTCACACTGAGAGCCACACAGCATCTGGGCCTCTCTAATCGTACATTTATGCTCTCTGGGTGTGGGAGTCATTTCCAATAGGTAGTAACGATTGTGGAGAATCTGAATTTTACAGCTTGGAAGGTCATGCACTGGATACAGATGCTCGTCGTGGTGCTGAAACTTCCTCATTTTAAGCAGAGCAAGTGGCGCAGCTGAAAATACGAATGTCACGGTGCCCAGTTGGCAGGGGTATTTCCTGAGGGAGAGGAGTGTCCTCTCTGGAAAGCTGGAACGAGCGGGTGAGAATTTATTAACCCAACTGACAGTGTGGAAAATTATGACACACCAAAGCTTCATGCTCATGTAACTGGATGGGTACAAGTCTGTGTTTTCCCCGGGCGTAACCATTGGCATACGTAAGTGTCTTCAAACTGAGGGGATTTAATGCTGCTTCAATACATATCTACCGAAAAACCTTCGAGGCAAGCACAAGACCAAATGACACAGTCATGCATTTGTAGGTCATGAAAGGAGAAGGCAACACGCCGTAGAATTTTCCTGTGGTCTTATTTTGAAAACACAGGTCCAAGTTGGCATGAATAGCCCCTCATCCACTATTAATTGTTGTGTCCAGCACCCAGGGATGAAATGTGCATGCACACCACTGCTCTAAGCCGCAGAGTGGAGGGACCATCTGAGCTGTGAGCTTTTGTACCTGGAGGGTGTTTACTGCCCTCTACTGGTGTAAGAGGATACTAGAGAATGGATGTGGCTTTATTATTCCAACAACAGCAGTGATACATTTTTCCATCATGCAGTACTAGGTCAGTTATGGACAACTTTTCAACTCCCCCTAGTGTTTCCAAGTGGTATAACTATTGGTGCAACTGTCTTAGTGCTATAATGAGACTGAGTAAAACCAGTAGCTTTAATAAATAGACTTGACCCAGGTGCTGTACTCGTGGCCTATAGTAGAAAGAGAATTACACTCAGTAGAGCTACGCCTCCTCCAAGGCCAAACACTTCTACGCATCTTTGTCTAGCTCTTAGCTCTGGCTCGATAAATCAAGAAATAATAATTTTGCAAATTCATAAATCTGAAAACATGTCTGATTTTATACTAATGTGTGTTATTTTGTAGTTGGCTGTGGAAATGTAAAGAAATGTATTCAAGAGAGAAATTACTGCACAGACAATTCTCTGCTGGCCAGTAATGGTCTCTGTGATTGATTCCATAAGGGAGAACAGTATATTGCAGGACTAAGGTATTTCTGAAACTCTACACACAGCGGATGTTTTCTTGTTTACTACAGTGCAATCCCTCTCAGAAATGAGTTACACACTGAAGTAGCAAATTTGATGCTTGGCTGATAAATTAGCCGGCGGTGAGTTTGAAACGCAGGCAGAGATTTTGATGTTTCAGCAACTTCAGAGCTGCGGCACAGATTTTGTTTGTCATAAACTTTTAACACATTTCATGACTGAGTGAACGAGAGTGCATCAGATTGATTTTCTAGTCTCGGTGCCTTCTAGCTGTAATTTCTCGTAATGTTTTGGAAATTATGTTGACACATTTGGCTGGTAGAAAGAAATCATAGCAGTTTCTCAGTATTATTTGATAGTCTTTATTATTTATACTTTATATCAATCAATCAATCAAATTTGATTTGTATAGCCCATATTGACAAATCACAATTTGTCTCATAGGGCTTTAACAGGGTGTGACATCCTCTGCCCTTAACCCTGAACAAGAGTATGGGAAAACTACTAAAAAACCCTTTTAACAGGGTGAAAAGAACGTAGAAACCTCAGAGAGAGCCACATGTGACGGATCCCTCTCCCAGGACGGACAGAAGTGCAATAGATGTCAAGTATATATATATATCTGTGATCAAGAGATAGAATAGCTCACATAAGTAACCTTGTATTTTTGGGTTTGGAAATTGACTGTAACCATACGGGTTTAGACGTATTTAAGAAAATGGTCTTGGATACTTACTTAATTTTTTAACCTGTGCTTAAACCACTTTTATATTGTCTTTCTTATATTTGTTTTGTCTTGTTCTGTTTTTTTATTTATTCCAGTGTATTTTGTAAAGCAATTTGTAACCTTTTTTAGATAAGCGCTATAAAAATAAAATGTTATTATATTACCATTATTATTATTAATTTATTCTTCAAACAATAAATTTGTCTTCTATTGTCCTGAAAACTTGCAGATGAACTGGAAATTGTTTATAGGTTGTGAGCGTGAATGGACTTGTTTTGTTTCTTGCAATCATTTTTACTAAATCCCTCAACGTGTGTTGTACAGAAAATAGATTTAAAAAAAAATTGAAGTGACACTTTCTGCAAACAAAGCAGATACTTTATTAAAATTATATTTATTATGATATTTTTGATTGGATGATTGATTTAGTCTAGGATCTGATTTCAGACATGTAAACTCTCAGTTAGACAGCAGCAATGCAAACAGACTTTTAAGGCCATTAACAATCCCCATTATCCATTGTTGGGTAGATTTCCCTTAAACTAGAACTAGTTGTCGTATTTTGTTATTCAGGACGTCACTGATAAATTTCTCTCTCAATGAACAGAGTTTCAGCCCTATTAATAAATCAGCACAGATTTAATGGAAGGAACACAATTATGTATTGACCTGGATATTTAAAATGTGCCACAGATGTTTGAGTCAGTCTCCATGTGGGAAAACTCACATGATCTACGTCTGTCTTCATGCTGTCTGTGAACTGCATTAATGATTCTTTCATTAGATACAGTTCACAAAACATGTTAAGCTTTTATTTCACCTCATTTAATGTGAAGACAAATGTGACGATACTCAACATGCTGAAAGGAGGCCATCTAGTGGCAATGACAAAGACTTTATTTTTTTATTGTGACCTTTTCTTTCTTTTCTTTCCAGAAGATCTTCATGACGATGAGAAATCAAGAAAAAATTGTCAGGGTCGGACGCCAATAAAACTCAAGACCATGGAAGGAGAAAATTTACTGAATTCCACTGCGAACAGCAGTACGACTGATATCCACCTGGTGTCACACAGTCTGTGGGAGGTGATCACCATTGCAACTGTATCAGCCATAGTCAGCCTCATTACCATTGTGGGGAATGTTCTGGTCATGATCTCCTTTAAAGTCAACAGCCAGCTAAAGACTGTGAACAATTACTACCTGCTGAGTCTGGCAGCTGCAGACCTCATCATAGGTGTTTTCTCCATGAACCTGTATACCTCTTATATACTGATGGGCTACTGGGCCTTAGGAAACCTCGCCTGTGATCTGTGGTTGGCTTTGGACTATGTAGCCAGCAATGCATCGGTCATGAACTTGTTGGTGATCAGTTTTGACAGATATTTCTCCATCACCAGGCCTCTGACCTACAGGGCCAAACGGACGCCCAGGCGAGCTGGGATTATGATCGGTTTAGCCTGGCTGGTGTCACTCATTCTGTGGGCTCCACCGATACTATGCTGGCAGTACTTTATAGGGAAAAGGACCGTCCCTGAGAGGCAATGCCAGATCCAGTTTTTCTCTGAGCCTGTGATAACCTTCGGGACGGCGATTGCAGCCTTTTATATCCCCGTGTCAGTCATGACAATCCTCTACTGTCGAATCTACAAGGAGACAGAAAAGAGGACCAAAGATCTGGCTGAGCTTCAGGGGATTAACTATGCCACAGACTCTGGGGTCGCTCAGCCTCCAAAGACCATTATCAAATCCTGCTTCAGTTATAAACTAAGATCGGCTTCGCAAGACAGGAACCAAGCATCCTGGTCGTCTTCCAGCAGGAGCAACGCTGCCAAATCTGCAGCCACCACCAATGACGAGTGGTCCAAAGCAGGTCAACTAACCACCTTTAACAGCTACGCGTCCTCAGAGGACGAGGACAGGCCTGTGTCTCCGGGAGGCTTCCAGGCCTCGTTCAGGAACCAGGCTTGTGAGACCAGCAAGAGTGTGGTGGGCAGCGAGAGTGAGCAGCTCAGCAGCTACGACGAGGACAGCTACTTCCAGACACCACCGAAAAGCAACTCTCAGAAGAGCGGCAAGTGCGTGTCATACAAGTTCAAACCTATGGCCAAAGAAGCTCAAGCGGAGCACCAGGTCAAGAACGGAGACACCAAGATGGCATCGTCAACGTTTTCCTCAGCCGAGTCCATGAGCATCCCATCGACGTCCTCGACGACCAAGCCCATCGACGCCACTCTGAAGAACCAGATCACCAAGAGGAAGAGGATGGTGTTGATCAAGGAGAGGAAGGCAGCGCAGACTCTCAGCGCCATCTTGCTGGCATTCATTCTGACATGGACGCCGTATAACATCATGGTGCTGATTTCCACCTTCTGCTCAGACTGTATCCCCCTCTCCCTCTGGCATCTTGGCTACTGGCTGTGTTACGTTAACAGCACCGTCAACCCCATGTGCTATGCCCTGTGTAACAAGAATTTTCAGAAGACCTTTCGCATGCTCTTACTCTGCCAGTGGAAGAAGAAAAGGATCGAGGAGAAACTTTACTGGTACGGACAGAACCCCGTGGTCAACTCCAAACTGACATGAACTATTGTTTGTTTGTATTTTTAAATGGCATGTGACGAAGGCTGTAGATCTAGTGTTTCTACTGATAATCTTGGCTATATGAACTTGAATTCTACATAGAAAAATATAAATATTAAACTAAGACGCTGGTCAAATTTGTAGAGTTGCCCTAAACTCAATAGTGCAAGTTAATTACTGCTCAAACTATGAAAATGAAAGACCCCAAAATTGTCCGAATACACTATAACTATTAATAATAATTTAATCAGATTCAAATATATTGAAAACATCAGTATTCCCCCCTTAAATTGGCGCATATACACAAAATGCCAACGATTTACACACAGATTATTTCATATTATACTGTATTTGTATTCCAGATGCACTGTTTGGATACATGAGACCCTAATAAAATTGGTCTAACCTAATAACTGATGCTTTACAATGGTTTAAAACTGTTAAAATTACCAATTTCCCCTCCGAGATGAACGTAACACGAAAAAAAAACCGCAGATCTGTTTTAATATTGTAGCTAATGTGCTTGTATTGAGGATGAACATTTCAGAGTTGCTATTTTATTTTAAAGGGCTAACATGTGTCGTCTTGATGTCGGAATCCGCTTGCAAAGTTAAGATTTTAACTTGATGATAACTGAAGCCTTTTCACACGTGCCGTCATCATTTGTAAGATGTTCTGCAAAGATTTCAGCGTAATTATTTCATAAATGAAAAATAACACCAACCCTTCAAAATAAAAGACCATTTTTACTCAAACAACATGACAAACATGCTAAACAATATCACATGTTTACATAGAGAACGGTCTGGAGGGTTTGAGAGCACACATAGTTAAATATAATCTGTTTATTACTCTTCATCCTCAGGATTTGTTTTTGTATTTTCCTTTGAGTATTGAAATACAGTATTTGTTTTTTTCTGAATTACTGTAACTAAATCAAGTTGTCTTCATATCTTTATTGTATTTCTGGCAAACTTGTAATGTACTGTGGCAAAAAATGCTCTTTGTTTGTGAAATGTTCCTTTCTGTAGACAGTGAGAGGAAGACGATGCAAAAGATGTTTGATAAGCTAAATGTCATGAAACCCTTTTTTCGTTACTGTGATGAAACAGAAATCTGCACTTGCAATTTGGGGAATGAAAGACATGCTTTGCTTCATGTACTGACTTGCTGGAAACATAGCTAGAGTTGAAACAGTGATGCATTTTTATACTGTGTTCCAAGCTTGTGATTCTTTTTGTTTTTTTCAGTATTTTGTGATTATGTCCATGGATTTCTGAATAAAATGTGGTGAATTCAACGTCCAGCATGAGAGAAAATTATTGATGTTACCCATCGCAGAAAGAAAACCTTGAAAAAACATAAAGCTGAACACTTAGTCCTTAATATTTATCACTTAGCTCTTAGTATCAGACAGCTTATAGCTCGTCCCTGATGCATTCTTTGCTGTGAATCACTTTTACCGTGTCTGAGGGTCTCACCATCATCCATGCATATTTGCACAATCGCTCCTTGTTGCAGTCCTTTTGCCAGTAGATAACATTCCTGCGGTTTAGATTGGCTCCGGCGCAGGCATCGTACCACCAGCCTCCTCCAGGGACCCCCTGAAACTCCAGCTTGGCACAGTTTTGAAAGTAGTTGTCATTGTCTCTGTCTTTCGTGGTGAATTTCTGGTTGTCGTGCAGGTAGTTCTCTGTGTCCAGGGTCAAAGCGTCTACAGACGTCCCCTGGAACAACCCCAGCCTCAACCTGTACGCCGACGCTTCGTCCTCAACTAGTAAGGGGTCGTACTCCCCCAGCTTGGTGACGGCGTCCGGGCCTACTAGTTTTACTCCTAGTTTATAACGTCCAGGGCCGCGCGTGAGCTGATGAAGGTGTTCATTCCCAAGCCAGTGATCCCCAGACAGCCCCCCGAAGCCGTGCTTGTACTCGGCCCAGGTACGGTCAAAATTCACGCTGCTGTTGACGGTGATGTGCTGCACGACAGTCCACCCTCCCTCCTGCATGGCACAGTAGGCCACAATGGGGGAGTCGCCTGGTTGGATCAGGTAAACACCATCTGTGGCCTGGCCTGAAGAGATCATCAGCATTTCATGACAGTCTCTGGGCAGCGCTGATGGGCAAATACACACAACAGTCATGACTGTGAATTAGCACAGGGTGATTACACACATATTCCTCAGCCGCAACAATCCGTGAACATTTTTGAAAAGATGCCGGGGTGAGTTAGAAAGTTTTAGAAAGTGTGTAAAAGGTTTACTCATATCAGATACCCATGATGTCAGTGATGTTGACCGTCCCTAAAAAGCTAGGTGGCGCTAGACTGGGAGGACACATTTAGCTTTTCCACCAGTTGCCCATTTACTCATTCAAGAATTATTTAGATTTACATTTCCCTAAAATCTCAGCTTATTCCTTTAAAATCACAACGTCAAAAGCTACACTGTGGTAAACGGATAAGCACAGGGAGGAAATAGACGTTATATTGAATGTAACAACAACACTGCTTCTCAATGGCTTCCGGGCAAGTCCTTGATCAATTGCTAAACTATTACAACTGTCTCCCTGAGGTACACAAATCACCTCCCGGGACACAGTGAGTCACTGAGTGATTTGTATCTACAGTGGAATTTGACCCACGCCCACAGGAGAATACACAGATAATCGGAAATAAAGTTATTGCAGCATTTCAAAAGCCTAACATGGGAGTTTCATAGCAAATAAATACTCTATTATCAGCTAGAGTTTGGAAAATTCACCTTCAAATTCATTGCATTTCATTTCATAACAAAAACAACTAGATAGACAGCAGAGAAGACAAGTCAAACTGAAAGCGACAGGCTACACGAACAAATGTACCTCTCATTTCACGGTTCCGCACCATGTTCTGCTCCTCCGGGGGAAGCAGATGCAGGTTCTCAGCTTTGAGATGCTCCGTGTCAGTTCCAGCGACACAAAGCAGAAACATCAGGGCCACAGCAGCTGGCACCCAATATCTCCAACACCTCATCCTGCACTTTCCTCCATCAAACCAGGAGATGTTAGTTATTGATAGAGGGCTTCTAATTGAATTCAGTGAAAACACAACAAAACTGTGCTCAAGAAAATATACATTTACGGCCTCTGACAGTTTAAAGTCTATATGCTTACCTTCAGTAAAGCGCCTTGTGTGAGGTGACAGAAATATGTTGTCACTGAATCTTCACACACAGTATTAGCCTCCTCTGACGGAATGACAAAGCACCAGAATGCAAACAAGGCTGGCGACCGCTGAGTTCAGATTCAGAGTTCAGTGAATGGCAGGTCTCTTCACACACAGCCTCCTCCTGCCCGGCCACAGCTGGACTTCAGCCTCGGGTTCACATCACAATGACAGACACCAATTCTCCACTTATCTGTGTCAAGTGAGATAAAGCTGTGTAGAAAACAAACCCATATCTCTGCCTCATTTAAATCACTTCAGTGAGGCTGAAGTCCAGGTGAGACTGAACTGAAGGGATTAACTGAAATCTGATGCTGTGTTAAAACTTGAGGTAAAGAACAGTGAGTTAAAGTACAATGTCTCCTGTTGCAGAAAGGTTGTGCATTGTTTTTATTTATTAACAGAAACATATTTGTACATTTTCTTCCAACAAACAAAATCATAATAACATCCACAAATTGTATCATCAGGGAAATCAAATTAGGTAAACTCAAACAACATATCAATGACACAAATTTTGATTCTTACAGTCATCGAACAACCACATTTCTGTGACAGAACTTCAGAATATGATCGTTTCACACAAAAAATGTATATTGCACAGCCTCAGTATTTAAACTGTTCAAGTTCCTTTGTAAACTAATAAATACACCAACCTCTACAGACACGGTACAGTACAATCCAAGGGCACAATCCAGGGGCAACTCTTATCTTTTTGAATATTTCAGGTCACTGTTACCAGAGAAACCTCTGTTATATGGCTCTTTATTGCTGTCAGGTAAGTTGAGACAGGTAAGAATCAATGACCTGGGGGGAAAAGATTACGTAAGTATGTAAGACACACATGTTTGTACAGTTTGTACAGTTTAAGGACACTCACAGTCAACAATGATGATGAAATTCATCATGTATTCATACAGCACTGACCTTTGCCTTTTTTCCTGCAGCTCCTGGAACAAATTTCAATGAAGGTTCCTCAAGCCATAACTCCACTAACCGCTGATTAAAGACCTGAAAATTCCTATAACAAAAAATAAAAAATAAATAAATCTGTTTAAAGTGTTTTTTACCACACATTGTGACTAATTCTGACTCTGGGCTTATATCATAGACTGTATATAAAGATGGACGAGGCGTCTCCTCACACTATCCAGAAATGAAAGTAAAATACTCCTGTCCTCGCAATAGCAATCTGGGGATGTAGCTGCAGTAGTCCTCTACCAATCAGGCATCACTCTCTGCTGTCAATCATGATGTTTCACCTCATTTTTATATCACCTAATAACTCACTCCCATCAGCATGTTCAGAACTACCTCAAATAAACCATCTTTGAGATAAATTTATTTGACGTGGTCCATCTCCCATCCATTAACATTTAGGAAATGGGATTTCTGACCCATACTGTAGCCCGCCAGCAGGGGGTGATCCAGACAATTTGGCTTCACTTTTGGGGAGCCATCACGTTGTCCATCTTTATTTGCAGTCAATGTTTTATAGACTGTATGTCATGTTTTATTTTACTGCATCTTAATATTGTTTTTACTTTGACAAGACAATGTTGTTTTGCTAAATGGAGCATTTTTTCACATCTCATAAAACTCTTACTTCTCTAACACAGCTTCAGATGATCCACTGTAGCCGCTTGCTCTTAGTTGCTGCCACCATTTTTTCAAAACTGAATGTATCCAGTTCAAACCAACTATAAGATACCTGCAAGCATAAAAGACAAACATAATTTTATTTGCATTTCTGTAGTTACTGTAGTTTCTGCATTTCTGTATGTCCTTCTGTGCTTTATTTTTGCAATAGTTCTTTGAAATAAGACTTTACTTCAGCAGGGATACTCACTCTTCATACGGCTTGGTGAGGACTTCCTTAACTAAAGGAAATAGGTCAACACAACAGCCAATGGTAATCCTCAGAGAGTCCTCGTCAATGCTGCGGGGAGATTTGGATTTAAATAAAAGCTGCAAGCGGTATTTCTCAGGTTCTTGCCAAATACAATGCTTACCTTCTGCTTATCAGTGGGAGAAAATCGACAAACACTCCAGTGTCTTGGATTCTGTACAAAAACAGTAATGCAACACTTTTGAAAGTTGAACATATCGCGTGTCACATGTTTAAAGCCAAACACACACCACGTACCTCAGGAAGTATGTCAATAGCTCTCCAACATTTCTCTGCCACAATGTGAAAGCTACTTTCAGTCTCAGATTTCTTCCAAAGAGCACGTCAGTCATCGCACTGTGATCCTTTGAGAGCTGAAAAATAGGATTGGGTTCAGATGTATACTGCATGTTAGCGAACCTCCAACACTAAGGACAGAAATATACTGAGCCGAGTGGCCAACCTCAGAAAGCGCATAGCAGTCTGCCTGCTCATAACCAGTTCTACCAGTCCTGTGGTTATGATTGACATTCAGTGGGAACTCCAGCGGGTCCATGTCAAATATTTCCTGTTGCACGTCCTGTAGAGAGCTCATCTCATTCTCTTTGTTTGCAGCATCCAATGTCCTCCCAGGCCCGAGCTGCTTCCTCCGAGCCACCGTCAGGTGATGGGTCTTCCTCTTGCACGACACCACCCGCTTCACTCTGCCTGGGTTGTTACCAGAGCGACTCGCTGAATACCTGTGTGAGGTCAAATGTTCAAACAGTCTGGGCAAAATGAAAACACATAATGCATATGCTGTAGTGAGCACAAGGCAAGCACCAATTTACCTCTTTTTGTTGAATTCCTCATTCTTATCATAATCCACCTGTATAGAAAAATTGGTGGTGATATACTATAGTAAACAGTCTATCATACAAAAATACATTTCTGTTATGTAATGAGTAACGCAGCTCACATCTGTGATGTTTCTCCAATGAGGGTAGGTCACTCTGTACTGAGCTGCATCATGATGGGAGGCATGTTCATGACTTTGATAGTCTCCGTCCTCACTGTTAGAGTCCATTATATCTAAAGAGAGAATCACTTTTAAGTCAGTTACCTAGAAAAAAACTTTAGTATTATGAAGAAACGAGGCAAGACGTGTGCTCTGTCCAAAACAGTTCCAATAAAAGTTCAAACAAAAGACATAATGATGTAAACCTCTTGCATTTAATTAAGAAAAATAAAAAATAAAAGACTGAATCAAAATCTTTGTACTTTATGTCTGAACACAACAATCCCAAAGTTCTGAGGTACCTAAACAAAGCTGAGTAAATAATTAATAACAATGCTTAAGACAAGTATTCCCCCCCCCCCCTCCAACCAAGATAAAACTGGATCAAACTACAAAGGAGAAAATGCAACTCTAGAGCTTCTGTTGGGATTTTCAGGTAAAACACAACAACTCACACACACATAACACACACATAACACACACATAACACACACATCACACACACATCACACACACACACACAGTTAATAGTATCTATATTCAAACACACTCACACGTTGTATCACGGGGTTTTAAAAGAAAGAATAACTTTTTCAATATCCAGTCTCACAGGTTCTCCAAGCTGAAGAAAAAACTCCATTTCCCACAACCGCCGGCGGCACTGTTGTTCTTCGACACGATGACGTAGTCAGGAAGTGCTCTCGGAGACAAAGCTGAGATTTTATTGTGAGTGTTTTTAAATTATTAATGGCACATGAAGTTAACCTGTTCGGCTCAGGGAGGGTTTGTGCTCACGGGGAATATGTATCCATGTCTTTAAAGTGTAAGTGTCGTTTAGAGACACATTCAAAAGCGTCATATTTTCCGTAACATCAGAGTCAACGTAGCTACTGTTACTGCGGCTAACCGCTAACCTTAGAAAACAGCTGGTGCCACAACCGCTGGTCTTAGAGACAGGTAATGACAGTGTGTGCACACGTCACAGCTCTTAACGTGAAATATGTTGTACTCACCTTGTTTTTCTTTTAGATGTATAGATGTATAGATAGATAGATAGGTAGGCAGACAGACAGACAAATAGATGGATAGATAGACTGGCTCAGCTAACACACTCTTCCAACTGACACTGACTCATAATACCGCCCTTTATTGGAGAATAAAGCCTCCTATTCATTCTGCAGCTCTTGCCATGTGCCCCCTCTAGTGACTGGGCTGCTAATGGTGCAGGTTTCCTCAGTAGAGAAGTGTTGGAGCAGTCAGCTGATGTGTCTGGTGTCTCAGGTTAAAATGCAGCAGATGCTTTTGCTTTCCTGCCCCTGACATTGTCCTTTTTTTATTTTTTTTGTCCTGATCAATGAGGCGTATCGGCTGTTTGCCTTGGGACCTTTATTGATTCATGGCCTGCAATCCCTGTTGTACTTGAACTCACTTTCACAGCCCACCTCCTCCCTCGAACGCACACTGAACAACAACATCAGCTGCTTTCATTGTCACATCATCTATTTCCGTGCTGTTTCCGCTGACGCTGCTGTTTTGGGGGGTTTCTGCAGTTTCATCGTCTAGGTTGGCTGCAGGTTGACTGATGGTGACCTCTCTTCAAAAACCACAACACGACGTGTGCGCGTGTGTGTGTGTGACGCTGCCAGGGAGCACTGTGTAAACTCTCACTAAGTCAGGTAAGTTGTTGTTTACTTTCTGTTTATATCAGTGCTCTAGGTGTCATGTGATTTTTTTTGGAACGATCGCTTTTTTGAAGATCATGTGATTGTAGTGACCAAACAGTTTCATTTTCAGTGAGTGTGTTGCTGCTCTAACCAGCCGTGTCTTTCTGAAGCGCAGTGATAAAATGGAGCCTCTCCACGCTGCCTGCGCCTTGTTAAGCCTTGCACCCCTGTTGGTGCTTGGTGTTGTCCCCATTTGGACTCAGCCAGAGCAGGTGCATCTCTCCTATCCAGGTAAGTGTCTTTGCTGTTTCTGCCAGCTTCATGCGTTTTCACTTAGGAATGCTATTTTACTCTGTATGAATACAAGCCAGTAACCGGTTCATATGGATCACAGATTTTCAGATGTTTTGTACATATCCCTCAATATTACGAAAACTCAGAGCTCTGGTATTTTTAGAAGGTTGAACTTTGCTGCACTGGAGCTGTGCCACACAAGTTCACTAAAGAATATACAAATTCCAAATCACTTACAGTTATCTTTTTATTAAAAAGACAGGGTTTAATACAGCATGAGAATTAATGGCTGACGTCTTTAATGATACTTTTAGGTTTGTTCCCAGTAAGAAACGCAGCATGTTCTGCTTTCCTGGTGCATAAAAAAGGGAACTTCTTTCTGTCACATATATTTAATGTTACAGTGTCGGCTGTCAGTATTGAATCTGCCCAAAGTTTTCAAATAATGAGGCTGCTCTGAACACTAACTGCTCTTGGTTCCCGTGGTAATGAGCTGGTGTAAAAACCATTTAAATGTATCAAGTCAAACACCAGAGCAGAGTGGAGTACCATATTTTACCACTAGGGAGTGAAGTAACACTATGATCAGAGGGACAGCTTACTGACACAACCATTCAACTTTGTCGGCTTCAATTCTGAAATGTTTTGCTGTCAGCTCCGTCAAATTTCTTTGAGACTAAATCTGCCATGTCTCCTCTTGTTGTCACCCCAAACTTCACGATCTTTCTACTAAACAGACACAATCTGCCCAAAGCACATTTCCTGCTCAATTTTGTTCCTACTATTTTTCATTCATTCATCCTCTCTACAGCTCTTCTCACAAAACAGTCTATTCAGGCTTATAGAAAGATATGAGACGTTTCTATTTCCAAACAGTTACACTAATTTACTTACTCGTAGCTACTGCAGAAGTTACTAGGTTTACAGTTTGCTTTAAGGACCCCCACTCCGAGAGAATTAGGCGGTACTCAGAAGCACAAGAAAGTCGGCTGTGCTAGTACTGTTTGTTTCAGTCAGAGACTCTGCTAAGGGGTTGCATAACAGGCAGTTTGAAATAAATGATGAGTTTTGTGAACCTGAACCATGCAACACCTCTCCAGAATAAAAATATACAAATGTACAAAATATTCCCCCTTTAAACTCTGTAAATCATCTCTGTAAATCATTTTATTGTAGGTTAAACACGTCTTATAACTGCCACACAGCTTGGATTACATGATTTATAGAGTCAATGCCACAGAAATGCTTTTTGTCCCGTCCTTATGAAGGTGAAACATGTGGTAGTCATTTAATGAATTGATGTCTTGATGAATTGAGTACCTGGCCAGTTGTCAGCTTAACTCAGCTGTGTGATGGGTGTATCTTGCCAGCGGCAAGATCAGAAGTGCCACTCTTGTACAAAGTCAGCCTTTTCATAAGCATCTGTTGGCTTTCTAAAATGCAGCACTAAGTGAATCCAGTGTCTCTGTCAGATCAATCTACATCGCATTTTTAAAAACTGGAAACTTTTCTTCACAGGAGTGCCAGGCTCCATGTTAGTGACCTGGACCACCTTCAATAAAACAGAGAGCATGGTGGAGTACGGCCTTCTGGGGGGTCGGCTCTTTGAGATCAGCGTCAAAGGTTACACTACCCTGTTTGTGGACTCAGGAGAAGAGAAGAGAAAGATGTACATCCACAGAGTCACGCTCACTGACCTCAAGCCTGCTGCTACTTATGGTGGGTAGTGATTTAATACTAATGACTCTCTCTTTGGGTTGGCCAAACTGTCTCAATAACATGTGAAGATTTAAACCTCTTTGTGTTGTTTTAGTGTACCACTGTGGCAGTGATGAGGGCTGGAGTGACATATTCTCCTTCACTGCTCTCAACGACAGCAGCCATTTCAGTCCCAGGTTCGCTCTGTACGGTGACCTGGGCAACGAGAACCCTCAGTCTCTGGCTCGACTACAGAAGGAGACTCAGCTCGGCATGTACGACGCCATTCTGCATATAGGTAAGCTCCACAGTGATAAATGTACTGCGGCATTTTACACTGTTAAAGCTGTTAGAGAGTCATTATCAGCCCAAGACATTACGCAGGACTCACACATATGCGTTGCGTTAAAAATTCTTGCTGGCACAATCTTCATGAACACAAAACCCATTTACACTTTCCTACTCATCATAGCTGTTTTTTATGTGAACATACCATGCTAGCTGTTATTTGTGATGCTAAAGGGAAATACACAGGAAATAAATTCAACAACCAGGTTCGCCAGCTGCCTCTGCCTCCTCCCTACAGGCTCATTTTGACTGCTGATGTCAGACAGGTCTCATATTTACATTAAGGTGACGCCTGTGCTGTTTCATAAAGTGGAGCAGAACCACAATGCAGTTCAGCAACACATGATGTCACCACATTCAAAGTGAACGAGCACCGTTCTACATTGAAATCTCCAGCGTGTGTGTGCTGCGCTAGTCACCAGATTGTATGAACAAAAGTCAAATCAAGTAAACTAGCTGATATCCAACAGAAATATCTATTGAAGGTAGTATTGTAATCATCATTACGTAATCCCTAATTCTGCAATTTTTGCTTCAGAAAAATATGTGTTGGATGACGCACATGTCACTTGATTTCTTTATTATGTTATTTAGAGTCTAAATCTAAGGCGAAGGATTGTTTTGACCTTTTAGGGGGAAAAAACTTAATCCCTTTCTTGCTGAGTATTAGATGAGAAGATGGATGCCACAGTCATGTCTGTGTACGAAATCTGATGCTAGGAGCCAGCAGATAATTTGCTTAGCTTAGTAGCTTGGAAACTGTTAGGAAAAAAATCTGCCTACTAGCACCTCTTATGCTCAGTAATTAATTAGTTCTAACAGCATAGGCAGATCCAGACTAGCTGTTTCCAGTCTTAATGCTTTGCTAATCTAACCGTCTGCTGGCCCTAGCTCCATGTTAACCATAAAAGTGCTTCTCATTTTACTCTATGAAAAAAAATTTGCATATTTCTCAAAATGTTCCTTTAAGTCTGAGTATTTAAAAAAAACTGAAACTAATTGGGGCAGTTCTGAAGATATACAGTGTGTTTAAACTATAAAGTGGTGGTAAAGAGTAAAAATCACTTCCAAACAAACATATTCTAATATATTTTTCTTTGCTTCTTTTACAGGGGACTTTGCCTATGATATGCATGAGGTATTTTGCCCCTTCTATTTTCCTAATATCATAAACTGTGATGATACCTGAGCTCAGTTAATATCACTGCCGGCAAATTTCTTTCATCAATATCTTATACTCGTAAAGCTGCTCTTTTCTCCCACTAATTCCACAGTGACAGACATGATAACTGCTTTACCTTTCCCCCCGCCGCCCCCTTCCCAAGACTCACCGCTGTTTATTATCAGTGCATATAAAGGCACTCAGCTGTGGTGGAGACACACAGCTTATGATTAGCACTAATGTGAAAAGCCTTAAGCCTGCGGTGAAAGATGAGAGTTCGGCTAATGTCGCCCAACTATTTCATGGATAAAGAAAATGTGCCATTCAAAACACCCTGAACTTTGGTCCCAAATCACATATTTGCTCACTTGAAAACCTCCCAGCTGTCATCTGTGATATTTAGCAGACATAACCTCGTCTCGGATGATGATATTATTTTTTTATGAAATGAGTTCCTGCATTATTAATGCCTTTATTTTAATATGGAGAGAAGAGTAAAATGCAATCAGCAGACTCCTGCAAAAATTAATTGTGTTTTCAGAATGTGTGTGCGAGTACATCCTGCGCTTTCACTGATATTATAAATAGAAAAACAGAGAGAGGGAACTTTGTCTGAAAGGTCATTAATGGCTCGTAAATGCCGTCAGAACAGCCATGAACCGCAGTCTGTATTTAAAAGCTGTGTCGCCAGTATGAGGATATCTAAGACTAAGAAAAATCTCTTTTGGTTTCACTGAGGTTTTTCATTACTTTGGAAAATAGACTTAATTTCATAAACAATTGAGCTGAATTTCAGTAAATGTAGAAAAATAGAACGTTGTTGTGAAGCAGGAAAATCTTTGGCGTCATGTATATCGACTGAGTGTTATTTTCCCAGGACAACGGCAGGATCGGGGATGAGTTCATGAGGCAGATCCAGTCCATAGCAGCCTACGTGCCCTACATGACCTGTCCAGGCAACCACGAATCTACATAGTAGGTGGAACTCGTCAGAACGTCTCTTGACTCATTCGGATATTTTGAGTGTAGCTCAGACTCACACGTGCAGTACAGAGCTCTTTACTGGACACGTGGTCGGTGAGTCCACATGTTCTCTGACTGTTTTGTCTGTTGTCTGCTTATTGTCGTCCAATGTTTTCCTTTTCGTTGCAAAACCCCCAAAAACGTTATGGTCTGCCACAGTTTTTCCGCTATAGGAAACACTATGGTCATTCAAACAGATGGGAGCTATTTTGGTCTGTGAAGCCTGGAGCAGCGTCGGGAACCACCAACATCTAAACAAGGCGATACTCTCCAAAACTAACATTTATCTGAGTGGGAATCATCAGCTCACTATCTGTTTGTGGATTCCCATAGACGGGATGTGGTGGTGGGACGTGTCTCCATTTAGACTCATCATCACTGAATGTGGTGTCATAAGTCTGGGAGAAAGAGACACGACAGTGAGCAGAGAACATTGCAGGGACCTGACTGTGTAGAAACAAATCGGAGACAATAAGTTCATTTTTGTTCAGTCTTAATTTGATAATGAACCAAAAGTCACAATGAGCTCATAAGAGAAAAAATGTATGTAGACTGAAATTCTTTGGATGGCCAAGGCATACAACCGCAGGGGAGTTATCCAATAATAGACAGATAATTAATGTTGAAAATAATAATTTGTTGAAGTCTAAACAAATCATAGTCGTCTTTAGTCCAACTGTACATAGTATTGTACATAGCTGTTACAACATATTCCTATTAAGTATTCTCCTTATTAGTTTGATATTATGACCCTATATCGTGCTTTATTATTATGACGGTTATTTGAGTGAATCTGAGTGTATTTGTAGTGTCTGTAATTTGTAATGTCTATGAATGGTACGCTCGTATGCTACCTTTCTCTTACATAACTATAATGTCATATATCAGTCTGTTGATAGTCAGATGTTTTCAATAAGTTCCGAGGTAAATCAGAAATTCAGTTTCATGGTATTTGGAAGCCTCTCAGCGGCCTTCATATGCTTTTTATACTGAGGATCAGCAGCTCATATGTGTTAAATTCCAAGTACGTCTCCTGGAGTTAGTTGTGTGTTTTTCAAGGTGCCTGATCCTGTACCATAATATTTACTCACCACGGCTGTACAGAGTCAGTCCGCTCCTGGCCTTGCCATGTGCAATGTGACTACTGCCTGGTCTTTATTATGGAGCCGCTAACAGTAGTCTCTTTTTCTTGGCGCTGCATCCTGACATAAGAAACTGATAATCAAGAAGCGCCTCGCTACATTACATAACCTAGAAATCCAGCCCCCTCTCCTATACATAAATGTGTGTTTTGTTCCGCGGTGTTGTTACGAATCCAAATATTCCCAGCTGCTGGCCCCGTGCATTTCGTCTTCACTCTATGTTGTGCTCCCTCCCACTAAACTTCTCTGTTCCTCTCTCTTTCCAACCTCAAAACCTAACGGGTAAAATGCAATTTAAAACTGTGCTGACCGCAAAAGTTTTCAGTCAGCATTCCAGCAGGATGAGAACAGCTCGTCCACAGAAGATGCTAAGGCCCCAATCAAGACAGTCTTTGTTCCTTGAGCACAATGTATGGGTTCATCAGGGTCTCCGGGGGGAACTGGGACATTGCCGTCACCGTTTGAAACAACGTCTCGTGATGGGAGTTAGTGATATGCTTCCCTGACGACTGTAACTGGCTCCCTCTAATTTCTCCGACTGCCTGGATTAAGCTCATCAGATGATGAGAGGGAAGATTTGCCGAGGAGGGAAAATCACGTAGGGTCAGTTTAAGAGTCAGGTTTTTCGCATTGAATTTGACATCCGCCGGATTTCTATCTCAATTTGATTTAAGTGGAAAAGCAAACACACGTGGAAACGGGTTGCAGAAAGTGAGTCACATGTCACACTGGACTTTTTCACGGGGCAGATTAATGACACTAATATAAGCTTATCATATTTGTTCTCAATCAGATTTTCCACAGATGAGCCGCAAAACAAAATACTTTAAAGCCTGTGGTTGACTTCATTTCTACCGGCTCATCCTTTCCCTTAGGGCATGCCCAGTGATATCACTGTGTTTGGATTCCCGAGATTATATTATTCCACTAAAAGAATAAACTGTTTATTTTTAAAAAGTCCTTCACAGACATATCAAAATTGTTGCCTGTTCCCTTCCCAGCCACAAGATGGAAGTATAAACCCATTTGTGAGTGTTCCTGGTTCAGCATCACAACTGAGAACTCGGCACCTTAATTGATTTTCACAGGAGCTCATCCCAGGGGCTCTATTTGAACTTGTTTGCTTAGGATTTACCAAGTCCAGTTGATTGATAGTTGTTAATGATTTGACATTATTTTCAAATATTTATCCTTAAAATCAGGAATTAAAATGGACATTTTGAAGGTTTAGCTATATGTTGATATTGCCGACTCAAACTGTTTTCTTTGACTGGTCACAGCTCCTAAATTGACCTTTGCCGGGTTATCATACTGGTCTTTTAAAGCTATCTTCTGGTCTCATTAGACTCAGACTTTTCACAAGATTTCTGTGATCCTCCTTTTGTGTCCCCGTTCCTGCCCTTTGACCTCTAACCCTGCTGCTCTCTACTTACCCCTAACCCAACATTAACCCACTCAATTGAGCGATCTGTCCCACCCTGACTCGGCTGCTAACATTAATATTGCCCCCTTTTCTCTTGTCGTTCTTCTCTCTTACGTAAGATAACAAAACAATCATTCAAATCACCTCGATGAGTTAATGGCCCCTTGAGAAGACTGGCTCCTGCTTTCATGCTGAAATTAAAAACCTTGAAAATAGACTGGCAGATTGTCGACGTTTCCACGAAAGAGATTTTCCCTGTTTGCATGCTGCTCCCATTGTAATATTTGTGTGGATGATGCTGCTCTCTTGTTGTCCCAGAGTTTTTGAAGTGTGTTTTAATGTTGTCTGGTGCAGTATAAAAAGTCTAGAAATGAGTGGCGGTGATTGTGGTGGCAGTGATACACACAGTAAGTGTAGTGGCAGATTGATCACTGTAAGCACACTGCTATATCGGGATCAAGCAGGAACCACCGTGACTTGATGCTAAAACCGCTGTGGAAATGCTTTAAGATGGGATTCCTCTAATGGCTGCTACATCTAAAATGAAAGCCTTTTAACAAGATGTCACGGTTTAAAGAAGGGTATAGTTAGAGGCACGTTTTCTTGATTGACAGGTGTAGTACACTTAGTCACTGTGGCTCCTGCTTGCTCATCCATCGCCGCTCCACCCTGGCTTCCCCTGCGTCGCCCAAATTTTGATGATCTGGCTCCAGAAAGTGACCATGATTCTAAGCTTGAAAACATGTTTTTCTACAGCCTTTAATTTAGCGGGGCAACCATTGATGGCCCAGCTATAGCACAGCCTATGGTTTCTCAGAATGTCTAAGAATGGCTGGAAGCAGATGTCACCACCACATGATGGTCATCTTTATCCGATGATATACCATCCTGCGTTTTCTGCCAAGTTGAAGCGCAAACTGAAAATGGACGTAAAACACAGTGATTTAAAGAACTACAGTCTCATTGTACAGCAAAGCTTGGAATTATCTAGAGTGAGTTCTGAATGCATCATAGCTTTTTTCAGCTCTGGTGGACGCACCACAAAAATAAAAGAGCAGCAGTTTGCGGCGTTGATTGCTGTTTGTTGTATATTCAAAGAATTTAGATTATATGATCAGCCCACCTAATTACGTTTCTCACGATCTGGTTTGTTCACAGCAACTTCTCCAACTACAGGAATCGCTTCAGTATGCCGGGCCAGACCGAGAGCCTGTGGTACAGGTAAGAGGACAGAAGATGATATAAGTGAGTGAGAATGATGGGCTTTGATTGGCTTACGCAGGTGAAAGAATCAGAAACAGTTGGGGTCATTAGAAGACGATTTCACATGAAGAGCGGATGGTCGCTGCACACTCAAAGCTTGGAAGGAGAAATCATTTATCTTCCAACAGAGGTCCTGTGTAAAGCATCTTTGGAAAGTGTGCCAACCCTCCTCCTCTGTTTCAGCAAGCATTAATGTGCAGCCCAGAGAAAGTGGAGGCAGAGGATAGCAGCGCTCCCTTCACCCAGTTTAGTTTGCCTCTCCTATCTCTGGAACATGGGAGCGATACAGAGGAGCTATACAAGCGACTGTGTGACTCATTGCCCATGTCAGATCAACTTCTCTCAGACAGTAAGATAGTACCAGGCCAGCTGCCCACTCCTCAGTCCCTGGGCCTTGATGCAAGTTGGCCATTCGCTTATGTTCATGGCTATGAACAAAAGGAGGCAAAGAAGAGCAGCGGATGGGCAATATGATATCCCTTAAATGCTACTGAAACATACAGTACACATGTACACAACATGTGTACACAACAAAATAAACAGCATTTCAGTTAAAGGGTTTGTAAGTTGTTCCTTCACGTCCCTATCACCATCGATTAAAAAAGGTCCACTGGAAGAAAAGAAGAAAGAAAAAAGCTGATATCTGTGGCCCCCCCAGGACAGTAATAAATACAACCAATCATATCCTGGCTCACCGGTCGGACACTAACTGAACTGCCTACTTGCACAACTTCAGCCAGGGGGACACAGGGACACAGAGATGACAGGTAGAAATTAGCGAACATGTCACAGAAGAGTCGGCTTCTAGCAGTTGTCAGGCAGTGCACATTCATGCGATTTAGGGGCGTAGCTTGGACAACAGGGCCGGTGAGAGGCGGTGGGATGTATCGGTTGCATATTTTCAAAGTGTAGCCCCTTGCTAGCTTTTCCAGGATTACCAACCCAAGCCTTAAGGCTCCATCTCTTCTCACATCAAGGTAAAAGTGAACCCTCCTGTAGGTGGGAATGATTGACTCATCTGTTTGCCAGTGACACGGTCTGCTGAGGGTTGAAGTGGCAGCTGTATGACAAACAATGTGTGTCCGCAGCTGGAACCTGGGGTCAGCGCACATCATCTCCCTCTCCACTGAGGTTTATTTCTACCCCGAGTTCGGCCCGGAGCTCCTCTTCAAGCAGTATGAGTGGCTTAAGAAAGACCTGGAGGTTAATAACCACACCATTAACACACTGATGACAGCTCTGCTTTCTTCCCACACTTTCTCTCTCCAGCTTTAAATTCAGTTGTCTCATTCTGTTTGGCTCCATCATAAATCTACTGATACGTTGTTCTTTCTTAAATAATAGTACCCCTGTGATCTATCTCACTTCTTCCCTCCTGATGTAGGAGGCCAACAAACCCGAAAACAGAGCAGCGCGTCCATGGATCATCACCATGGGACACCGACCCATGTACTGTTCTGATGATGACCAGGACGACTGCACCAAGTTTGACTCCTATGTAAGTTCAAACCACAGAATCCCATCCATTCGTTCATATGTTTCCCCTGGCCTACACAGTAATCATTCTTATGTAGATGGAAACTACACAGATCAGCCACAGCATTAAAACAGATGAGTGGTTTTAATGTTGTGGCTGATCGGTGTAGGTCTATAGAAACCGTACAGTCTCACTGAGTGACTGAGGATGGTGCCTCTCATATTCATGCTTGGTCTAAAGTGTAAAAATTCCTGATGGCAGACATTTTATTAGCATAATTATTACTATTTTGGTAATAGGACTCTAACTGAAATGGCTATATTTAATTTGGACAAGCTACAGAATTAAATTATTGTCTTAAAGCATTATATAAATTGCCTATAAAGGGCTCATTGTTTATTGTTTCCTGTGTTATATAAAGAACAGCACGGCTTCGTTGTGGAAGCATTTATTTTCTTACATAAACGCTTTTGTAAGGACTATTTTCTGGTAGCAGACGTGTCGCACATGTTGCACGCCAGCCAGTCCGCATCACAACCCATGAGCACGTTGAGTACAGTTTGCTGTCATAATCGCTGTAATTTGGACCAAATAGTTTCCAGTTAGAATAACTCCTCTCAGCGCTTGGCAGTGTTTGGAGTCAAGCTGGCGTTGGTGCAATGGGCTTCTACCAGGTAGCGTTTCAGGTGGCAGGTAGAGTTTCTGACATCAGTGCCAATTCTTGCCAGTGTTGTTATTCCTCTCTGCTCTGTCTCAGGTCCGACTGGGACGGAACGACACCAAACCGCCAGCCCCCGGTCTAGAGGATCTATTTTACAGCTATGGTATGCTCCCTATTCGACAACCAGCTGTGTTCTGCTAATGGGCGCTTTAAGATCACAAATTTGCACACTCAGACAGACTAATGTCCTAACAGTTGCAGAGAGTGGAGCAATCCAAAAATCATTTATTAAAAAAGCAGACCTTTGGTCTGGCTGATCTCCCACCAGCCGTTTCCCACATGTTTTTCTTGTCTTACATTACTCAGACTTTTGTTTGTTGCATTTAATTATTTAAATTGCGGTGGAAATTTTGAAAGTTTTGTTTGATCTGATCCAAAGCATTTGTTGTTTGCTGAGAAATCTGAAATGAAACGGGCAGAGGATCTGAGACTCAATAGATAACGGAGCAGCAGGATGTGTATGATTCAGTTGTTGTTGTAGTTGTTTTTTACAGAAGTTTGCTGACGATCATGTCTTTCACAGGAGTGGATCTGGAGCTGTGGGCTCATGAGCACACATATGAGAGGCTGTGGCCTGTCTATGGAGACAAGGTCAGCTTTTACATGAACTTATTCACAGCACTTTACATGTCTGTATGGCTCGTCTTTTGGCTCAGAGAAAGATGCGTGCTCTTCTTTTATTCTTTAGGTGTTCAATGGCAGCAAAGAGCAGCCATATGTGAAACCAAAAGCTCCGGTACACATCATCACAGGCTCTGCTGTAAGTGCTTTCACTTCACTGCATCACTGTTAATGCCTCTCCACCAGGATCGGTGCATGAATTGGACAGCAATATCAACAAAAACAATGTTATGTATAGTACCCAGTCCCGTCTGTGTGGCAGCTGGTCCACCACAGAAGTTTAGCTCCAGCTGTTTCTCTGGTAAAGTGTTTTCTTATGTGGTAGCGAGCAGCACAGGGCATGCTTTGTCATGCAGCCGCAGAGGGATTAGTCATATTGAAATGCAGCCAGACTCACACCGAGGCACAGCCTTAGTTGTAAATGTCGCACAGGCCTTGTGGACGAGGAAGACACGAGGTTCATCAGTAACAGACTCAGTTTTAACGCTGTTGGATCCTCTGCAGGGGTGCAGAGAGAGGACCGACCTCTTCAATCCAAACCCCAAAGAGTGGAGCGCATTCCGCAGCACCGACTATGGCTACACCCGCATGCAAGTGGTCAACACTACCCATGTTTACGTGGAGCAGGTCTCCGATGACCAGGTGGGCACACATGGAGGACGAGTCGTACAAGCAACACAAACAGAAGAGACACGAAACATTTTAAGCACAAAGAATTTTCCTTGAGTCATAACAAAACCTTTTCTGTCTTCCAGTATGGTAAAGTGATTGACAGCATATGGGTGGTGAAGGAAAAGCACGGCTTCTCCGCCTGGTTCTGAAGACCGACATCCTCAAAATGAAGTGTTCTGCTCAGGAAATGAACTGAAAACATGCACCTTCTTTTATTTTGCTGCGCCTCAACACTTATGCAGTGATTATCAAAATCATGTTTATTCATGAATCTTTTCATTTCAGACACTTTCCAATCTGTTTTATCCAGTCTGAGACATAATACCGTATCCAATGATCAACAACTGTGAATGTATATAATTAACTGTTGTCTTCTCTTCAGAAAATTGCTTTTACATTTTAATAAATTGTGATTTTTTGTTTTTAACTAAGCATGTCTGGATTTGATCACTGCAACTTCACTTTTATTTGGTTTCAATGTCGGCCCCTACCTCGTTGCATGAATTATCCCCTGACAACAGACGTAGACTCGCAGCAGCATAAGTCTGGCACACACCAGGCCTCATTCCCTTCGGAGCATAATTTTCATTTCAGGAAATACACTCAGACAGATCAGGTCTCGCCTGGATCACTCTATCAAGATGACAGATCCTCTCTTGGCTTTTCACATCAGGATATTGGAACCTGGTTTCATTGTCCATCTGTGTGGCCGTCGGGAGACAAAAAGACACATGGAAGCTTAGACGCCAACACAAAAACGGCCGTTATGTAAGTCAGGGATGCTTTGCGGCTTTGGCCCAGAGGAGTGTGGCTCATTCCTTGACTCACCACTATGGTTGGTATTAATCCCCAATAACAACATGCTGCCTCTGATGAATACTGGCAGACAACCTGCATGGATCTGCATGCGTCCGTGTTTTAAGTTGTCAAGCTGTCTGCTAGTGCCAGAGTGTAATCAACCCTCTGCATAATTTTGTTGACACAACATGGTCTACATATACAAAATCAGTCATTCATTAATACCCCACACATGAGTTAACATACGGGACGTTATTCGCCAGACGTCTTTATCCAAAGCAAATGTGATAAAAGGAGACTCTGTAAAAGCTTCAGTCGGAGTGCTGTATTTTTTTTTTAAACCCTGCGTTCAGCCCCCAAAAACAACCAGAAGACACAATTGTAGCAGATTTTACAAGTCAACATGTGTCACAACATGTTAGCAGCAATGAGCTCAGAGCCCTGAAGTGGTCAGGCGTCAGTAGCACGTCAGTAGCACGGCAGTAGCACGGCAGTAAATCTTTGGAGTTGTTGCACTTCTCTCTGATTTCGACGCCCCGCAGCGCAGCAGTTTCTGGCAGGAGCAACCGACGCATGCGTACAGTGCTCACACCTCACACTCACATGCTCTTGGTGTTTCTACCCACTCATAACTGCCACTCACACACACACACAGCCTCATGATTGCGAAAGTAGCTTTGCAGAGAAGGCCCTCGAACCACTGAGTTCCTGACCTCCGACCTGCTCCCGCTGTACTCTGTATATTGTCGTCTCCCACCGAGTGAGAGACACAGGAGAGAAGCGGTGCAGACTGCACAGACCAGACGGGAGCTGCAGAGGAGAGCATGTGCTGCCAGACTGAGCCTCGACTCCGTCTCTTTCTGTTTCCAACTGTTAGCGGCCACATTTATAGTCCTATAAAAGGTGTTTGTTTTTCAGCTCGTCATCTAATGTATGATGCGAAAATGATGGGTGGAAAGCCCTTGTCTTAAATAGTGAGCAAGTCACGAGGCATGCGTGTTCTTTATCTCTTAAGTTCATGTGATTTCCTGAAGAGTTGAAAAAAACCAAAAAAAACATTGATCGCAATCCAGGAAAAAAAGAGCGAGGAGAAAATAACATGTCACATCGGATCGCATGCCTGTTGGTGAAATGTAATGTGCTTATTACCGCCTCTGATAGAGGCACAGCAGGTTGTGGTGTTGTGGGTGAAAGCCTTTGTTGACAGAAAGTGATTCTTGCGTTTTAACAAGGCAATAGCTTTTCTTTGTCTTCTTTATGTTTGACAATTTAAATCTTTCAAGTCAGATTCGTCGAATTTTTTCGACCAACGTCACTTTGAGTAATCACCTCTTCACATTTTCTGGCATGAAGCGGCTTGATAACAACTGTTAGAAAGACTCAACTCCTCTCTTTGATACCTCTTGCACACCGATGCTCCTGCTAGTTCGACGTACCACATTGACTGGACTTTGCCCTGAGTGTAACATTGGAATTTATCCCCACTTAAAGACCTAGTAAAACAGAACCTGCTGTTTGGTCAGACTACTGAATATCCCGAGTCCTCGACATGACCACACAGCCTTTCCACTTCAGTTCATTTCTTTGCAGCAGGCTAATTTCTAATGACACATCAACAGCTTTTTATCCGTTCCCAAGCTTGTGGCTCAGTAAAGCCTGTAGTCTCTTTCTCTTCACCAAACAGCCGTGGGACTTCACTTAAGTCACTTCCCCTAATCTCTGCGGTTTACCAGCATTATTTATCTATTTTCAAAAGTTTGAGGCGCTCTATAACGCAGGACTAGAGAGGGCATCTGTGGTATATCCCTCCACGGCTGAGGGAGCGGGCCTTTGATCAGGGCGTTAAACCGTGTGGACTGGGGACATGTGTAGTGAATTCAAACCCCTCAGATGCTGGATCTCAGGGATATTTCATCAAACCAGAAGCTCAGCGTTCTTCCAGAACCAAAAGCGCCGCTACTAGGCAGCCTCAGACCACCACCGCGAAAAACAGCCAAGTACGGTCTGTGCAGGAACATCACTGCACATTCTAACCATAATTCCACTCCCAACATCAACACCACAACGGATTACAGCGTTTCAGAGTGTGGCATCAACAGGAACACTGTGTACTGAGAACACGCTATGCCTCAGTAAAGTGACACAGTAAATCTGAGGTAAAAGTTATTGTGACACAGGGTGTTTGTGTAAAAAGTATGCGAGGGACACACATTTTCTCCATATGAAAAAGGTAAATTGAAACAGATCAGACTGGGTGTTTGATAAGCAGTAGATCATAGGAGGCCGGCCGCCTGGGTCAAAATAACATACACTGATAAAACACCACAGGGAGGCCAACAGCATGAATCCTGTCTCCTCACAGCACTGAGGGTGTGAATCACGTCAGTATAGCAAGGAGACACATGATTTCAAAATGTGCAAAGATTGTTTACATTGAACACGTGTACTATAGGTTGTTACAGTACGTAGGAGCCAACATTGTAGATCCTGGTTAAGGATAGAGTTACCGATGGTGAGTGTCTGTTCACTGAATCCTACAGTTAGCCTGCCCTGTTGACATTAGCTTCAGCTAACGGAAAGTAATGATTCCCAACCACTGCAGGACTTGCAAAGATTGTAGAATATTTCAACTTATTTGTCAATTGGCAGTTACAATTGGATTTTATATCCACACTGAGTCAGCAAACATTTGAACACTAGGATTTTGTGATTTAAAGCATGATGTCTAAAAATTTTGTAGTGAACTCACAAGTGAACAAATTTAATTAATTAATTAATTAAAATACATTGAATAAATGGATGATTGCTTAAAAAGTCGAATGACTGAATGATTGAACTTCACCTCAATGGTAGCCGACTGCTATAGATTGAAAATAAAGATGGACAACATGACAGCTCCCCAAAATTGAAGCCAAAACCTCTTGATTGCCCCCTGGTGGATGGTTGCTTTAAATTCCCCACCTCCTCCATGTTAGCAAATTGGACACGCCATATCATTTATTTCCCCCCCAAAGAGTTGTTTCTGTTATTTAAGGTAGTTGCCATCACACTGATGTTTTTCCAAATGCTTATTTTTCCAGTAAGTTTGGTTTTAATTAGTTATTTGATGTGATAAAAACAGGCAGCACAGTCGTTATTAACATCTGAGACTGGCTCGCGATTGGCTAAGCATGTGTATCAACAAGACCTCAATAGTCTGGCTCCACACCACGATCACTACTGTGCAGACTCCAAATTATGTCACCAGTGGAAGGTGGCAGCACCTGTATCTGGCATATTTCAGCTTCATTTTCAGTGGGAGGAAGTAGAGACGCTTTGTCGACCAAACAAATCTAAAAAAATGTTTTGGTTCCATTGAATTAAAAAGCATAAACAATATCCACTTTTGTATTATCAGTATTGGTGTAAAATAACATCC
Organism: Hippoglossus stenolepis; assembly: GCF_022539355.2. Classification (NCBI taxonomy): domain Eukaryota; kingdom Metazoa; phylum Chordata; class Actinopteri; order Pleuronectiformes; family Pleuronectidae; genus Hippoglossus; species Hippoglossus stenolepis. The sequence continues at coordinate 14,912,656 of NC_061492.1, read as the reverse complement.
AGTTCAAAATGAATTCAGATTCTACACCTGGATCATCAGAGTTATTGTTGATGAAGTGGCACCTGATGGAGCTATGGGGGTACCTGACAGAGAGGACAGGGAAACACTGGTGTACAGGATAAGTCTGTATAGAACTACTCAACCATCACTCATTACATATGGAAACATTTCCATTCAATTCTGACCACAAGCACATAAACAGGAAACTTCAAAATGAAGCTTGCAAGTATCAGTGGCACATGTGAGGCAACCATCCAGATGAGAAATGCAGCAATTTATCAGGAAGACATTAGGTTAACTACTCTAATTTAGCCAAGCAAGAAAACTTCTAGTTACTGGAGGGCTCATCATCATCATCCTGCAATTTAACAGTGAAAAGACTCGGGGCCCAAAATTTTCTCCTCCTATCTTCTCATTTTTAAGTAATTGATCTTCCACACAGAGCTTCAGGAGACACAGGTCATGTTGTTCTGCAAACAGACGAGGCCAACCTGAGACTCCTCTCAGTCTGCAGGAAGCACTGTCTTGGTGCCAGGGGGCAGAGATTCCACTCATTTACTATGAGCGCTAACACTTGTCGGGTCCTTGAGAGCTATAACAGGGGTGTGCTACCACATCGACTGCTGTTGGCAGGCAGAGCTGTTGCATGTCACTTGGTTAGAAAAGTGCCAAGCATAGTTGGGTCAAGTGAAATGATACACAAGTTGGATCAGTCAACAACATGATGTCAGACCTTTTGCCATCGATTGACTGAGAAGAAAAACTTGCTTGCATTCCCAAATTACCTTTTTGTCCATGTAAATTTGCAGGGTTACACCTAACCTGTTGTGTTGTGTCATAGACACCATGGTTGTGGACAAACCCTAACCATATCCTGGACTTGAGGATTCAACCCATTTAACTCCTGCACATGCTGTCTGGGCTCCGTCATGCCTGCTTGCTCAAGACAAATTGCACGGCAGAGCTGTTTTCTGTGCCAGGGCTGGCACTGATGACCAAGTGCTCTCACAGAATGCATGCTTTTACGAACAATACCAGGCTCATTGAAGCCTATCTTGTCTTAAATATTGTTCCTGCCAGGAAGTCTCTTTGGGCTCCAAATATCACCTTTCATTGTTGGAATTTTTGTCATCAATGCATTATTTTTGTCTACGTTCAGATCTGCATTTCTTTTTTTATGAGGTAAATACCTCACCTTTATCGTCTTGAGTACAAATCCATCACGCCATCAGCTCTTGAGATCTGACCTGTAGCAAAGGAAAGGTCAGCGGGAAGTCCAGAGATTTATAGGAATGGTAACACGAGCTCCTTTAAATCTCCCGTTTTAAAACCATTTAGATAGGAATGAGGTGATTAACAAACGTAATGGATTTTGCACTCAAAACTCTCAACTCTTACCATCTGAGCCTGTGTATTCTCAAGCTCCCTTGCACGTGTATTGCCATACTTCACACTCCTCACGTTGGGAAACAAACAGCGGGGAGCTAACCACAAGCCTTTTTGAGCATTTTAAACACATGCCAGCTGCTGCTATTTCACATGACAATCACACAGTAGTGAGCAATCCTAACAGTGCCCAGAGGAAATCGTATCGCTCTGTGTCATGACAAGGGCTTAACCTCACTCTAGCCAAAAGAATATATTTCAACACCTAATTCTCCATGGGGAGTTGATAGAGGATCTTTAGGAACTTCAGTGGTATCCACAGAGCCACTGGCAGGACAGCTGGCAGTGATGGATCTTTTAGCACTCAGCAAAAATACAGCCATGTCATGGAACGCAGCCAAAACTTTTCCTTGTCTGACAAACAGGTTTCCTCACCTCAGGTTCATGGGGAGGCCTCCCCTCAGTATGGAGGGCAGTATACTCAGATGGTCTTAAAGGCCCCGTTCAGACCTGGTATCAACATCCATCCCAAGTGATCTGATCAGAAGTGGAAGCTCTCAGTTCGTAAGTTCCCACTTCAGATCAGATCTCACTTCACGCGTTACTCAATATCAGACATGAATTCAGGAGAATGTCCACACAATGAGTTGCAGACTTCTTTGGAGTTTGCCTTTCACATTTGAACAACGCAGTACGAGATTCTCGATCAAATGCGATCAAACAGCACATCAACATTAGCATCAATGTACTGCTCGAATCTCTTTGGTTTCCTGACATGTCATCTTCGTCTATGTCTTCTACGTGTATGCTACCAGTTTTTAATCCTAAAATATTTTGTATTTTTTTTGTATTTTTTAGATTTGCGTCCATCGCGTCATAGAAATGTCAACAACAGGACCACTCGCTTCCAGTGAATCTTCTGGATTATCTCTTGCTGTATTCTTACATAGGCTCGTTTGAACAGTATCCAGAGTTTTTACTAGGGGGCTTTCAGGAGAAACTCCAGAGAATGTCCGCCGTTACTCACTCGGACATTTGCGTTCTTACATACAACCCCCCACGATAATTTAGGGGAGGAGTTCAGGACATGTCTAAAAGCAGATAGTGTCTCGCATGCTTTCACACCTGTACTTAGAGCTGACCATTTGTGATTGGATCACTAAGGACGGATGTTAAAACCAGGTCTGAACAAGGTCAAACACTCAAGAGTGCCCTATGTGACCAGTGGTTCTGTCTGAAAAGGGGTCAGGAATGCATGTGTGTTGAGTTTGGATGGAGGATTGTCTGTAATTGAGCAAGGGGTAAAATAAAAAGAGGGTAGTGAGAGAGCAACATTGAAATCTGTCTCTGTCTTCAAAGCCACATTTCAGGCTGTAAAGGTAATCATCTTTGGGAGATGGTTTCTAGTGTTGTTTTGAAAGAATGTGATCATACTAAAACTGTCCTACTGACGTTAAGGTGGTTTTCAGTGTTTGTAAAGAGCTCAGGGATAAAAAATGTGTAGCTCTCCGACGTAGCCTTAAAAGAACAAACTTCTCTCCTCCATTCACATCATGGACTACAAAATATTCAGGGAATCTGTCCAGCAGCAGCAGACGGTTTTGTCATCAGTGAACAGTGATGTCCTTGGCCTGATGACATGCTACAGTTAGACTCAGACAGATAGGTATGTCCCCTGTCTGGACCCGAGAAGATACCTTATGTGTCTGTATCTGGACCATGTGGATCAGTCTGATTCAGACCAAATTAAACTTACCATCATTGAGTTAAAATGTAACCAGAGAACAAGGTGCTGTTCTTTGACACCACAGTTGGTGCAGAAATGTTTTACCCATTAGTTACACTGAATTCATTAGGCTGAGATTGAAACATTTGAACAACTTTGGATGGATTGCCATCAATTTCTGGATGGACATTCATGGTCCTCAGAAGATGACTCGTCGTCTAGCGCTACCGCGAGGCTGATATGTTGTATGGGAAACATGGTGAATACTACATCTGCTAAACGTCAGCATTGTAGCATGATCACTGTTAGCACTTTAGCATTTAGCTCAGTCTCTGGTCAACATAAAAGTACCCCCTCACAAAGGGGGTGATAACACACAGGTGGAGGCAGGTTTTGTACCATCGCAAGCAGCATGGAAGCAAAGAAAAGTCGGAGTGTTTTTTCTACCTTGGAATAAGTATGTTTGACTAGCCATTAAATGGGCCGAGGCATGAATTTGGGCAGAGAAAAGCAAATCATCACAGGGCTGGGAATTGGTTTTGTGTGGCCACTGGCCACCAGAGGAGCTTGTTTAAACAGAGCCAGACTGAAAGACTTAATGACCATGCTGACAGCAGTCATACGAGATGTCTGGTGAGGCTGGTGTTCTGTGGCTGCACAGAGAAAAGGAGGGATGTTGTGGTCGCCACCTCTTTATGTAAGCTCCGGAGAAAAGAGGCGCATAGGAGTCCTTTTAAAATCAGGCTTCAATATTTGTTCTCCCACCAAACCTAAACCAACATGAATATAGGATACACAGTCCCGTGGCAGACTGCTTTGTTTTTCCTGCCACCTCAAACGTGTTCTGCTGTCTGCTCCAATGTCATCTCAATTAGACATTAGCATGCGGACAAAGAACAGCTCAGACTTAAAGGTAGGTTTGTGTTTTCGAAAGGTATAGTGGTGAGTTTGGGTTGCATATCCTTAATATAATCACACATATTTAAAGAATAAAATTCTGCTGATTCAATTGAATCCCCAAAACCCATGAGCTATTTACACGTGCTGAACACATGCTAACCAGCGGGGAATGTGCGTATGTAGAGAAAACAAGATGGTGCAGTTACAGAGAAGCAATGGATGGATGTTTTTTCAAGTGTTCTCAAGAACTGATAGACCTATCTATTTATTTTTTTATTTAATAGATGATGTTTACATGCACGAAATATTCAGTTCTTGGCCCTTATTTGAAAAAGACTGAAAATGAATATTCCTGTTTACTTGCAGATATGCAGACACCAATAACCTAAAATCGGACTATCTCTATCTCAGTCTTGCAAACTGTTGTCTATTTGGATTCTGAACAACACAGAGTCCTATAATGTCCTAACTGGAAACTGCTGATATCAAAATAAATGCCACATTGGGAATACACAAATGGAATATGGTGTTAAGATGACGGTTTAAAATTCTGAATATTGTTATATTCAAAATAATGATTGGGCATGTACAGTAAATGACTGTTACAATTATGATAAACCTACAGATCAACACTTTTCTAACTGAGTTGATATTTCAGGACTTAATCACAGCCTCCAAACGAGACTTGGACTTGCTCAATAATAGACATTGTACTTCATAAATTATGACCTGGGCTCTTGAGGGTAATTGTTATCTGCAGCCCCTTCATTCTTCAGAAACCCTGCTAAAGAGACCACACACACTGCATACACACACACACACACACGATCTCTTCAGGTCACTGGGCCTCTTTATATGATGAGTCAGAGGCTTGGTCTGCTGCTATGTGCTGATCTGTAACTTCATCCAAGCAGAAGCAAAGACAAGGATCCACTTTTAAAGCATGAAGATACAGTACTCATCATCTGCACTGCTCCATACAGACAGAGTCACTGAGAGAAGTTACAAAACCAAACGTTATATATTTTTCTGTTTCTATTCAGGATAAATGTAGCCTGAGACAAATAGAAAACTCTGTGTGTAAATGAACACGATAAACAAAAGTTTGCTTTTGAATATGACAGTTACATAAAATATAAATAGCTACAGAAAATGTTGAAACAACAAAAATGTCTAATAATTGTGTAATGGTGGCCAAAACACTTGTAACAGACACTAATTAAATCTTCCTGCACACATAATTAAAGGACTTAATAAAACAGTTAAACCTGTAAATTGTAAACACAACTAACTTATTGCATGCCACATTTGTCAGATATTTTGTGTTCTGCAGGTAATGTACAGTGTGTTTATCTGACGTTTTCCGTTGCCTCTGGAGACAACATTGATAAGAGAGGGGAAAGCATGAGTGTGCAGAATATAAAGGGAAGTTTCTGTTTGTGATTTAAGACTTCCCAGTCTGCATAGCTGTGGCTATCGTCCACATTCCAGCTCATAAGTGAACAAGATTAAATATTTCACAGAGGGACGTTGGCTGCTCTTCCTGCTGTGGTTTGTGCAATTGCCTTCAAATGAGAGTCACAAAGGTTATTCTGATGAAACTGTTTCCCTGAGCTTTTGGAAATGTGTTTCACTTTATCTCAAAAGGTCAAAGAGTGTTTTTCCCCCAGTCTGAACCAGTATGATCTCTGCCTTGGTGAGACTGTCTTCATATGAAAAGTTTTATAATATGAAGCCTGTCTTCGCTTTGGGGCATCTGGTCATTGTGAGGACAGAAACGGATCGATTCTTTAAGCAACAGAGATATATCATGTCGGGTGCACATGATGGATCTGACGTGGAGTCATATTTGGAAGACAAAAGACATGTTGGAAACAAAAAAAAATGATTTAAAGTGTCAGCCAGTTTTTATGTTATGCAAATCGTCTTGAATGGTGCTGCCAGAATTTTTAACTCTTCAGGTATTTTGCCACTAAAAGAACAATGAAAGTGTCGGCTAAAGATTCCACCAGCACCACTTTTACTGCAATATGGCACCATCTTTCTTATTGTTAGATCACATGACCTTACTCTTTCTAAAAAAAAGAAAAGGTCTTTTTATTTTTATTTTTTAATTCTGAGTCTGTACGACAAACTGTTTTACAATGAACATTTTCATTATTATAAAGCAATATCAGTGATTGTTGCCTTTTTTGATTGTAGCCCACAGCTACACTGGAGCACACTGTATATCCTAATAAGATGACTTACCCCAACCCATAGACAGTGATGAAAGACTTAAACTGTATCAGCAGCTCATCTTTGTAATCGAAACAGTTTCTGACATCCTGTCAGGGTCTAATTTTAGGATTTGATTTAGAACCAATCTGAAGTTACCTATGGGTTTAGCATTAAGCTGAGATATTCCACTTGTGTCTGGTTTAGTAATTCCTTTTGTCCTCTTTGTGTCCACATAATCCGTCTCTATATGTAAACTGTCACAGACTGAGCTAGATTTAGCTCTTTTCCCCTGAATACACTTTTCTTTATATCCACATATTGAAAAGGTATAACTTATAAAAAGTCCTTACCAAACCAAGGCAACACACATTTATCTTTTCAATTATTATGACATTAACATCCAGCTTATTTAACCACATTTAAATTCACTGGATCTGGATTTTTATATGGATCTGCACCAGATTGTACACATTTAACCACATCTCCCCTCCCCGTGATGCAGGAGGAATATGGTACAGTCCAATTAGCAAACATTCATACCAATGCTGGTCTGATACAGCAGGGACTTCTCTAACTGACCTGCGGGGGAACTCCAGCTGTAACCCCCATGAACTGGTTACTGAAAGAAATTTGATATAACTTCATGACAAATTAAATACCTAAAATTACTGGCTGTTGGAGCAAGATTTTTACATTTCAAAAAGATCATCAATCAGAAAATGACCTTTTTGAAGCGTGTCTGCATGTAAATTTGCATATTTGACTTTTGACTTACTCAACAAGTGAGTGGGCTCATCGGCACAAGCTCCTGTCAGACATACACATGTGCAGTGTCTTTCCAGTTGTGACATAGACTCCGTCATTCCCACAACTGTGACGGCTCGAGGCACCAGTCCCACGACCCTGCCGAGCAGCATGATTCACTCTTTTGTGTTGCATGACTCAAAACCGTCTTCCCTGCCTCCACATGTCCTCTTCTCACCCCCAACATCCTCTGTGTTTGCCATTTGACCTGCTGTCAGCTTGGATCCGCTCCGCCTATGGTCAGCTGTGGGATCATATACAGCCTCTCTACATAGCAACAGTTTCCGAGGCACACACACGCAACAATGACAACAGATGGCCGTGGAATGGCATTTATTTGCATAAATTTAGCATTCATTTTTTTTCTAATAAAATGATTGCTGGCCTTTTTATACACAATGAAACACATTCAGCTCTAGCGGGAAACAACATGTGTCGATTGTTGTCTTTGGAAAGTGGAGAAATTACTGCTTCATGAGGTGGCAGTAAAAAAATGACTTCTTCCTTTAAACTGGTCCAACAGCTATGAAGAAAAGAAACAGTATTTGCCAGGTCCAGCTGAAGTATCACACAAAGACTGAGCCCATGCGGCCGGGTCATGTGACGGGTGTTAAAGAGGACCAGATGATGATGTTTTCAGCAATGGGGTGTCTGATGACTATACTTTCTGAGAAGAAGGAGAGCTGCAGATGTTGAGGCTTGTTTCTGCCGCCTTTTCTTTGTGCTCATCTAAATTCAGATTGAGCACAAACTGACAGCGATTATGCAAGATCTGCTCCACAGCTCTGCCTTTGTCAGTTTCTTTATTTGCTGATCTCTTTGGACTTGCCACTGCAGCATCTACCTACTAATTCCACAAATGTCTGTTGTGGAACCTATGTCTTGTGAACCATTCAACTTATTGGCTTCACACTTGGCGTGTGTATTGCAAATTGTCCGAGAAAGTACAGTGCATAATTTGATGCGATTTGAACATGTGATATGTTAAATGTTTAAAAAGAATTAATAAACAGGCGACCAGTAGAAGTCAGTGGGGGTAGGGCAGTGTTCCATCAGTCTGAGGACCGGGTTGAACGTGTCTTCTTCTACATCCTCAGATAAACTACAGCTGCATTCGACTACTGGCAGCCTGCGGCCAATACTTCATTTTGATGATTTGACTATTTTTATGGACTGACACAGACATTCATGGGTGATCCCTGTCACGGCAACCACATTCATAGAATTACTTCCTCTTTAGCAAGTTTTTGTAGTTAAAGCAGTAAAAGCACAATGTCGGTAATGCTTTCCATCGAGCCGAACTACAGAGCTTTTATTTTGAAAGGTTGTGAACTTGAGTCTGAAGATTGTGTTGCTTACAAAGACCTTAATAGTCATCATACAATCTATGAAATAATAACAGCAGTTAAGTAAATCATTCAAGCTCATTAGCCACACGAGAACAGTATTAAAGAAAATTCAGTTTCCTTTTATGAAAACATTGACTATAAAATCTTCAATGCAGATAAACCAGGTAGGATGAACACAAAGTTTTCTAACTTCTCTCTGCACAATAGACGCTCTGAACACAACGTCCAGCACACAAACAATAAAAAGTTACAGTATATTGTAAAACTGTATGAGGAGGACTCACTAATGACAAGGATAATTCTGAAAGGCTGCGGAGCAAATGGCCCATTCCAAACAGCCACGATTCAACAGGCACAGCACAAGTATTTAAAATGGGGTGTGAAGCGGCACCTCGGACAGAACATACCCAGGGCGAGACAAGGCTGAAATAAAATGACCTCAGAGTGTAGAGACTGAAAGTTTCCAGTGAGGCCCCTTTTTTATTTCCCGAGTATGCTGTAAAAAAAATGAAAAAAAGTTCCTTTCCCGCTCGTGTGAGCTTTGAAGTAATTTATTCAGTTTCTCATCAGAGCTGTGCAGAATGTGAGAATATGATAGAAGCAGTCACTGGAGTTAAATGAGAGGGAAAGTTCATCTGGCTGGCGTTTAGAGGCATGGTGTCATGGAGGCCTGGGAGCCAAACACCACACAGCAGCTCACACACAGGGAGGAATGTCCAGTCTCTGTACATCCCACAAGAGCCACGGAATTTGTTTAATAGCCCACAACAGGCTAATCTGTGTAACGCTTGTCAACGTCCAACAATAATATCTTGATCATTATCAGTAACTGTTGTCTTAATGTAGATCTACACAATTAACCATTTAGTCACGTATTACACTTAAGTGATCCTTTGTCCCAATGAAGAGCAATTACAGTTGAGGACAATCAGCATTCACTCAGAGCATGGCAGAGCTGTTCCATCTGAAATCAGTCCAGACATCTTTATTAAATCCTTGCTGAAGTCGAGAGCGTTGTTGTTCCTGGTGATAATTCCCCTCAGCACGTTTCTCCTGGGCTTGGTTGGTGTCCAATGCAACACAAAAAGGATCTGTTTGTAGCTGTAAAAGAGTTTGCACGAGTCTGTAAACTTTATAATCAAAAAATGATGTGCTTTCTTCCTGTGATGTGTACTGAATATTCTTCAACAACATCCTCTGCATGCCTTTGATTTAACAGTCAGACATTTTGGAAATATGCTTCATTTGCTCCCTGTTGTTTGAGTTTTTGAAAATTTACACCAAATTTTACATTATTGTGGAAAAACAGCTTTCCCATGCACATGCTTTGCCTTTGTTGTGCATGTAGTTTGCTCTTTACCCAAGCTGTGTTGACTTTTGTTGTTGCAGCCCACCACTGTTGACCAAATGTTTGTTAACAACTGTACAGTAACAAACTGGCCTCATATGTGGACAAGACCAAAAGGATTTTCACCAAGCAAAATATCAACGAGCAGATGCTGCTACATTTATCATGTTACAAAAACACAGTTTGAGTCCCTGTCAGAGCAATCGGCGAGCTAGCAACATTAGAATTGTAGCTAAGGCCGTGCAATTCTGTACAGATCTGCAGTGGTATTACTGCAATGATCAACACAGAGTCGCACAATGTTTTGATTTCTGGGGTTTCATACTACTGGACTACTTGGATTAAGGCAAAGTATATTCTTTAATAAGCTTCTCTGCTAGATTACTATTGTATCTGCTGTATTAGGTTAACTAGATTGATAGTTTGTACTGTTTGGTCTTACCTTGAATTGTATGAGCTAGGATTTTGTTTAGTGATTTTGTTTCTAGTTTCACTCAAGTGAGTGAGAGTTAAAAGGGAACCAGCTAAGGTTAAAGTGCTTGATTTTTATTCCAATTCTGTTAAGGACTAAGTTCTATCTTACTTTCTACCTTTTGAGGTAAATAGTCTTTGTCCATAATCAGTTTTTGGCAAATTAGGAGATTTTGTGAAACTCACCTGATCACTGATTAAAGTGACAAGTTTCTCTTGTGTTGAACTCTGCTGAGTAGCTATTAGTGGGCCATTACCACCTGGTGCCTGATTGACTCCTGAGCAGGGGGTGTGGTCAGCACAGCTGTAGCCAACCATCATCACCTCTGGTTTAAAAAGCATGAATTGTTTTCAGCTTCAGCGTCTGTGAAGACTCATCGTATGAAGACTCCGAGGATAAAGACAAAGGAGTCTTTCGTTGGAGTCTCGGAGGATCAGACTGCAAGGAACCTGGGTGTGACACTCGGCAGCCAACTCTCCCTTACTGCCAACATTACTGTAACAACACGTTCCTGTCGATTCATGCTGTACAACATCAGGAGAATACGCCACCTTCTCACTCAGAAGGCGGTGCAGGTTCTGGTCCAGGCCCTGGTCATCTCACACCTAGACTATTGTAACTCCCTCCTGGCAGGTCTACCTGCTAGTGCCATCCGACCTCTGCAGCGCATTCAGAATGCAGCAGCTCGACTGGTTTTTAACCTACCTAAATTCACTCACACTACTCCGCTCCTCCGCTCCCTTCACTGGTTACCGGTGGCTGCCCACATCCGTTTCAAAACATTAGTACTTGCGTACCGTGCTGCGAACGGATCGGGTCCAGTCTACATCCAGGACATGGTCAAACGTTACACCCCAGCCCGTTCACTCCGCTCTGCTTCGGCCAATCGGCTTGTTGCTCCCTCACTGCGAACTAAACACTCAACAAAATCACGACTGTTTGCTGTCCTGGCTCCTAAATGGTGGAATGAGCTCCCCATTGACATCCGGACATCAGAAAGTTTACACATCTTACGCCGCAAACTAAAAACACACCTCTTCCGACTATACCTTGAATAACATTTTCAAAACTAACAATTTAGTAGCACTTAAATGGCACTTACTTATAGCACTTTGTAGTTTTGTTTTTTTGAAGAAATTGTACTTTCTCTATTCTTGTTGTTCTGGGTTTGTACCCTCATGGTTGAATGCACTTATTGTAAGTCGCTTTGGATAAAAGCGTCAGCTAAATGAAATGTAATGTAATATGCTTCGTGCTGCACAATCTGCTAAAGTACATATACCAATTGTATAGACATAAGGTGTGAACCATAGTCTTTACATACTTGCCACCGGTACAAGCGTTTGAGCAATCGTGAGTCAGTCTCAGCTGTCAATCATGACATTTCACCCAGTTTTTATTGCATCCAACCAAACTTACAAAGAAGGCATTGTTGTGTTCTCTCTATATCCATGCTAACACCTCACTGTGGCTGGTACTTCACTCCGTTAGACTCCTCCCTGCAGCTTTTAATACTGATCAACTGCCAAAGACATGCCAGATACCCACATTAACCTGTAGAAGCACTAACAAAGTGGAATTTGCATGCTATGTCCCTTTTAAAAGTACTACGATATAGAGTTACACAATACACTGAATGGCTATTGTGGAAAAAGAGAATGGAGAGGAAGTATGTGCTTCTACTGGAATTCATGGTTTTATTTACTTTCTATGATTTAATTCTGCAAAGCTTTTAGTCATTATAGACTACATCCCCAAGGACAACAAACTGTGCCCAATCATCCTCAGAGATAATGTTTTGGATCAATGAATGGATTTGCTCCAGACATCATTGACTGAAAAACAACAGTGCCTTGTGCTTTAATACGAATTTTGCTTGCCAAAGTCAGTAAAGCTAAATTTTGAATGCTAAACAAAAGGTTCCAAGGAACAATTATTAGGTAAAAGTGAGCTCAAGATTTTATCTTGCTCTATCTACAAGGCAAAACACATTTGGTTCTTTCCACTGCCTTTCTTAGGAAACTGAGGACTGATGAGGTGAAGCGATAAACTACACATGAAGAAGTGGAGAAAGGGGTTTCGGGTAGGTCCAGCAGAACGCCACCTGGAAAACAAAACAGGTGAAAGGTTGGCAAGAAATGTGCGTGTCTCCCAAGAATTCAGGCAGTATTTTCCACAAAGCCCCGTGGATAAACATCAAGCAGAATGGGCCGTCTGAGAATGAGCTGTCGGTGGGCAGTGACAGATCCAGCTCTCAACTCCACCGCAGGGCCTGCATGGTCCAAACAGAAGGGACATCAGATTCTATAGCGACTCCTCAAATAAGCAGCACACGCTGTGACGCCTCCTTTACAGGAAAACGGGGAAGGAAGATGAGTTGGAGCGAGACAGAGACCTGCCTGTCCTTTCAGCCAGCGGAATGGGAAAACTAAACACCGTGGTTTCAACATTCACTCATGGAATCCACTCGTTTGTAATCAACAGCTCCGACAAAAATAGATGCCTCCCATTTTTTACGGCTCATTTTGATTCTCCGAAGTAAAACAAAAAACAACCTGAAAGAATTTGTTCCGACGAGAGTTCCAACGCTCAGGATCAAACGGCGAAAAGAAGTTGACCAATCGCAGATCGTCCACATCCTCCCTTACCCTACACAGTACAGCTGCTTTTTTTAGCCATGCTAGCATCATCATAGGGAATCCCTCAGAAATCGGTCCACCGCTTTGGCCCATACTGAAATACTTCAGTGACTTTTGGATGGATGAGCATGAAATTTTGTACAGACATTCACCGTCTGCCTACACACTTTCCTCTAGCACTACTGGCAGGCCGACATCTTCAGTTTTAGTCTCATCTAAACAAACATCGGATTGAGTGTCTTTAATTTGTATAATAACAAGGTTATTTCATTCTTGTAGATGGGGAAACACTATATTTCCCATGTTTACATTGGCTTTTAATCGCATGTCACATAAGAAATATAAAGGAGATGCTTTTATAACACATAGGGAGCAGCCAAGCCACTGTAAAGATTATGTATAGAGGTCGTCAAAGAGTCAAGTCCCTAATAAGAGGGAGTGTTATTGTAAACCCCTGCTCAGCTGTCGAGGCCTGTTTCCTGCTGCTGTAGGTGGCCTCTGAGAGAAAAATAACACTCATCTCTATAGCTTCTATTGGGAAAACAAAGTCTTGAGATGAAGCAGTAAAATTTGCCGCAGTATACTTTCCAAAGTCTAATAAAGTTGTTTAAAAACAAAAAGCCATTGGAAAAAACACATAAATTACAAAAATCTAATCATCATAGATGTTATCATTACAGGACTTTATGCCGCCACTGAATATGTCTATAAAAGGGTAAAGGGGAAGTGATGTTGTCAGAGAGTAGGGATTCGGCAGCTGGTCTCCTGTGGAATCCTGGGCGATACCGGGGATGACGGAGACCAGCTGCCGCTGCTAAATCAGTGACTCACTTTTACCTCAGCAGGGAGAAGGAGGGAAGGAGCGAGGGAAACGGCAGAGCAGCAACTCTCGCCCAGACAAAAAACAGACTCAGCCAGCTCCAGCAGAGAGAGTGGTCAACATAACACTTCACTGAACAATTTAAAATCTGCTATTTCAGTTTGTACCGTCCTTTGCCTCTGGCATCGCACTCGGATCATGCTGGAATGCAATCATTTGGTTTATAAACAAGATTTGATGGAAAGTCGTCATAAAAGTATTGGTCTTTTGTTTTTCCTCAGTGATTGGTGTGGGCTAAGTGTAAGGTGAAACTCTGGAGAAAGAGTTTGTGTGTGTAACTTTCTATCTCCCAATTTTGTTCTACGAATCACGTGGGTTAATTGTGTCTGGGTATTGAGTTTTATGGTCTGACAGATGAAAATGGATCCGTGGTTCACACAGTCCTGGCAGATGGAAAGGGCTGGAACAATAACTGATACAGGCTACTCATGGAGAGATGAAATTACTTAGATTGGAGTACAGACAAAAATAGTTTATATTCATTACAATACTCAAGCAAAAGTATCATTCAAAAGCTCTTTTTAATCCCACTATCATAAGGATTTAACCATATATAATAATATTTCGTTATATTAACAATGTACAAAATTGTAATGTAAAATGGTTCCCTCATGAGGGCTGCCATAGTTTGCGCAGTAGCGATCGGGGATGCAGTCACGGTATTGAGGTCCTGCCAATCATGCGCTCGACTAATCGCAAGTCAGTCTCAGCTGTCAATCAGAATGTTTCACCCCATTTTATAGCATCAAATAAAACTTGATGGAAGAATTATCACTTGAACAAACCTCAGTATGATAACATAAAATGACAGAAAGCATCTTTTAGAAAAATGTATCTGATGTGTTCTTTGACTTTTTATTTTGACCCATGTCCCATTCACTTATATGGAGGAGGCAGGATTTATGACCTATACTGCAGCCAGCCACCAGGCGGCGAATGACGCTTTGCCTTCACTTTTGGGGAGCCGTCATGCCGTCCGTCTTTATAAACAGTCTGTGGGGGGAACCTTTGCTGTTTTGGTTCATTCTCCTGGTTCTCATCACCCACTTCCAGGAGCAACAGGGAGGTTCAGGGAGAAACTTGTGTCAACATTAAATGGCAGATAGACGAAGTTTGCTTATAGGATGTGAAGAGCCACACATTTTTGACATGAGTTGGTGGAAACCAAAACAGATAAGAGTGGCAATCGTATCGGATTTAAATTCATAGAAGGGCCAAAACACGAATGCAAAGGAATGCTGCTAATGTCTGCTAACTTTTTAGCTTTATCAAATTTACAGAGGATATGTCAGTGTTGTGTTCATATAGCTTGTGGCAAAAAATGTACCACTGCAGGTTCAACAAGGTTGTGCCTTAGTTCCAGAAATGTACCAACTCCTCTAAGTGATGCTGTCAATTTCTGACAGAAGGCAGAGTTGATAATGGAAAAGTTGTAACTTGACGAAATTAAAAAACGGTTTTCTTGCACAGTGTCCCAGTGGTGATGCAGCATGTACAATGCTTGGAACTGGCTCACCTAAATGGAATGCAGCCACTGTCAGTGTTATTAATTACACTAGGCTTTTCCTGCTATGACATGTCAACGGCCTCTATCCTCCCAACCTAATAAAAACATAATCCATTTTCAAAAGTATGGGTACAAAACCTCATGAAATACATCACTTAGAGCAACTATTACATAATTAGATGTACAAACAAATCATTCTAATTAGCTGTTAATGTACTAATACTGTACTTTACCATGGCCTCCCAGAGGTAATTGTATTTGGAGAATGCAAATGACAACCACTGGTGTATAAGCACTACTCACCACATCTGAACCCAATCAAATGCATGAACTCTAGTACACCTAATTGAGCCCACACGCACACACGCACACAAAAAAGTCATAAAATGTATCAAATATGATTCAGTCTCCCTTTTGTATCTGGGAATAGAGCGTCTTCCCCTGTAAGCTATTAGATAATTGAAGCATCAAATTTCTTTCAGATCTGATCAAGTGTTGCTCTCAGATGTCCCAGATGTTTTATTTCACACCCCTAAAGTGGCCAATCCTCACCACAGTGAGTCTGGGAGGCATGCAAGTGTGTGCGTTGGTACCTTTGAAGACGCAGCCAAATTATAAAAGTCCTTTCAGCCCATTTGGCAACCATAAATAATAGAGATTTGGTGATTGCAGACACACTGCTTTTGATTAAACTCTTCCCACAACTGGGAGGAGTTCATTCTGAAACAATGTCCTAATCATCATTAGACAAAACAGTGCACAGTCCGTGTGGCCCAGTAGCACATCCCCAGCTATAACAGTGAATATGACTCTGCTTGAATATGACTCTGCGTGAGCAACAATCATTCAGTGCATTCAGAGAGTAAAAATCCCATCACATCAGCCGTGACTCCAACTGAAAGAATCTCTTAAGAACAGTCACCAGCTCGCAGACTTGTATACAAACTACTGATACTTGTATACAAACTACTACCACAGATAACGCCTAAATACTCATGTGAAAGAATAAACGCAGAAAGGAACCCTCAGCACAAATCAAAGCGAAAAGCTGTAGGGTGGAAACGATCCTTTTCTTCAGTGTACATACCATTCCTGTCTGGGAGATTTGGGGAAGTTTCGCGATGACACAGTAGCCTTGCCCTTATTTGGAAAGCCGCTGTCCTCGTATTGTGTCCTGCCGAGAGCGACAGCCACTGTACAAGTCTCAGGAGCAGCTGACTCCAATTACATAAGAGACTTGGCAGTGACTCAGTGTGTATGCTAAAGGCTTAAAATCTTGAGCCATGCAGGATTTGTCAATGGAGGTTGCTGGAATGTCTGGTATGGCCCGTGGTACCACCAGGGCACAAACCAGAACAATCTGCTGTTTGTTAATCCTGCAAAGAACGATCAGGCCTTTAATTGTTGTCCGAAGTGAAATGTTTAGGTTGTGTAACCAAAGCAAACAAAAAGGGAAACATACAGTGTATGAAGATCCCAAACTGTGACAGTAATACCAATGATTGTTCTCTCAAGACATGACGTCTGCATTCGAGAATCGGGAGGAGGTTGACTTCTCGAAATGAATCAATTCCGGCTTTTCCACTCTGCCTATAATGTCTGATGAGACCCCTTTAGATTCTTTTACCGAAATCTATGACTCAGAGTTTATTTGTTATTTCTTCGAAACTGAACATCTTGTTTGGATTAGGTCTGATTTATTTCCCCCTTCAGTCTGCACCTGATCGATACACACCACTTGGAACGACATGTCTAGACTGATCTAGTGATGTGTCATTTTACGACAAATCACATGAAAACAACATTAAAGTTGGTTCCAAAAATAAGAGGTGACGGCACAGAGCATTTGTTAGTTTATTGTAGGTTTTATTGTATATTACCAGAGAGAAGAATGTGTGAAGAAATGTTGCGTTGTTTCCCCCAAACTGCATCTCGTCTTATCACACATCTGCAACAAGTTTGCCTTATAAGTACACAACCAAAAAGAGTCATACAGATTCCTTGTTGCAGTGCAGAGTGGCCTTTAGGGATCTTTGTGGAGAGGCCTGAATAAACACTGTTGCTATGCAATGAAAGAAAACTGAAGAAAATCCTTAATGCATCTGCAGTTATTCAGGGATGTATGTTCAGATTCAGCTTGTATACGTCAGACTGACATCTGACATGACTCTGAATACCTAATACTAAAACCTACTACTATGTATATTACGAGCTACTACTGCAGCATTTTCAGCATGTTCACATGAAATGTATGTTTGCTGATGACAAACAAAATCTTACTTTATTAATTCATATGAGCAGTAATTTACTATCCTGATTCAAAAAAAATTATAAGGTTAGATATTGATAAAACGTTGAGCTTTGTTTCATTCTTTTTTATTTGAGATGCTGTTCTAGGCCAACACCAAAAACCACTAACAAGAGAGACACCTTGAAACACTCAACCTGTTTATTTATCACAGCCAGAAAACCTTCAGTGATCCAATCACTGGGTGATTTTCAATCCGTCTACATTTACACGTCAGGAGAACTGGATCCAACGCTGGACATACGATACGAAACACAATCAACGATCGAGCAGCTACAGAAAGTGAACTTCAGATTTTGTTCCTGGTCAGGATGCAGCGGTTCACAGCAGCACATTTCTGTGAAAACATGTTTCATCCTTTTATTGGACATGTCACTCCTTTGGAATTTGCCAAAGGAAGAGCAAATGTCTGTTATAGGGCGGTCAGCATCTTATCGTTGTTTACGGGAAGTGCTTCTCTTCAAGGCCAGTCACTTACTAAACCTTCTGTGTCAGAGATTATGAAAAGGCCACGATGTTCCACACCAGGAGAGTAAACGTGGTTGTTAATCTTGCCAGATCGTTGAGTTTTAGAAGCATTTAAAAAAAAAAAAAAGTTTTATAAATGTATTTGTATCTGACAACAGGTCTTATATCACTTTACATATGACTGATTAACATTAAGATATATCAAGATCATATTCAAATTTTAAAGCACCTGTAATAAATATTCTATACCTAAAAATGTAATAAAATTACTAGATGTCTGTGAAAAAGGATGCAAGTAGGGATGCTTACTCTGCTGTGCCGCTCAGCTCTATGTAGCATTTTAGTCTTTTATCTATTGTTTCGGATTTTCTGACTCAACTCAATGTACAAAAAAGAGAAATTTTGCTCATCCTAAAAACTTTCATCCATCGATAAAAGTTCAAGCTCATACTGTTTGTGTTTTATTAGTACACTCTGTTGGGCCTATACAGTGTTCAAGTGCTTTACCAGAAAAGTAATGAAGATAGGGATAACTGAACATCTCTTTCAAAAAATCTTTTAATTGTGTGAGTTGAAGACATACGTAACAACTCTCTCCTCGTACTTACATGATCCAAAATGTTTCAACAATGTTCAAACCCAGAAAAATCCAGAAATTCATTTAAGGTAACAGGACGATTCATATTGGTCGCCTTTTAATTGCGTCATATCCGTTTTACCTGTGGCTTTGATGGTCTCTGATGTTACTTCCGGTGTCTAAGGAAGTATGATTAGAGAAAAACACACTGCTAGCCAGTTAGCCAGTTAGCTGTTCTTTTCATTCCACTGTTTGTAGTGGTCACATGTAATAGGTCCTGATTATTCATTGCTGTTATATTCAACTGCTGCTTTGACTGCTTGAATTCACAGTAGCCCAGTTGTAGCTGTTTCCAGTTATTTTGCGTTTCATATGTAGTTTTTTCTGCAGGTTTTTTACATACTGAAATAAAGTTTAATGTAAATTGCCCGTTTATAGTGTTGAAAGAGAACTTTTGAAGTGGGGCGTGACATTGTGCATTCAGTCTAAAGAGAGGTGCTGAACTCGTTGCCCAATTTTTTTAAATGAATGCGGCAAAATGTAACACCAAAGTCAACGCAGCAAATTTCATGTTGAAGAAAGAGGCTTTATTTTCCGCTCCAGCTGTGGCTGCTCTTGTTGGCAGCACGTTTCTTCTTGAGAAGAATCCTGGCCACGATATGAAGAGTGTCTCCAGCTGAAGTTCGAACTCTGGGCTGTGATAAATTAGCGAGAAGTGCTGTAATTCACTCCTGCTCTCTCGTGGGTCCTTAAAGACTGGTGGTACTATTTCCACCCAGACAGTTGGCTGGTAGCTGATGTTGTCACAAAATGTACTTAACGTGGTGTTCTGCTAAGGACGACTGAGAAGAAAAATCACTCTGAAAATGATCCAAAGAAACAAAATGTCTGTATATTTTGGGGTGAAAAGACAGACAGGTTGCTGTTTGTGAATCAGTTGTGAGTCTGTCTGAGACATTTGGGAAAGTCAGACGGTTGACTCAAAGCCCAGTGAGAAGTCTGACGGGATATATACAGTTTAAAAGCTGTCTTGTTTAAATTATATGAAGCTGGATTAGAACAAGGCAACTGTGTTTATGTGAAGCTTCCCTCCATTCATAACTGTGGTAAGCCACTGCATTCCTACAACAGATATCATTTTAGTCATACCTGCTCCCATGCACAAGCCACAGGAGCAGACAGACACCCAAGAAATCCTTCCATTGTCCAGATGTATACACCGAGCAGCCACCCAAGAAATGGTACGAAGTTGTACTGCTTAAATCTGAGTGACGGAAAGTCTGAAGTTGGCAACGCAAAACGTGACGAGTTATTAGTGATAATTCCAGCACTGCAAAAATCCAAACAAAATGTTTTTTATTCCACAGGGTTATAGGTGGATTTCATGATGGATTTATGGAAATTACAGCTCTGTAATTATAGCTCTATAAAGGGAACATATGTGGAAAACTAAATCCTGGTGGCAAGATATGCCTTGTGGTTTTCCTGGTGTGTGGCTTACTAATAAATGTCAAGGAAGATACGCTAGCTGAAAGCCAACATGCTACATGTGGGCAGATAAAAGTGATTTCCAACTTATTTGACACTATTTATGTGTAACAACACATTCCTTCTGTTCTTGTCGGAATTTAAGTAAAGTCAAGAAACGAAGGAGCTATTATCCAACACTAAGAATCTTCAGTAAATGCTAACACCTGTGTGATGCTTTACTTTGGGACATTATTGCTTTGCGCTAAATGACAACAGCATCACGCTAACATGCTCACAACAATAATGCTAAACATGCTCATCTTTAGCAAATACAAGCTGTGTCTCAATTCAGAGGCTGCATCCTTCGTCTCAGAGGTGCGACTAGGCTCCTTTGTATGCTCCTTCAAATGTAGCCGACAAATGCATCCTTCTATCCCCGAGAAACGAAGATGGGTGGATCCTTCATGGCCCAGCCTATCCCTGGATTTATTGAGAGTCAATGACAAACTGTTTTTAAAAGAGGTAATGGCACAGGAAACCGATGAGACATCCAGTGCTTGCGTTTCACGCATCAACTCAACCCCACAGGTAACAGTGCATGTTAAAAAACAAGTTAGCCCTTCATTACAGAATGTAGAGTTTTTTCTTTATTAATTTATCATAAATTAATCATTTAGATTATAACAGTTTTACCATGAGGAAATTGTCACTATTACTGCTATTAAGATTAAAGAAAATGATCTACATTTTAACTATCGCCTCTAAAGTACTGTTGGTTTCTGGGATACCTGAGGAAATAATGACAGTGCCATGTGTAGCAATGTTCAAAAGGGGGCCAACAACATTTTTTTGCTTTTTAATGTGACCCGGGTCAGATGAAGTGATGCTAGACGAAACATTAGGCGATCACCAAAGGCATTAGGATGCATTCCTTGGGCATTACTGTATGTCTGTACCGCAATTCATGGCAACCCATCTTGTGGTTGTTGAGATACTTAAATGTGTATTAAATGATCATAACAATGTTGCCATCATCAAAGCAAATGCCAGAAATAACTTACTTATGTATTAATTTAGTTAATTATCTTTATTATCAGTGGTGCAATATATGCTATAAGATGTAGATCAGCTTTCCCTTTGGGCGAAAGTATTCACCTGCGCAGCTGAAGTCATTGCTCTTTTCTTAGAATGGAGGTTATTCTGAATATCATGCAAATGAGGTAATGACTTATTATTTTCAAGGTTTTTGTAAAAATCTGGTAAACCTTTTGAAGTTGGTAAATCAATGTCTGTGTAATATATCACTATAACAATAAGCTCTTTGAGGATCAAGTCTTTTTGCTACTGAATAGACAGTTACTCCAAAAGGAGAATTTAAAAGGTAAATATTTCATGGGGAGTATTGAGTTGCACATGCCTCATGGACATTTTTATTTCTGTAACACAACACTTTTATTTTATGTGAAAGAAAAATCCAGGAAAACCACATGACAGGCTACAAATTCTCAACTGAGTGGAGCGTATTCATTTATTCCTTTAATCACATGACTCCAGGGACAGAGTTCCAGGCTTAAGCCAATGACATTATGTCTAAATATATTTATTTGATTCACTCCTCAAGTGATTAATGTGGATATTTAAATAAAAAACACTCCTTTTTGTATCCAAACACTGCTTATGATTTATTAGGATTAAACATTAAACCTTTCTGCTTTTCATAGTTGTCGTCTGATGTGTTTAATATTTGTCTTTTATGGGCTGGGTGGGTCAAAAAACATCCGTAACAAAACACTGAAATATACTTATTATATGGCAATAACACTTAAATAAAAATACACAGGAAAAAGCTCCATGAAAAGCTCCATAATAGCAGTGGATATGGCTCTTTGATTCTACTCTTACAAACTCTATCCATCCAGAGAATCATCTTTACCTTATTTCAACAAAACTGAAATGTTTTGTTTTCAACCAAATTAAAAAGAAACTACTGTAACAAGACTCTTGAATTTATTCTAATTTTAGATTTTAATGGTGTAAGTATATTTGCATTAGATCGTTGAAGTAAAATAAATGTTGACACGCAAACGCGCTATTTAACACAATTGCATAATTACTGATCCTCACACCAAGAATACCCCCAGAAAATAAAATAACTCTTATTTAACGTGTTGCTCATGTTGTTTAATTAGATCTATTTTAGAACCCATTCGTGATGAGTCTTTTCTTAAGAAGCAGGGACGTGTGCCAAGTGCAAACTCTCAAAGATAATTGAGATAATTGAGATAATTGAGCCTCTGCGGCCGCCTCATATTTACTTCCCCTGTTGTGTCTGTTTACGATAAAGCTCCCTGACTAAACACAGTATAATTTGAGTGTTGATGACTGGAAAATTCTGATGTATACATGGCTGTACTGTCCTTGCAACCAGTGAAGTCGCCCTCTGCTGATCATTCACGATAACACAGGTTTCAGGCACTTCTACACTGGCTTCACTTTCCGGCCCCGGAGTCTACGTCCATTTTTTTATGTCTGTGGGCCATAAAACTCAAACACTGTTTTGTAGAACGAGAAACTTGTGTTTGAAGAATTGTGTGTGGGTCCTTTCACATTACAAATTGTAGCCATTGTTTATATAAAAATATTGATTAGTGCTGCTTTAATCACATTAAAGTGATTGGTTAAGACACACGAGTTGGGAGAATCATGAGGTCAAGGCAACATGTATAGTCCATGTAAACCTTATGTCACTCTCTAATCTGGATCTGCATATGTATGGAAATGTATTTGTCCTGTTGTATCATGATATTATTGAAACAACAGATGGAGAGTGATCCATCGCTTCTCTTGGTTTGGTTGCACGGCTCAACTAGTCAACAAGTCTGGCTTCTTTTATTGAGATCCTTTTTGTCGGAACCACACGATGAAGCAGCGTCGGTTTGAAAGAGGTTGACTGGTGACATCCAGCAAATTTACAAACAGCCACTGTGAAGAAATCTGTAAACCTCAGACATGACGTGTTTCAGACAACCTGGCCATTGAACAGGCTTCGAATGTTTATTAATGAACCCTTTCGACTCACCACAGTTATGCTGCTGGATGCTTACAAAGACATGATCTAATTCGGTAACCTTCATGGGGCCCATCAGATTACAGCTCCACTCTGCAACTGCTCGGCCTGCGGACAGTTTGTAATGTCATCTAAGATGCTATTGTCACAGATGTTAATCGTCACAATAGGTCAAAAGGGTCAGCGAGGGAGGAAGAGGTCCCGTTGACGGAGCCACTCTGCATGCCGAGGAAGTTGTGTTGGAAATATTAACGCGACGACGAGGCCAAACGCAAGTCAAAATCATTAACGGCCCAATACCCGGCATTTGTGGTATGGATATCTCTTTCTCTGTGTCTCAAGAGCGAGATCATCACAAAGGCAGCGGAGCTATCGGTGCACTAAGCGACTTAGCAGAAGGAAATTGGTTGTCTAATGTCTACAGAGAGGTTTGTGCAGAGGTATGCTCGCAAGTTTTCCATGATTGCATGTTCAAATCACAATAAATATCCCTCTCTGCTGAGCTGCTGGGCCCGGGCTAAAATGTTCTGTTGAATGGCCAGATGCATTTGCCATTTAGAGAGCCTGGCAAGGTGCTTACAGTGTAGAATACCTGCAGTGGAGTGTGCTGCTCGCTCCACTAGAGGAGGGAAACTGGGCTCTGGGTGCAGACTAGAGAGCCCTGAATCATACTGAACCTGGATTTATAAGAGAAGTCTTCTGAATAGAAGCACACTTTCCAGCCTCTTGAAGAAAGTAGGTTAATACCCCTTGAGTTTACATTTCTACATATTTCCTTTCCTGTATCCGTGTTGTCATGTTGAAAAACAGAAGCATTTTCCTGACAATACACGAAACTGACAATGATATCATCTAAATAAAGCATCTCGAGGTGCTCCTGGAATTCTTTTCGCCGTAGATAATTTGCAGTGCAGACAGGTTACACATGGAAATGTGTTTGCAGGGCTCTAATCCCAGCACAAATGCAGCAGGAAGCGCGACGATAAATTCTCGCTGTTTATATGATCCAACTTTCTCTGTAACGAGGAGATCAGAAAAAATGCTTTGCCTCGATTCGAAAATAGGGCTGAGACGAGACACAATAAGGTCGGCGCAGCCACAGTTAAGAGCTGGACGCAGGAGACTCGGCTCAGCGTGTGAATCCCGCTCGAGCAGACTCTTGGCTGTTAGGTTGCCCATTACTATAGAGGTATAACCACAATCAGCTTTTCCATGTGGTGGACATTCCATGCCACATCTGCTTTTAATATATCCACATGTCCAGCTGTTTCAGACCTATAGGCTACCAGTCTTTTCCCTGAAGCTGTAAATGTCGAATGGCTTCAGCATTGTTTGAATACGTGTGCTGCTGGGTTGTCGTTTTAAGAACAGTATGGAAAATAAGCAACGAGACGCTGTTTGATTCTCACACAGTTGCATGTGGTTAAATTCATGAAAGGCTGCCGAACACTAATGAAAGAGTTTTGGAAGTTGTGCATCTGAACCAAATTGGTCGTTTCCTCGATGAACAGATTTGAGCAGTTATGGTTCCCTGCAGGTGAACGGCCTGTGTTAAAAAGGCAGTGCACACTGAAATGCATTGGTTATCGACTTTTTAATTTATTTGCATTCGTTAGCATCATTCGAAACACTGCTGTAATCTGCTTCAATATTGCTCCTGTCGCTTAGAAGAACCTTCAACTCGTGTGATAGTGGAAACTTGTCCGACTGTAAACAGTGTACGGCGAACGGAAAAGGGAGTCTTGGCTCTGATAGTCGCTGTGCACACTGGAGGCCATGAAGTATGATCGCTGCCCCCAGAGGCTCAGACTCAGAGACAAGACTGATTTGTGCATTTGCTTCGTATACTCCTTTTATTCCTTGATCCTTACTAATCCATCTCGATTATCAATGTATCATTTGTTTGTGTAGCAGATGATGAGGACATTACAACTCTCAGTTGAAACATTTGCCAGTGATGTACGTTTTAAATCAAAAGACACAACCATGTCTTTGTCTGGATCCAGTCCTGCTGTGGCCCTGACACGAGCTGTGATAGAATCTGCATCAGATATCAGTAGCCACTGGCCTCAGCTCAGTCTGCATGCTCTATTAGTGTAAACTGTTTATACTCCTGTGGGACTACATGGGAATTGTTTCTTCTTCCTTAATCTGTAAAGATTTAACTTCCTTCTCCACTATGACAATGTTTTCTTCTTGTTACCATCCTTTATTTGGATGTTTGATTTTGCTGTCAGGAGTGATGTACGTGCAGATTTAGACGCCTGTTTTTACATGCAGCTTTCTCATTAGCCATATTTTGTGAGCGTCTCGTCGACTGCGTAGGAGACGGTCCTGGTTGGTTTCCATAGCAAAGCTCGGGGATGTGGCTGTGCACTGCTCTTTATCTGAGGTGGATCGCAAACACACGAGGAAAAGTCGATTGACACGAAACACTCAGGAAACACAGTGCATGCACTTGTGTGGGAAAGTTTTCAACAAAAGACAACAACAATTTTCTTGATTTTCACTTGCTCCAGCAATTTCGTTGAAAAAAAATCACCATATATAATTTTTTGGGAAAAATGGCAATGAATTCAGGTATTTTAGGCCAAAGCAAACCCAAGTGGGACACAACAGGAAGCCACCACTTATAGAATAAAAGTTCCTAGATGCTAAGTGAGGTATACTGGATGGCCCTGACGTGGACCAAATTTTCAAAATAAAACCACCGAAAGGTAAAGGGATCGAGTTTCATGAATGCTGAGTAAAAAATAAAAGTCTTACTCAGGATCTTCATTTGTTTACTTCTTGCCCTTGCTCGTCATTCTTTCATTTCTTATTACGTCTTCCATGTTGATATGGAAGATGTACGTCTGGTTAACCTTTCAGTTTGGTGTTTCCTGTTTTATTTCGTAGATCTTCCTCATGAGTCTCAGTTCAATTTACTTCCTGCCTTTGTGTTTGTTTCCCTCCCATTTTGACTGTTTGCTCTGCCCTGATTTGTTTCACCTGCCTTTCCTGTGCCGCCTGTTGCTCGTTTGTCGTTTGTTCCGTTTCTATTTAAGTCGACTCCTCAGCTCAGTCTCTGTCTTTGCGTCGTCTGTGTCTGCTTGTTTTCTTGATACTGCTTTGTTTTCCCTGAACTTTTTTCCCAACAATTTGTTTCCTGCTGTGTCTGCTGCTTATTTTATTTGTTTTAAATAAATTGTGTTTTGTTGGATCTGCCTCCTGCATTTGGTTCCACCTGTTCACCACAACTTGACAATGATATCTATTGTTGACCCATTATTATCATTGATATATGGATTGTAAGTACTTTAAACTTTAAAACTGTGTATTCACAGGTTATCAAGTCCTTGAGAGAGAGGGAATAAATAACTTGTTTTTCACGAGGTTACTGGACTGTACTGTGGAAAAACAATCAGCCTCAACTTATAGAAAGAATTAAAAGATGTCATACTTGCTGTATGTTTGATTCTCAGCAGGTCTGACTGTGGAGTTTCACGTCAGTTTAATGCATTAACAGATATTTTTAACAAACCACATCAGCTCCAGGGTCTTGTTTCAGTCTCTCATCAGCAGCCTACTGGCAGAACCCCAGAGGAGCTTTACTGATGATTCCTCACACACACACACACACACACACACACACACACACACACAGACACCGTTTTTTTCCAGCTGTGGCTGAAGATAAACACCATAAATATCAATCTTATTTTCAGCATCCATGTACATGAAATGCCCTGTCAGTTCACTTTGAGCACACAATGCAGTGAAAACTCAAATTGAAATCACACATGTGAAGCTTTTATTGCACCCTTCATTTCTCTGTTGTGCAGTAAACTGGTCCTGTACCCCAGGTTAATGTGTACCTCCATGCAATGTGTGTTTTGCTCCGTCCACTGCCACCTTTATCTTTATACTGCCTGTCAAGCAACTATTCCCTCCCCTCATCAACCCAAAATAGCCTTTTGCCATTAACTCACCATCGCCGACTTGAGAGTTCATGTGTTGATAGAGTCTGGACTCGCGTGACCCTGGTTCTCATCCGGACTTTGGAACTGTGTCAAGCTGCCCTGGAGGGGGAGTCGCTCGGACTGGAGAGACCCTTCCCGAGCTGCTGCAGAGGGAACCGTGGCCAGTCACTGTTTGTTTGTCTTTCCCCAGACAATTACACATTCCTTGATTTTTCCCATGTTTGTTGTATTTGGTTGTTTAAGATAAGACTAATTATTGAATTTGTGTCTAGTCAGTGGACAAGTGGCTGTTTTAAATCAAATCACACAAGTCTCAGTCCAGGGACCTGAGCCCTGATTTACAGTAGTAGACAAGCTTGGCGAGTATACATCCAACGGCTTAAGTCAATAATGCTCAGATCATCTTCCAGCTGCAGCCGCAACAATGTTAAACTGTTTCACAGATCAGAAGCATGATCCTGCTCTCAGCAGATAAATTTGCCCCCTTGGAGCAGTGTCAGCATTTTTTCAGTTGACAGCTGATGCTCACAGGTCAAGTTCTCTCGTGTGTTTAGACGATCTCCCTCAATCAAAAGGGGGTTAGTCTTGGTGATGGTCCCTTAGGCCAGAAGCCTGCTGCAGCGTCCACTGGTCAGTGCAGGTACTGTGCAGTTGAACTTTCCCCTCAGAGGCGCGATCTGTTACAAACACAACGCTCTCATGTTTGGCTGCAAACAAAACGTATTCAAGATAATGCTCCAAGGTTGAAAGATTACAGATAAAACACATGCAGCTTTTTCTAAATTTCCGTTTTTTAACAATGCTTGAGTTTTTACATTAACCAGGCAGGTGGACAATAGATTTAAAAGGGTTTCCACTGGAGAGACATTTCAAAATAATACAGAAGAACTGTAAAACTGCTGCTGTGTCAGCAGTTTGAAATTTGAATTCCAGATAACGAGAGCTCCCAGTGGAGTGGAAGTTTCCAGCCTGGAAACTATTTGTTTTTGACTTGTGAAATTGGATGTAAATGTACAATATCGCTGTTTCATATTCCTCTGTCAGTTCCTGCAGTGCACAGATCAAAAAACACTGTTCTCACCCTGAAACACCTCAAAACCAGGAGCAAGCTTACAAAACGAATTGAGAAATGTTAAGTAAAATTATATAAAAGCCATATACCGATGCTTGACAATTAGAACGGAAAAAGACTGAATGTGGTTAATACTTCCATATGCCTCCACCAGAAATATTCACTAAATTATAGGTTTTCAGACATTCTTTCAATTCATACCCCAGATATGTGATCCAGGTTCTAGTCATATATCTTAACAATACTGTTTTTTTTCCCCTTTTTTAAAAATATCCATTCCTCTGCTCCAAACACTGTTATAATGTTCTTTCCACTGGTCTATTTATCTGCAAAGACACTAATTTGTTTTGATTCCTCGATGAAGGTTAACATGGTTTCTGTACGGCGTTCCCATACCTTGGCAGGAGCTGTAGGGACACCAGTTCATAGTTCAGAGTGTTTTACGACACAGTCAACTCTTAAAGAATGAGGCTGCCACTGTTTTATATTTTTCTTCGCCAAAACCAAAAATGTGTTTCTCAGTACTGTCTGACTTAATTCCCAACCCTGTGTGGAGCTGTCGGGCAAAAGTCGATTTGTTCCTGCTGACAATGTAAATCTAATGAGAGCGCATAAATAATTTTTTTTATTTAAAACACCAAATAACCTTTAAAACATGTGGGCACTGTAGCGTTTAGCTAACATTACTCAGACTAGGGGAATTTAAGCATTTGTTGGGGACAATTTATTAGTTGTGGATGAATATAATCTAAAGAGAGATGCTACTTTAGCAAAATGGTTACAATAATGAAAGATCATGTGCAACACAATAGTTCACAGGTGGTTGATTTATTAACAGAAGAACAAGGTATATCTGTATATAAAGATGTATGACGTGTCTCAACTTCCTCCCACTATCCAGAAATTAATCAAAAAAATCCTGAATACAAAAGCCAGAGTCTGTGCAGAAGCCATTAAGGTCCCGCCGATATACGCACTCGACCAATAGTGAGTCGGTCTCAGCTCTCAATCATTACGTTTGCATCCAAAAAGTAATTAAACCAAATTTACCAGAAAAAATGTACTTTGGCTCTTTAGTTTGGTCCACATGTGCCATCCACTAACACCGAGGAGGCAGGATTCATGATATACACTCCAGCCAGCCACCAGGTGGTGATCAAGATGCTTTGGCTTCACTTTTGCTAGCTATCATGTCGTTTATATACAGGTTATGGGTATATCAGTCATTGGATACACAGGACTTACATGTTAGAGTGGTCAATTGTCAGTCTTAGTCTTCTCATGGTGTTTAACATCATCAGCCTTATACCCTGAAGTCTTAAGGCCCAAGTCAACACGGTGTGTCATCTTTTCTGTGAGCACAATATAATGTTTCCAGGCTGTTTTGTTATTTGCTTTCCCAAGTGGCACTTAAACAGGAGCTTTTCCAGCAATCCGTTACCAACATCCAAACAGGAATGTCCAGAATGCCAATAACTCCTCTTTGGAAAACTAAAGGATGAAAGCCACATGAAGTCACATGCCCATTTTTCTGCAGTTGCAAAATCACTTTTGACCACAGTCCCTTGATGGGCTAAAACCAATATTGTGTTGGAAAACGAACAACACTTTCCTGTCTAATTTTGAAGCTTCGAATTTTAAGATAACATTTTCCAGTTATACTCAGTCATTGTTTCTTCGTACAACTCTGCTTAAATTCTTTGTAGATAGCTGGTGCATTTTAAACCATTTGCCAAAGCAAACGTCAAACTCATCCACCTTCAGGTAAGAAGATCCAAGCATCACACATCTGTCGGATGTGTTGCTTGGTGTTAAAAGAAACCTCAGGGCAGTTATTGTCTGAGGGGTCATACCAACAGATGTTAGAGGGATTCATGTGCTCATCAGGGAAGTAAAGGACATTTATTTGTCCTTTGTAACTGTCTGAAGTGTGACGTCTTCATAAGACCTCCATTCTGCTGGATGGCTGACATTCCTGTCTGTCTCTCAGATCCATGTTCAGTCAGACAGGATCTGCACACACAGCATTACTCTGCCTTGTGAAGAGCAAAAGCCTTTTTGTTTTAAGATCCCTTTTATTTTATGAAGTGCTCGTGGTCATGGAAGGTTTCCTCTCGTCTGAGCTTCTCAGATAGAAAAACCCACCTGATGTAGGAAACATTTTTTTTATTATAAAGAGTGAAGTCAAAAGAACCATTTATTTTGAGATATACTCAACTGCCAACTGAAGTTTGATAAATGCCTCCAAGGGAACTCATCCGTCTAATGTTCGACTGTTGTGTCTGTCGGTAAAATGGAACTAAAGTAAAAGGAATGGCAAGAACTGTAATGCAGATACTTAGTAAAGTTGTAGAATGGTGTCTGTGGTAGAAGTCAAAGAAAAGGGATCCACTGTACTCATTGCAATGATGTTTTCAATCCTTCATAAAGTGCTCTGGTATTACATTTTTGAAAAGTTACATTTAAGGCTGAGTTTGTGTGAGGGGACTTATATTGGTCCAGCGATCTTACTTTTCAGTGGTCAATGTAATATGGGAAGACACAATCCACATAGGTGCTGACAGCAGGACCTCTGTATGTCATACAAAAATCTTTGTTTTGCTTCCTAAATTGCAATGTGAAACCAAAACTAACCGGATCAGATGTAAACAATATAACAAAGACATGAAGCCTGGCTCTGACTTTTCGGTGGGAAAACCCCTCAGATCAGCCATTTCATATTTTTCAAACTATCTATTTAGATAATTACATCATGTTCACGAAAAGTATTAGAAATCTATTTTAAAAGTTGTAAAAAAAATGAAATATTTATACAATGAAATGTGTTTGATTGCAAAGAGCGAACGCGTTTGTTCATCAGCTGGAGATGAAACTGGTCAGCTCAGCCTACATGGTGGGCCACACTGGGAGACATCGCGACTCCCGTCAGGCGCCCATTCATGCAGAGGATCTGTCAAGTGTTGCATTTTTCTACAACACAGCCTGAGACAGAGTGCGTGTCGTATGACTGGTCAACAAAGAAGCGAGACAGATAAATGTACCTTTACACAAACTCCCTTTTACAATTAGTATAAGCAAAACACACAGAGGTGACTCAGTGAGGTTTCACACAAACCATGTGTTGGCGCCAAGTCTGATAGACGAGTCATTGTGTTATTCACACCACAGCTTTCAAAACTGATCCTCACTGACCTACTGTTAAAAGCATTGACATCTAAGTATACATAAAAATGTAAAAATACAATTTTTACTATTATGATACAAATTATCACAATAATTATCACTTATATTGTTATAGCTATAATTTTATTACACACACTTGTATATGATTAATATAATAAATATATAAATGATAGAATTGATGTCTCCGTGGTCAATCATGACGTGTCACACATTTTTATAACATCAACTAATTAATTAAAACCAAAGATTATTGAAACCATTGACACTTGAACAAACATCAGTTTGATAAGAGCAACCTGAAATGACAGACACTATCTTTGATTATTGTTATCTAATGTGTACTTTGACTTTTTGATTTGGTCCATCTCCCATTCACTAACATGGAGGAGCAGGTATTTATCGCCTATAGTGTAGCAAGATATGGATGGATGGATAGATAGTATCCTGCTGACCTAAAAGTCAACTTTATTGACTGGTCGACTTTATTGGCCAGTTAAATGTAACAGTTCCAACAACAGGTTACCATTTTACCAGGACAGGTTATGACTGCTGTGAATAATTACCCACCTCTCAGAACTGCTGCATCACATATAGGCCTTGAGCTTGTGGCTGTTTGTGTACAGTAGCATGTGGGAACCACAGCACAAGCTTCAGTGCGGGCTGGGAAACATGAGCCCCGCAGGAGGAGAATGGGTTTCCAATAAATCCTTCAGCCGGGGCAGAAGGGGCTCTATAAAAACTGCCCTCCTTTGAAAACACTCAGCTGTCATGGTTTGTCTTCGTACTCAACACTTAAGAGCTAAAGTAAATGGGGCCATTTAATGTCCATTTATTCAGGAACGTCTCGAAGTTCACTACTAAAAAGAGGTAATTTATTGAAGTCAATGTGATAACCTGAGGAAAAAACTTTTATTTTGACATATAAGAGAGTACATGTGGTATGTAGTATGGTAAAACTTAACATTTGTGATATGAGGAAACCTAAATGTAAGTTGTTTTTTTTTAATACTTAATCCCAGTCTGAACAGAAAGTATGTCAGGAAAATGTATCTATGCTCAATAAATATTTGTTGCTGGAGGCTAGAGTTGGGATATGACTCACTCCTGCAGCTGTTGAGCTAACTACTTCAACAACAGCGAACAGGAAACATGCTAACACTTGTTAGTTAAAACAGCTCTCGTTGAATGTCTTTGCTCTGAGCTACTTATATTCCACCCTGGCATGTTTTCAGGAAATACTGGGCTTTTCAAGCTAGTTAACATTAGCAACCTAGTTAGCAAGGTTGCTAGCACACGGGACAACTTTCAAATGTGGACGGTGACACGGCTACTTAAGTCAGCAGAGACAAGACAGCCATGATCCCAGAGTAGATTTTCTACACTCAAAATTAAAATGTACCCATATTCCAAAACTTAAAGGTGTAGTTGGCGATGCTGAAGAAAACAGCAAAAGTAGCCTTGATAGGTTTTTATCTATATACACATATGACTAACAATATAATTGTGGCAAGTCACAAATTTAACATTGTAGAAAAATCTGGTCTTGTGGATGCAGGTGGACAAAAAGATCCAAACATTTCATCAGGGACAAATAAAATGACAGGATGAGCTTTTTACAGCCGATGGCTTCCATGAAGGACAGATGTTTTTCCTTTCTGTTGTCACAGCTTTTCATTTATTAATTTAAGAGGATTTCAAGAGATATAACAAAAAATGCTGAAATAGATCACCATACCGTGCTAAAAGTCATTTAAACTGCACATCATTATTCTCAACATCATCTTTAGCTTCTTCCCAGAAAGTAAATGAGTTAAAATCTTTGTTGACAACAGTTTCATAGATGTTAAATAGCAATTTCATGTTTTTAAGAAGACATGCTTGCACCTTTGATTTCTTTAAGAACAACATATTTTCTATTGCAGTTGTTCATCTCTTGCACTGATGATTC
The DNA here is from genome assembly GCF_022539355.2 of Hippoglossus stenolepis. Taxonomy (NCBI): domain Eukaryota; kingdom Metazoa; phylum Chordata; class Actinopteri; order Pleuronectiformes; family Pleuronectidae; genus Hippoglossus; species Hippoglossus stenolepis. The sequence goes on along the minus strand of NC_061492.1, from coordinate 14,879,370 downwards.
AACCAGACGAAGTTCATGTCTATTGAAGCGGTGCTTGTGAGTTACGTAACATTGTCCATGGGAGTAACAAAAAAGGACATTTTGGACTCAGGAGCAAAATGAAATAATGTTTTCAAAGTGCTACAAAAAAAAGATTTACTTCCCGCAACAGGTGAATCCAGTCACCACAGCTGCTCCCTTCAAAATCATAAAGTTTATCTTGTTGTGAAATTTCTAAATTTCAATATGATGCAACCGTCATTCTTTTCCCTTAATTTTTTCCCTTGAGTAAAAAAGCTGTGAGTGATGTGATCTTGGTTTGTTTGGAGAAAGCAGACAGTGGAACATACACCAGTAAGCATCTTCCTGATGGGGCCTGACAGAGACAACATTATAGAAGCTGCTCACAAAGCTCCACGTAATCCTTCTGATGTTTCAAACACCAGAGGCCAGATTCTCTTTTTGTCTTAAAGTGGAAGCCAGAGCAGGATTTAAAGCTTTAACCGTTTTGGGTTTTCCAACACTTCAAATGTCAATGTCACCTTTTTAAGTGCCAGGATCAAAATACAACATCACAGCTCTTAATCCACTAAAGAAAAAAGTCCTCTTCCTCTCCCCTCTCCGGTGCTGTTTCCTGAAAAGACATACCTGCTCTCATGTTGATTGTCATGTCTTTTTCAATTTTCTTAATTGCTCTGTTGGCAGTTTGTCCCCATCGTCGGTCACCATTTTATTTTTGTCACCAGGTCACGAGCTTCAGTGGCTGTAAAGTAACCATGTGGTCCTGTTAAAAGTCTTAGTTTTCTTTAACGGATCATTTCAAGTTCTCGTTTATTTAGGACATAGCATACTGAGTTGCTGTCGCTATGGTGACACATTAATTCACCAGTTCCACATTCCCCAATGGCACTCAGACGTTCAGTTCTAATCATAGGGTCTCTGAGGTTCATCGGCAGAGACAGCGAAATGTACTAAGTTACGAAAGTATGAAAAGTTATAATGAGATTACACTGATTTATGGAGACTAATTGTGCTTTGTTGTCATTATAAGGATTAATGTTATTATTAGGCTCATTCTTCATGATACATTGACTTGTTGACGTCTGTGTAACTCGGTCAGTGTGCTTGTGTGTCAGGATCTGTAGAAGTGATGATCAAGGCCTTATGATCAGTAATAAAGTAGATTTACTGTCATTAGTATTTGCAGCTGGCCTGGCGGTGGTGCAGGGGTTATGACTGTCTTCTCACAGCAAAAAAGGCTCTGAGTTTGTGAGTGTGGAGTTTGCATGTTCGACCTTTTTCTCCAAGTAGTTCGGCTTCCTTCCACAGTCCAAAGACATGAAGTCTGGAGACTCTAAATTGCCTGTAGGTGTTATTGCGTGTGAATAGTTGTTTTTTTCATGCGATACACTGGCGACCAGTTCAGAGTGGGCCTCACGATCTTGCCCAACGTAAGCAGGGATTGACGGTATGAAAGGTACAGATGATAGATGGATGGATGGATAGCAGTTGCAGCATGTAAAATGCACCTTGTGGCCTGTTTCCATTCAACATGTTTGCATTTTTTCAAGTCAAGGTCTAGTAGGGTCATTTAATACCATATATATCCAGCAAATATCCTATTAAACTTATTTACAACCTTTAAAACACAATATCAATCATGCTGTTTTTAAGATGCAGTAGATTTGGAAACAAATGCATGCGGCTGCTTAAATGTTGTTCTCTAAATGGCATCTGAGCTACACCAGGAGCTTTTCTTGGCTGTAGTTCTGCCTCTTGATGGGGTCTGGAAAACATATTCATCCCTGCAAGGGGCTCCAGGAGATGCTGCAGCTCATTGCCGTGGCCCAGCAGGCAGCGCACCCCTGTGTTATGCCTCCCGATGGGAGCACCACCGGAAAGTGTCAGTCACGAGACTTTGGCATCTGCAAACCGAGGAAAGCAAAACACTTAGCTTCTGCTACTCCACTTAGCGTGACACAGCACATTGCCAAGCGCATCCAATGAGCTATCACCCATAATGCAGCAGGTCGGGTCGTGGTGGTGGTATAGGGTTGAGTCTCATTCCAGCAGATGACAAAACACCCTCGGAGGGCCAATACTCACAGGCCCGACTGTCTGTAAACACAACGCTGCACGAGAGGACTGTCAGCCTCAGTGTTTCCTAGAGCCACGGAGAGCTTGGTAACACATACCTCTGACTTATCCTGGACATATGACGTTGGCTCTGGTGTCAAAACAGTGTCTTTTGAGGCAAATGTCAAAATTAAACTGACATTTCAGAGGAAATGTGCTGAATAAGTCGCCGAGGGGTTGCGATGTTTCCTGGCGCGCTTCTTTCTCGAATCAGAGTCAAGTTGTTGTAGAGAAACAGCCGGGCTTCAGGGCACGAGTACGACTCTGTGCAACCTCTGATTGATTCACCAGCTCATCTTCATCAGCATTAAGAGGAGTTTGATTAAAGACGCTCTGACCTTTACTTTGGAACATTACTCATCACTTGCTCTTTCTTTAAAGCTCTAGATGGAGTTTTCTCTTCGACTCTGGAATCATCTGCTAAAGAAATCTCCCTTTAAACTTTTGGATGTGGATTTGATCCAGGACATGCACTGGAGAATAAGTCGCTGGTAGAGAAGCCCTTTACTGAGACAGAAAACATTATATTCCCTCCTGGTGATCTGACGTGGGCAGTTAACTATGGAGGTATATGAATATATGCCATAGCTGATGCATATTATATCCTATTAAGCACAAATCATCTTAAAGAATCAGCTTTTCAAATGAGAAGGAAGCCATCTGGTTAATGCAGGAAAGTGTCCAAGCATGTGTTTTTGTTTAGCAGCTCTATCTGTTACCTTTCACCGAAATGATGACAAGGATTACACTGATTCCTGTCCAGCTCCACAGCCAATGTCAACCTGCATCAACATCTCCTGGAACAAAGGCACATGCAGCCCTCATATTTGTTCGCTGACTTTATTCTGGATCCATGTTTATATTGTACAGCCAAAGCTCCACACCGGAAAATGTTGCATGCAGCTGTGTGGCGACTGGTCGAGGTGTTCACCACATGCAGAATAAATCACACATGGCTAAATACGGTCCCTAACATTTGCTCTTGGCAACTGATCAGAGATGATCTGATCGCCTATAGGCACTGCAGAGCTCCAAGCGGATATCTGCAGAGATAAGTTGTCATCAGTAATACAAATTGTGTATACATTGACTTAACATTGGCTTTACAGGATAGTTTTACATAGCTTTACACACTGCACACCGCACAGCAGATACTTACATACTACGTTCTTTCTCTTTGTTTTATTAGGGAAACCTTTTTGTCCAGTGTGGAAGCACATTTCTTCCAGTCAAGGAAAAGAAGATGAATGTTAAATTAAAATTATGGATTAAAAAGTCAAATTTATGAGGTAAGTCATAATTCTGGGATAATAAGGCATAATTCTGAGATAATAAGGCATAATTCTGAGATAATAAATCACAATAATGATGTTGTTTGAAGTCGCAAATTACAAGATAACAAATCATTATTTTGCGATATTATTTTGAGATACTAAGTCATTATTCTGAGACATTAAATAGTCATTCATTTGAGATATGAGTCAGTCTTTTCAGATACAAAGTCATTTTTTTGATATTAAGTCGTTTATTTAAACTTTGTACTCTATTGTGTACAGGAGCATTAAAACAAGAACCACCAGACAAACAGCTTCCTCCCACAGGCTGTTAGGCTGCTAAACTCATGACTCTCTGTACTAAGTTTGCCTCACACTGTACAGCCACTAATTGGGAACTGAAGCAACTTTATATTTTATATTTTTAATTTAAATAACATTTTAAATTCATGTTCTCTTTTAAGATGGACATTTTATCTAATTTGTTATATTAACAATGGATGGGACACAGGGACAATGTGTGTTTTATTTTAGTTTTTTAATGTGTGATCTCCTTTACTCTTTTATCTTATTTAGTGATCCCAGGGAAACACCATTTCCTTCTGACTGCATTACTGTTGTATGTCTGGTAAAATGACAATAAAGTCTGATTTGATTTAGATTTGAACACACTGGTGGAAATGTGCTTCCACACTACAGAGACATCCAGACTGCCATCCCCCTCACCCCGCTTCAAACCATGAGGCCAAAAAACTTGGATTTTCCATTGGGTCCCCAGAGACATACCACATGCATGCTTCAGCTTTACCGTAAACTCTCTGACATGACAACAAGAGTTATAACTCCACCAGTGGAGGGAACCTCCGATTTGTGCAGGGCATGGAAAGATACAAAGGATGGGGTGATGAGGGGGTTTCCCGGCACTCTCAAAGGGGTGATGACCCGATACCTCGACCCCCTTTTCTCAGAAATCACCATTTTCCTCCAAAAATTTAAGGAGATTCCTCAGATTTCTTTGCTTGTGCTAATAAATCTGGTCGGGTGTTCAGCGTCTTTTTATGGCTCCAAACTCCCTCCACACTGCACACGTTCGTGATCCAAACGCTTGAGAAATCACTTGAAGGTATTCATTAACAGCTTATCGGGAGAATGTAGCACATGTGGCAAAAACATGGAGCGAGAATTCATCACCTCTAAACGTGTACGCAACTGAAATGACTGTTGATGCAAATATTATTTTTTACTAATACCCGTTGAAGAACAAATGCTTTGAAGTCGAGATTAGATGCAAGATTTGGGAATTATTGACGAAAGTCGTCCTGAACTGACCATTTCAGTGTTTTCATTGAGAAACGTGGAACGGATTTGTGGGGAAAAAACAAGATCTTTTTATTTTTTATAGAAAGGTATCGAGCAGTGATATTTAGTACATTATGTTCATGAAGCCTTCCGATGAACATCTGCCCGTTCTGGCGTGTCCCACATTACAAATGACTGGAAGTGATGCACGGCCCATCTGTGACTTGCTGGGGCTTTTGTTGGTCTTTGGAATTAATCTGTTTTCACAAAATGTGTGTTGCCCAGATTTCAGCCAGTGCACGAGTCACCTCGTTGGCTTGAAGTGTAACAACTAGACCCTAGAGTTCATATACTCATGATGTGCTTCTACGCTGCTCCGTCAGAGATCCGAATTCCTCAAAGTCGTTTCACTGGGTCAAAGTAATACATTGCTCACAGGTCATGCCTGTGGTTGGTGTCAGGAATCCTGGAACATATTTATAGTATCCAAGGATTTCAAATGATGAACTCAAAGTAAGGGAATCTAATAAACTCCATAAAAGATGTATAATTCCATGTGATCCACACACATCTGAGGCTGTGCATGAAAAGAACATGAAGATGCTCCATCTTATTTTTCCTTTTTAACATGACCGATGACCCAATAGCCGGGCTCACCTCTATATTTATTGCACGTCTGTATTTTAAGCACAGTGTGTTGGTTCACTGACGGTGAACTGTAAGAAAAATAAGCAGACGTGTTCTGTGTTAGTGGCCCCCTGAGCAACCGAGACAACACGGGGCCGAGCACGGGCTCCCGCCTGCTGCCAAACACCACCCGTGTGTGGATGAGTTAGTGTGTGTGAACCGCTCGACTGTTGTACCTGGTATTACAGTAAATCTACCACATATTGGCCTGTGCTTTTGTAACTGTGATGTTGACCGTAACAATGTGAGGTGCATCAGGGTCGTCCTTTAAAACATTACAGATCAGTTTGACACAGCAGGGATTTCTGTCTGGACAGTGTTGTCCAGTAAAACAAGGTAAACTGCTCTGGGATCACAAAACCCAACTGAAATGAAACTTTAAAAGGAGCTGTAATAACTCATCTTAATGTATACGTTGTGGCTATTGATGAGAACCTTCAGTGCTCAGGAGCCCCCCTGCAGCTGCAGCTGGAAGGAAATCCCCCAGGGACATGCAGTGATAGGTTTTAAAGATGTAGAGACTATGAACAGTAGTCAGCACTTCCTCTAACTGCTGTCCAAGCTGTTAGAGGCCCTCACAGGCCCAAAGGTAACACATTCAATTGGAGTAAAAAAACAAAAAAAAAGCCAAGACAATAAGTGTGTTTGAGTACATTCCTAGGCAGCATTCCCAGACACCAACAGTGGCTTCAGAGAGGCTCGGAGACTGTGCCGGCTTTGCAAAGTTTATCCAAAATGCAGGGACATTTGAAAGATCGTCCAGGTGATTGATGAAAATAATGAGGGGTAAATGGGACTGATGAGACAACATCACAGCCGAGTGACGATGCTCTCTGAGAATAATCCATGTTGTGTAAATCAATAACACACAGCAGGAAAAAGACTTGTTATCGTCAGTTTGCCTGCGAGACCTCACTGGAAAGAAAAAACAACACAACGCACGGTAAATTAAAAAAAGGGCACTTGTCTTTATTAAGCACAAAGAAGATAATAAAATAAACTGCTGCCATTAGTTTGCTCCTTCACCGTGAACCCGACAGACTCTGTTGATTAGTTTCCAGGAGAGGAGCAGTGGAATGGCTGTGGATGGCACACTTCCCAGAACACGGTGGACACAGCAAACTGTTTTGAATCAGTGGCGAATGCTGCATGGTACATTTGCAGACCTTCAAAGTGATGGCAAATAGGAAAAAAACATCAAGTAAATGACACAAATTTGCAAGGGAGCATGCGATCAATCCTCACATGCAAATGCACGGGCAGGGACTACACTACATGTGCACTAGCAGGTCTACGCTGATAATGGCAAACAAGACAAAAAGTCCTCAAATCCATACATTTTTATAAGGTTTCCAGTCGGGTCGTGCAGTGGGAGTCAAAGTTGATCATGTGCAGTATGAGCTGGGAATTCCTGCACAGCTCATGCAGAAGTGTATAACCTATAGCTCAAGGCGATTATGTGCAATAAAGATACTGGAAAATATTAAAACCACACCTGGTTCTACTCAGCCAGAGCATCTGCAAGAATGTAAGGAATCCCAAACATAGGAAAGCTTTTGCATGAAAACCTAGGATTTTGCATCATGAAAAAAAGATTTTAATCCGCAGCTGGCGTAAACAAACAAAGTTTATCCGCAGAGTGTCTTGTGCAGAGCGCCCCAGAAACTGGTGGGGAAGACAGCACCGCACTCCACAGTTTTAATTAGGTCAAAAATGAAAATCGATGCTCGGAGGCAGAAGTGTACAGCCAGCTTCTTTTCCGTCATCTCGAAAGTAGGTCAGTCATGTGCGACGGTTCGCAAAAAGAAAGGTGAATGACGTTTATCTCCCGAGTGCACCGAGGGGTGAGGTGAAAGAGATTCATGTCCCAAACCTGCCTCTGCGGGGGGTCGTCTCTGATCTCCTCACCTACATAGTAAAGAATGTTCGTCCTGCACATGAGCGATGAGGTCTTCAAAGCTCGACACCTGGGATGAAAAGTCATTCCCTGACACTTATACGCAGCAATGAAAATACTCCACAGAACGGTATGTGGTTGCATGTGCAGATGAGGTGAGGTTTTTCTTCTCTGTGCTTTGACAAATGCAGCATGCGAACCTCACTTGTTGACAATGCAGTTCCAAAAGTAGCTTTCAAGTTGAATGAATCCATGTTTTTGTATTGAGGATGTAAAAGCGTGACACTGATAGTAATGAAACACAGAGAATCATCACCCTGCAGGTCCTGTCATTGTTTCAATCATTTCAATTATCAATGGCACAAATCAATATCAAAATCCACTGCATCCAATAAGCCCAGCAAACAGCTATTCACAGTTAGAGCTGGTGAGGATATTGCAAAATATAGCTGCCAATGAGTTACATTTCTCAGGGGTTGTTGGGAGCAAAGAGGAGCGTGGATGCAGGAGTTACATTTTCCAGGAGGCTGAATCATGAGTCCAGATGAAAGTTGCTCTGTGTCTTATATCAACTGTTTGCTGAAGTGCTTATGTTACACTGTGATAATGTGAAAACACTGTTTACAGCTTGTTGCACTGCCACACAGGTTTACACAAAATTGAGTTGCTGGGAAACTTCACCGAGGTGGTAGAGCGGGTCAACCACTAAACAGGACAGTGGTTGAATGGGCCCTTTATGTTTAAATACTTTATATGTACATCGGGAGCGGGTCCTCTCTACAGAGGCCGCCATGTTTTTTACAGTAGCACAGACTGGACAAACTAAACACACAGTTCTATTTCATGTTTGGAAGTGGAGGGTATTTAAGGTGAAGGTTAGTCAGCTGCAGATCTCCAACGCTCTGGAGATTTCTGTGTTGTCTGAGCAGAGAATTTTCTGTTGCGTTCTTCATTTATAAAAAGGCAAACCTCGGAAAATGTTTGAACCCAATTGTGCCGACATTCTCCAAAGTTCATGTTTGAAAATAGTTATATAGAGATAAACAAAGTTAACCTAACCTCAATCTGCATGTCTTTGGACTGTGGGGAGAAGCTGGAGTACCAAGAGAAAACCCACGCAGACACTAGAGAAACATCCAAACTCCACCCGCCCGCAGCTAAAGTGGGATTTGAACCAGCAACCTTTTAGCTGTGATAGCTAAATACTGCACAACCCAACTTTTTGAATGTACAGTAATTAATCACATCCTTGTTCACATTTGAACCATAAATAGGTCAGGGATCTCTCTGTTCAGTTTGGTTGAGCCCAGTGCTCCTGTAAAAGGCCCAATGAAAGCACTGGAAGTGCTTCAGGCTTCATCGTGGCAGCAGCGAGCAGCAGTGTTCCCCGTGGGCTCGTATCCAACTCCATTAAGTTGTTTTGACAGAATTAGACCCTGTGCATCATCACGGAGCCATATGATGTCATGGGAGAGATGCAAAGTGGCACACTGCACTGACTGTGCGGAGCGCTGTAAACGAGCTGGTTAATGTCTGAGGGGGTGGCTGCGTGCAGGGTCTCACCTGGCTGCCCTCACCGGTTGCTTTAATATCCCTCAGGGTGACACAGTGAGAGCACACTTCCTAAAATCAGTGGAACTTTGAGGTGCGAAGGCCAAGAAAAGCAGGGTCACATAGTGAACTGAACTGGAAGTGTGTGTGTGAAGTAGTGCTGTTAACTTCTAGTTTGCTTCTGACTGTACAGCCCACTGCACAACACTAACAGTGAGGTATGTTTTTTATAAGGGCATATTTCCCAGTAGCTGGAGGAAACTGAGGGATTGTGGGAGAGACGGGCTCCAGTGGTGCTCCGTATGAAGGCTTTGCCTGAGATCACTACACGCTGCCATCATACTCATTTCCATGAGTGTTGAAATTACAGCAGGTTCACATGAACATGAAACCCCAGCCACAATTCTCAGGTGACCGTGCCCTAAAAAGCACAACACGCCATTCATTTCTGTGAAATCTTGTGTTGTGTGCGATGGAGCCGCTCGTTTCCAAGAATTCCAGCTGAAAGCAGCCAAACTGCATGTCGAGCGGGGGACTGTAACACGATGACTTGCAACTGAATGTTTTTATTTCTGCATCAGGGCGGTTTGTTCGACAGTAAATGTTACATCATCAGCTGTCAGTGAAAATAATAGCTCTCTCTCTCTCTGTAAAAATGTAAGATGCTGAAATGTAAACCCTGGAACATCTGTCTTCTTCTTGGGATGTTTGTGGCTTTTACACCCACATAAATAACATATTTCACAATGCTAAATATAATTTTCTCTGCTACAAGTAATAGAAATGTTGGAGATATGTCATGATAAATCAACTGTACATGATGGCAGACAAAGCCAACTGACAGTAGCTGGTGAAAGTTAATATAGTGAAGATAAGACATTGGCAGCTGGTTTTTCCTATGAAGAACGCAGCAGGATATTGTTCGGGTCAGACGTGTTCACAACAACAGGAAAACGTGAGTGGTGGCGTTTAGACGGAGTATACAGGAGGGAAAACCTGAATTGTGAATTCCACACATCTACATGGGCAGTGGCAAGCTCTCAAATCTCATCTTTCCAATTTGACAAGTTCATCAGCGATTTCTATGTGTTTGGCATCTCTTTTTCATCCTGAGATGTTTGTTGGTCTGTTTTTTTTCAGTTTTACTTTCGTGTTAGAAATGTGATGAACACACCAACTCATTCACGGTGAATTTTTCTGCTGTTCTCATTTTCTTAGAAAGGGGCCGGCAAGAAAAGTCACGGAAAATGTCCGGAGCAACTGACTCTGACTTTTCAGCTATAGTGAAGCTTTTTTACTCTTTCTTGGGAGTTTGTAGCGGGTGAAACTTAGAAAAGGAGAGTCAATTTCGGAATTTATTATATTCTGCATCTTAAAATATTGAAACTTATTTATTCCTAATGTGCAGTTGCATGTTTGTGTTAGATGATTATGACTTGATGTATTTTGAATACATATTAGATTTACATGGAACTTTAGAAATAAAGGGTCACATTCAAGTGTTTTAGTTACATGAGTAATCCTTTACATGGGGATGTGTATACCTTTTGTGTATATTTACTTTATACTTATTGTGTTTAACTTGTCATCAGTAGGTGTGACTGGGCGTGAGAGGGCGTCTTCCCGTGTTTTGTCTCATGTTTTGTGTTTTTCGTGTATAGGACCCTCCTTGAAACAAGATGATTCATCTCAAGGGGGTTTATCCTACTAATAAACGTAACAGTTGCTGGGCGGTCAGATACATGACTCCAACTTAATGCAGAGTTAAGCCGTGTTTGCTCAGTGTGTAAATAGGCTGCACATTATGGCTATAAAAACTTTATATGCTGATAATCACCCTTCGTTGTATGAGATAAACTCTTGACGATACAGCTACTGCAAGCTCTCACTCTTTTTTGGACATTTCTCATCTCGATTTTTCAAAGCCATTATGTAATTTTTGCTGTCTCCAAAGAATAACACCTTAGTGTTGTCTTAAGGTGGACTCTTGCCTGAGAATGAAGTTACTTGTCGAAGCATTGGCATAACGCTTTCCAAAAGTCATTATCCACTTGTGTGGTCATCGGCAGCTCTTTCACAAACCAAACACTCTCTCCCAGGTCTCTCAGAAGACCTCTAACATTCCCGTGTACAGCTGAGTGGCATGTGGTCTGTCAGCTCATTAGTCAAAGGTGTGCATTTAGCGGCCGAAACGTCACAGCCACAGCAGCAAGCGTTTACCGCCATCACTCAGCAGGCCCGAAGCGTTCCGTGCTCTGTGCCACCGGCATGCAGGGAGTACCACGGGTGACTTGGTGTCTGTCTGTAAACATTGAGAGAAGACAAGCATTCAGCGCGTAGCTCCAACATAATCAGACTCTGACATCACTTGCCGGAATCGAGCGGAGTCACTGTAACCAATTAATCATTTTTCTTCCATGCGTGCCTCCAAAGATGAGCTTTAGCTAAATCCCACCACAAGATTGCATGCCTCTCTGCTCATTTGCAGTGGCAGTGTTATCGCAACAGATTCCCTGCGAATAAAATCCAATTAATTGTGGCGCACGCGGCGAAACGTCTACTGTACGATTCAAACATGACAGATTTATGGTGCATAAAGATAAGTGCAAATGTTTGGAAAAACGCTTACACGCAGAATACTTTTCACATTTGTATTTCACCACAGACAGGACACGTTGTTTTTAGGGCTGTTTCAAAGAGAATCGTTTTTTGCCAAACTACACGAGCTCCAAAGCCACCGGTAATATCCATATTTTCCTCTTCTATCCCTGCGAGGCAAAGCGTGGAATACGATCAAGTGATTTACGGCGGCCATGCGCTCCAAGTCATTTCAGTGCTCTGGCATGTTGAGCTGAAGAGAAAACAGCTGAAAGAATTTTATAAAAATTTTGTTTAGTCTGGCAACACGCTGCCTTCAGCTCCTTTCATAAATGAGATCTTATGAATCCTGAATTTCCGTGGATGAGCACTAAGCCAGTCCGTTAGATTTGAATGGTTCATTACTATTTAAAGAGATGCTACGACGGATATTCAGTGTTTACCTGATAAGTCTCTAAAGCCACCAAACATATTACTGGGTTATAATATCTGGGGTTTTCTTTTTCCTGCGTCACTGAATGTGTCTTTGGATTGTTGTCAGTGTTGTAACATGCATTAACAATAGTTCCCAAAATGAAAAAATACAGATCTTTGATCAATGACTTACCTTCTTGATAGTGACCGTCTCTGCTAACTCTTTTATCAGTGACTCATGTTGTTCTGTGTGTGACTAGAAGCAGCACAGGCCTGCGACTAACGTTTTCCACTTTCTCTCTCCAGCTGTTGTAATGTTTTTTGTTTCTTCCTCCTAATACATGACTTAAACAAGCTCTCCCCCCCGGGCGTGTTTTTGACTGATAAAGTGCAGGATGACGCGTTGTTACCGCACGCACACACACCTCCTCTCGCTTGGAATAAACAGATTATCGTGCAGTTACAAACTGCAGCTGAAGCTGGACAAGTAGAAACCATGTTGGATGACTAATGATTGAGATTTCAGGAGATGGTCTCAACCTGTCGGTCCAATAACACAGATACTCTGTGTCATACGTTGCCTAACATCAGACCTATAAACTGGATCGGTGTGCCGTTCCCATGTACTCGGAAACATATTGATTGACAGCACTGAAGATAGTGGAAAAAAACAATGCTTCTGACATTTCAGAGAATAGCTAAACTTTATCATCCAACCATCAGAGTCCTCATCAATTTACACACACACCCACACAGGTTTGTGCAGCTATGCTTATTAGGACTTTGCATTGACGTCCATACATTGAGGACCCCCAACCTTAACCAGGACCTCTGAAATTATTATTAGGGCCAGGCTTTAGTCCCCATGAGGTCTACTGGTCCTGACAAGGTTGGTGCTGGTAAAGGTCCTTAAGAGGTAGCAAAAGCAAGTATATACACACACACACAGGCAGCCATGTCTCCATAACTTCAGTCGTGTTTTGAAGAGACCTTCTTTAACCTTAACCTTAGTTACTACTTGCCTAACCCTAACAACCTTAACCTTAAAGTAACCTTAACCAAACCTTAAAACGAGTCTTTACTATAAAATTCAATGATTTGCAGTATGGGGCCTTGTTTTCTTGTCCCCATAATGTGACTGCCTGAACAGATTTAGGTCCCCACAAAGTCAGTAATACCACACACACACACACACACACACACACACACACACACACACACACACACGCACGCACAACATCTTGACATCAAACAGCATAAATCCTCTCGTACAGCTAAAGAATAAATGCTGAATATTTGTTCTTATTCTAAAACCCAATGATTGGCTCTTGTGTCGCTGGTTCAGCTTAAACTCAAGGTGGTGTAAAGTATCGAGGTTAAATACATAGCAGTAATAACTTATTACGCTGACTAGGTTTTTTCACCTGTCTCTTCAGATGCATGTTATGACTCATCGGTTTTCCAACGTACATGCAGTGCAGCTCTCACTATTGTTTCTGAAGTTGTATTTGTTGCTATAGAGACCTCTTTGCTTAGTTTCTTGAGTTTCATGAGTCATTCATGTTGAATTTGTGCCAGTTTAAGCCCTATCTACAGTCATTACTGAGTACAAACTTTTTTATTCATAATATTAGTCTTTACTTTTAGGTCTTAATCGTCCTTGTGCCGAGTAAAGAAGCAGCTCCAGGCGTTATCTCTGAATGCACTGCTCCACTTATTTTCCATGATGATTTTGGGGGGTTGCTAGTGTAAATACTTGATAAGAGCATGTAGTGCTTGGAGAACTCTCACATCTTTGAACATGAGGTTCGTGCCAGCAGCCCCTCAGCTGAGAACAAACATCAGATTTACTGTGTTAATTAATGAGCTGCCCGAAGGAAAATCCACCTACCCGCACCTCTAAAGTTCACAAGTTATATTTAAGCTTAACGGCTGCTGACAAATAAGTGTATTTTAAACTCTTGCTTCTGGCAGAGTGTGTGAAAGTCACGTTACTCATGCTAACCATATGATGATCAAAGCACAGGCGCTCATTCAAGTGGTTTTCTCAGCAATAACTGGAAATTGTTACCTCCGCCAAGGAGTTTATGTTTTCACCTCTGTTTGTTTGTTACTTTGTTTGTTTGTAAGCAGGATAACACAAAACAACTAAACAGAATAAAACCAACCTTGGTGGAAGGATGTGGTATATGGGTCAGAGAAGAACCCATTGAAGTTTGGTGTGGAGCCGCATCTGGGGGTGGATTTAGAAATGATGTATTGCTTTCTTTAACATTGTGATATAGGGTGTTTTTCAACATTTGACCATTTTCCAAGGAAATATTCATGGATCTTGATGAAGAAAAAAAACGGGTTCATTAAGTTAACTGATTTCTGTGAGTGTGTGAAATTTGGTGCAGCTTGAGTGAATGTAAGGGGGCTGTCCAAGCTCTGGAGTGCCATTCTAGTTTTAGCATTGAATTTGAAACTGAACTGAGCAGGATGTGAATGCCTGCTGCAAACCAGACTCCCAAATGTATAAATGTGTCCAATTATCACATCAATGATGAAGCAGCATAACTTGTGAAACGATGTAGATGAAGAAAATAAACTATGTGAATGATTTGTTTTCCATTGAGACAAGTGAAAGTAGCAGATAAATTCGAAATAACTCCCACGCCCACTGACGTGTTTGTGTGTGTGTGATCTCACCCAGTTCTTGAGAATACACACAGAGTCGCTATCTATGGGCCTGTTTCCGCTGCTCTTTTGGCTCAGTTTGGTGGATTGTCAAGTCGCTTCAGCTCCACCACAGTCTCGTCAGCCACACCACCCACACTGTGAGCTCACAGTCACAGCCAGGGGGAGGTGCCCAGTCCCACCTGACTCTCATAGCTGCACTTCAATGAAACCAGACACCCTCACTCCGACGTGAGCCCATTTCACTGATTTAAAGGCATTTTCCACACGCGTGTACGTTCGAGCATTTGTCCAGTGAAGCATCATCACCCCCTTATCTATGCTTATGTGTCACCAGGGTGAGTAATATATGTTGTAAATTCTATATGTCACAAAGACTTCAGAGGCCATAAAACTCCTGAGTTTCCTGTGGTAAGTACACGCCGGCTGAGGAACAATCCAGATGTTGTGTCTCGTCGTGATCATTTGTCCATATATCTGACCTATTTTTAGACACCTCTCTTTTTTTTTAGTCATCACAGCATGTAGGCGCCTCAGTGATCCCCCTTTTTTTCCAGAAGACCTTCATCACTGTCACACACGCACTCCCTTTCTTTAACATTCCTCTGAATCCACAACTCTGCATGCTGGCATGAAAAAAGTCACGGAGTTGCTCCACTTTGTTTTTCGACGAAAAAGACCAACATGCTTCTCTTGTCGGGGAAAAAGGTTCAGTCTTTGCTCGGTGTCGGTGTCGGTGTGGGAGAGAGAGAGAGAGAGAGAGAGAGAGAGAGAGAGAGAGAGAGAGAGAGAGAGAGAGGAGGTCAAAGGTTAAATAGTCAGCCGTCAACTTTAACCTTCATCTCAGTGGTGATGTCACCATTTGGATGGAATTCAGGCAAATGTCTCATGTCGTCTTCTTCTTCAATTCACCATCAAACCGTATGGACGAAAGTCAAAAATAACTGAGTGCATTAACTTAAGTGCTGTTCCATGCTTCTACTCTACTGAACTTTCTTCTCTCCTATACTCCATTAATCTTGTGACCCCTCTGAGGCATTTTGGGGCCCGACCCCTGGGTTTAAAACCTCTAGACCAAACTTCCCATAACTGCATGAAAAAGTAGTTAAAGCTATCTCAACCAGTTACAACAGTATAATGCAGCATGAAAATACATCAACAATCTAATAATTATATCATATTATTGGGTGGATTCAGGAATTTTTTAATCAATTTCTTTAACATTGTGAGATGGGGTGTTTATTTTTTTTACATTTTTGAAAATTCCCCAGAGAATAAATTATGGATCTTGATGAAAAAAAACATGACATATTTATGGGACAGATTTTTATGAGTGTAATTTGGGGTAGTTTGATTGAATTTATGGGGACTGCCTCCACTATATGCTATTTAAAAATAGTTTAGAATAAATCATGCATGAAGGACTTTTCTTAAAACTGATGTACTACTGAGACGATCTGAGTACTTCAGCCTACAAATAGATTCAAATCTGTCCAAACAGTAATGACTATAAGAAAGGAGGTGAACAATTTGAAATCAATATATACATATATTACATTTATCAGCTTTTCTTAATCCAACAGAGACAGTGTTTATGTGAGTTTTCAATGGATAAGATATGAAATTCTGTCATTTTCCACCTGTTTTCAACATCAGTTGTATTTTTTGATGAAAGAATACGTTCACACTGGTTCAAAACTGACTTTGACAATACTTGTACAGACTTTAGTCATTGTATACATTCATATATCCTATAACCATAACCCAAACCCTTATTACTTAATAAGTACTTGTCAAGGTTACTTCGTTTTACTACTCATTGTTTTGTTTGTTTTTTATTCTTCCAAGGTTTCTTTCAAAAAAACAACACAGCGACAAGTATCATCCTCTCACTCTCACTCAGGCAAATACATTCATTACTCAATGAGTCCCCTGGCGGTCAGACGAGTAACAGCAACATAAGGAGTGCACCATGAACCAGTCTGCTGTATGTCATTAATATAAACTGGATTTAACATCTGAGTGTAGGGTATGAAATCCAATTTAAAGTTTTATATGACTTTTAAATCTGCTCTTAACTGGTTTTGTGTTACCCGTCGACTCAACTAATTGGCCTACTCATTTTTTTGGATCATATTTAAAAAGAAAGAAAGAAAAAAAGGGAAATATTTTTAGAAAAGGACATTTTTTTATGAATTTGACACTATTGGACGAGTGATCAGACTTATATTTGACCGGAAACGACCACGTCTTGGCTGAGGTGCGTGTATGAAATATTTTTCCGGTGATGGAAATTCAGCTCAGGAATGCATTCATCCCTCCTCTCTCTCTCCCTCTCTCGCTGTGTCTCTCTCTGTGTGTGTGTTAGTCTCGGATATTACTGTGACTGGCTGTGAGGTAAGAAAACAAGTCCCTCCCTCTCTGCTGCAACCCTCCCATTGGTGCAGACTGAGCTAAGGAATGTCCTTAAACTGTTTAAATAGCTCCTGCATTGGTGAGACAAGTCAGAGGAATAAGTGAAAACACCGGAATAAAATGAGCAGGAGCTCAGAGACACTTTTATTTATTCCAATCTGATGAGCTTCAAGCAGAACTGAAGGAGGAGAGACGGGATAAATACATCTGACTACCAAGGACTTTCCTCTTCTTCTTCTTCTTCATTTTTTTAATCTTTCCCAGCAAGTTAGTTTTATTCTAAAGGTTTGTGGATTATTTTTTATTATAATATCATTAGTATTCATTGATGAGCAGATGTAGACTATAGATGTTTAACTTGATGTTATTCTGGTTGCAGTTTAGTTGAGATTTCAAGATGATGCTGTGTGGCATCTTTTTGCTGTTGATGCTTTGGAGGTGCGAAGGTGCAAGACTGGCAGGTGAGAATGGAAAATGACTCACTGACTTATTTTACCTGTTAAAACTTTTCCCTTATAATAGAAATAAATGTTTCTTAAAGGGACTTAAATTGTTACTGTTATATTCAGGTTAGAGTGAAAGTTAATTACACAATACATTTTTTTTTAGAATATATGAATCTTTATAATAAAAACTGTATTTTTACAAATGTTCTACAGTCATTGTTATAGTTCTGTTAGATTGTTTTTCTTTGTTTTCCTTCATCTTCTTGGAGACAGTCATTATGACGATAAATAAATAATTGACTGGTGTCTGTCCTCTCCTCTTGCTGCAGAGAATCGTGATGATAACAGTGTATATGACTTATTCGACCTGGCACAAGTCGGCAAGAGAAACCACGGGGTGAGCGTGGTGAAAGGTGCGGACCCCTACAGCCCCGCATACAAGGTCCTGAACGCAGACCTGATCCCCCCCGTCCCAGACAGCATCTTCAGGGACCTCCTTGACTCCATTCAGGCCGAGAGGGGCTTCCTTCTCCTCGCCAACCTCAAGCAGTTCAAGAGGAGCCGCGGCAGCCTCCTCACCATCGAGAAGAGCGATGGATCCGGACCCATCTTTGAGATCATCTCCAACGGCAAGGCGAGCACCCTGGACTTGGTCTACTCGACCGTGAGCCAGCAGCAGGTGGTGTCCATTGAGGACGCAGACTTGGCCACCGGACACTGGAAGAACATCACATTGTTCGTGCAAGATGACCGCGCTCAGCTCTTTGTTGGCTGCGAGGAGATCAACGTGTCGGAGCTGGATGTGCCCATCCAGAAGGTGCTGACCCAGGAGGTGGCAGACATCGCCAGGCTCAGGGTTGGAAAGGGGGCTGTAAAGGAAAGATTCATGGTATGAAAAAAATGTGTCTAATAATTAAAAATAATATATATTTGTGCACTGCATTTTGTGCTCACATAATACCTGAACTTGAACTCTTTTTTCATCAGGGAGTCCTTCAGAATGTGCGCTTTGTCTTTGGGACAACTATCGAAGCCATACTGAGAAATAAGGGTTGCCAGAGTGGAGGTAAAGAGTTAAGATCAAAATTATAAAATATATGTTTTCCCCATAAATGACTTGATCTTATGCAAACATATGTAGGTGTAAAAGGATGTAAAAAAAAAACTACCACAATTCATTGCCTTCTCTCTTCTTTCCCCAATAGCATCCTTAACTGATGTCATGACCTTGGACAACCCAGTCAACGGCTCCAGTCCTGCCATTAGGACTGATTACACCGGCCACAAATCCAAAGGTGAGATCTCTCCTCTGCAAAGAGACAAGTCTGTGCTTCTGTTTTCCTAAATGTTAAGAGTTGAGGTGACACAGAATTTATCGGATTCTCCTTTTCTGTTATTCAGATGTGCAGTCTGTCTGTGGCCTCTCCTGTGAGGACATCGCCAGCATGTTTAAGGAGCTCAAGAGTCTCGGTGTGGTTGTCAAACAGCTGTCGCAGAAGCTCGGCAAAGTGGTAAGCTTGAAGGGTCATCAGGGTCTGCTCTTCGTCATCATTTGCTCCCCTCTATTTCCCCTCCTCCCCTCTCCTCTCCATCTTTCCCCCCCTGCTTCCAGTTTACGCATTTCCAGTGCGTGGCCACTTGTCGCTGTAATGGCAGTCCCCGGCCAAGTCCTTAATGAGACCCATGTGAATACACAAATATGTTTGGCGGCTGATTGCATTTGCACTGCTTCACTAGAGTCAAGCAATGTCTTAATCACAGTGTTGGTTAGTGATTCATTTGTGCTGGAACCTTGGCAAAGTGAAAGTTTTCCATTCTCCATCCTGAGCAACCCCGTTTTCTCTCTCTGCCTCCCTTTCCGTCCCCTAGTCTGAGGACAGCAATCTGCTGATGAATCAAATGAACATCCACAATGGAGTTTGCTTCCACAATGGCATCGTGCACAAGGACAAAGATGAATGGACCGTGGACGGCTGCACTGAGTGCACCTGCCAGGTAAGTGTCACCACACCTGCTGGAATGCAACTGTCGGCTGAGGCCAGACATCTATTATGTTTCCTGTATCCTGGCTGTAATGAAGTGTTAATGTTATAATCACACTGCTCCTGTCTGAAATCCATCAACACTTCTTTTGCACTATAAACATAGCAGCATGGTTCCTTTTCCCCACTGTAACATCTAGTGAAGGGTGTCAGTGTATTGTGTAATTAGTTAGGTGTTAGTGGGAGAGTGTTCTTGAGTTCTATCAACACAGCAGGAGTGTTATGTCTCTGATAAAGATCGCTCCCTTGTGAAATACAGCAATTAGGCTTGGAAAAGCACCAGGAAAGCCTGTTTTTTCCACAGCCCGTCAGGCATTCATTTCACTCGTTATTCTTGTACTAATTCGACCGTTCCTTTATCCAGAACTCTGCTACTGTGTGTCGCAAAATCTCCTGCCCTCTGATCCCATGTGCTAATGCCACCGTGCCCGACGGAGAGTGCTGCCCTCGCTGTGGAACACGTAAGCCTAATTTTCAATTTATCCGATTTTTGATTACATTTGTCACCTGATCTCGTTCAAAGTAATAAACCTTTAACTTTTTATCCCACCCCCCACAGCGAGTGACTATGCTGAGGATGGATGGTCTCCCTGGTCTGAATGGACCCATTGTTCAGTGACTTGTGGTCGTGGCATCCAGCAACGTGGACGCTCCTGTGACCGCATCAACAGCAATTGTGAGGGCACATCTGTCCAGACCCGTGACTGCTATCCTCAGGAATGTGACAAACGCTGTAAGTCACTCAGTATTACAAACAGTACAGTATCACACAACCAGAGTGATATTATCAATTTCATAGCATGATGAATTAATTGGTGTGTTGCTCACAGTCAAACAGGATGGTGGTTGGAGTCACTGGTCCCCCTGGTCTTCATGCACTGTGACCTGTGGCGAGGGGGTCATCACCCGAATCCGCCTCTGCAACTCTCCCACGCCCCAGTTGGATGGCAGGGACTGCCAGGGAGACGGACGTCAGACTGAAATATGCCAGAAGTCGCCTTGCCCTAGTAAGTTTTCAGCCCCAAAGTATATAACAATGTGTGCACATTTGAGGCGAAAAAATTAATATTCCTTTTTATTTATCTTTCAGTCAATGGAGGTTGGGGACCTTGGTCACCATGGGACACCTGCACTGTTACTTGTGGCGGAGGAGTTCAGACCCGCAAACGTCTCTGCTCTGACCCCGTCCCCAAATATGGTGGAAAAGACTGTGTTGGTGATGCCACCACGTCTCAATTGTGCAACAAACAGGACTGTCCTATTGGTGAGCATTTAAAATCAAATTTAAAAAGTTTAATTCACAACACATTTCCCTTTTAAAGTATAGATATAGACTCCTTTATTATCATGCAGTACAATATGAATGAATTACTTCTTTCTACAGATGGTTGTCTGTCCAGCCCATGCTTCTCTGGCACAAAGTGCACCAGCTTCCCTGATGGTACTTTCAGGTGTGGCAAGTGTCCACTTGGCTATCGTGGTAATGGCGTCATCTGCAAGGACATTGATGAGTGTAAAGAAGTACCTGATGCTTGCCACACTCATAACGGAATCCATCGCTGTGAGAATACTGAACCTGGTTACAACTGTATGCCTTGCCCCACACGTTTCTCTGGTCCTCAGCCCTTTGGAAGAGGAGTGGAACAGGCAACTGCTAAAAAACAGGTTTGATTTATTACTTACTATCTATTTTTGTAGCTAGTGGGCTAGTTACCTGGATTTTGGCTTATCATCTGCTATTTTCTTCAGGTTTGTACGCCTCGTAACCCTTGCCAGGATGGTACCCATGACTGCAATAAAAATGCAAAATGCATCTACTTGGGCGTCTTCTCCGACTCCATGTTCCGCTGCGAGTGCAGGCCAGGATACGCCGGGAATGGCCTGATCTGTGGCGAGGACACTGACCTGGATGGATGGCCCAACACTAACCTGCTGTGTGTGGAGAACGCTACCTACCACTGCAAGAAGGTAGCCAGACCCCATGTGGACAGAAATACCAAAGGCCATTATTACCCAGCTGCACTCTATTATTGTGATGATTGCCTCCTTAACCACCCTTTTGTTCCCTCATAGGATAACTGCCCCAACCTTCCCAACTCTGGTCAGGAAGACCATGACAAAGATGGCCTGGGTGATGAATGTGACCATGATGATGACAATGATAGGATCCCCGATGATAGGGTGAGTCATTACAGCAGTTTTATTTAGCCTCAAGCTGTGCTTTCCTCAGAGACCAGACATAGCAATCAGCTGCAGCCATCCTTCCTCTGGGCAGTAGGAATGTGTAGTCCCCGTGTTTGTGTGCTTTCAACAGAGAGCTAGAATGGAAAGGCAGCAGCATAGGAATTGTTTAATATAATTTCAGCATGAAGCCAGGATTGAGGATGAGGTGGCTTGATGCCCATATTTCTGAGTGTAGATTTGGCAAGTTGGGCAAGAAAAATGTTGTGGTAGAAATTACCGGCTCTCATGCAGTGGAATATCACATTCCAGTGACAGTAAGAAAAGAAAAAAAGCCCTCGAAAGCAAAGTTTTGTTCCTTTACATATAATTTCTTTGACCTACTTTAACAAATGAATTTATATTTCTTTATGATTTTAGGACAATTGCCCAAGAGTGTACAACCCTGCCCAGTACGACGCAGACAGGGATGATGTTGGCGACAGTTGTGACAACTGTGTCTACGAGGCCAACACTGACCAAACCGACACTGACAACAATGGAGAGGGTGATGCCTGTGCAGTTGACATTGATGGCGATGGTAGGAGATTTCCCTAACTTCTGTCCAAGAAACGTTGTCATTTCCTCAGCATTCAAAGAACATTTACACAGTCCTAAAGGCTAAGACGAGTATGTTTTGATTGAACAGGCATTCTGAATGAGAACGACAACTGCCCCTATGTTTACAATGTGGACCAGAGAGATACTGATAGAGATGGTGTGGGAGACCATTGTGACAACTGCCCTCTGGAGCACAATCCTGATCAGGTAACGACAGATCTCACCTTTCGCATTCCAATTACAGCAACTGATCATTATAGTACAATCTCTCATGTACCTTTGTTGAAGTTCCATTAACACCGCAAACATTTTAATGAAAGAGAGGAATGTTACAGCTTAAAGGAAAGAACAATGCAAAGCTCCGTGTTCTTTTCTCTATTGATCCACCTTTGGAATACATATGGATATGTAGTTCTGCTTAGTTGGACACTTGACATTTATCTGAAGAGACATTGCTTACATACATGAAAACAAGGGGCCACACTTCCTCTCATATCGAGGCTGGTGGGAAAATAGTGGCGGGACTCATTTGAAGGGAGGACAAGTGTCTAACAGTGTGACAGTCAGTCTTTGAGAAATCTTATTATAAATTAATTATTTTCTCCTGCAGTTCGACTCGGACTCAGATCTCATTGGAGACAAGTGCGACAACAACCAGGACATTGACGAGGACGGTCACCAGAACAACTTGGACAACTGCCCCTACATCCCTAATGCCAACCAGGCAGACCATGACAAGGATGGCAAGGGTGATGCCTGCGACCATGATGACGACAATGACGGCATCCCCGATGAAAAAGACAACTGTCGATTGGCCTTTAACCCTGATCAACTGGATTCTGATGGTGAGTCAGTCTTTCACTGAGTCAAACCGGGTCTTTTAGAAATTAGCTCCTTCTTGTAATGTTTTTTTTAAATATTAATATTTTTTGTTTTCAGGTGATGGCCGTGGTGATGTGTGCAAAGACGATTTTGATCAAGACAATGTTCTGGACATCAATGACGTGTGTCCGGAGAACTTTGCCATCAGCGAAACAGACTTCCGCAGATTCCAGATGGTTCCTCTGGACCCCAAGGGTACCTCCCAGATTGACCCCAACTGGGTGGTCCGGCATCAGGGCAAGGAGTTGGTCCAGACAGTCAACTGTGATCCTGGCATTGCTGTTGGTACGTTATATACAGACAGACATCTCACTACAAATACACACACAGACACTAAGTAGTAGTCAACCATTTCTGAACCATCACCTCTCTCACTTCAGGTTATGATGAGTTCAGTGCGGTGGATTTCAGCGGAACATTCTTCATCAACACGGACAGAGATGATGATTACGCTGGGTTTGTGTTTGGCTACCAGTCCAGCTCACGCTTCTACACGGTCATGTGGAAACAGATCACGCAGACCTACTGGTCCCAAACACCCACAAAAGCTCAAGGCTACTCTGGCCTGTCAATCAAAGTGGTCAACTCCACCACTGGCCCTGGTGAGCACCTGAGGAATGCCCTGTGGCACACCGGGGACACCCCAGGACAGGTGAGCTTGGATTCATTGACTTGAGTTTAAGATGTCAGATAGAAGTTATCACAATGTTTGACTGTTTCTCATCAACCTTTAAAATTCTTCTTCTCCAGGTTCGCACTCTGTGGCACGACCCCAAGAACATCGGCTGGAAGGACTTCACTGCCTACAGATGGCACCTGATCCATAGACCCAAGACTGGACTTATCAGGTAAGCTGAAATCCTCATGCAGTCTTTCACTCAACTGTAAACCTGCGCACTTTACTTTGAAAAAGGAGCTCATGTTTTACCTTTATATTTTCAGAGTGGTCATGTATGAAGGCAAGAGAATCATGGCTGATACTGGAAACATCTTTGACAAGACATACGCTGGTGGGCGACTAGGCTTGTACGTCTTCTCTCAGGAGATGGTTTACTTCTCAGACCTCAAATACGAATGCAGAGGTAAGCACATAAGTGATGTTTTATTCTTAAGTACAACTTCATCACCTTAGACTTTTTTTTGTAACATGAATTCTGTCATTCATTTCTTTCAGATACATAAATGGACCACAGAGCCTTGCGGATGAATGTATCAGTCTGTCAATATGAATATATAAAAACGAGACCTGGATCGAAATATCTTTGACCTTTTCCTTGAGAAATGCACATTGGAGGAATGACGAGCAAGTGAGCTGAAGTGAGGTAAACTGACCTCAGGATTTAAAGCCAAATGAAAGTTCGATGACGATTCTGCACCACTGCACCAAACTCAAATGTTGAGCGCAGCTCTGCTCAGAAGACATTGGCCGACTCACTTTGTGCTCTGATCTATATTGGAAAAGGGCCACATTTTATTGCTTTGCACACCTGAACTGTTGTTGGTTGGAGGTTTTCCTCTGTGGATGAGGGACCAAAGAGTGCTTGATGTTTTTAATTTTCCTTTTTTTTGCTTTTGAGCATTAATCTACATCTGCTGTGGGCTCAAAGCTTGTGTCAGCATGAAGAAAGCAGTAGTACTTTCTTAGGCCGGGGTAAATATGCCCCTTGAAGGAACCGTTGAGGGACCATGGACAGTATGGACTGACTGTTGCTTTTAAAGAGAGTGAATGGTGTTAGTGTGTTTCTGCATGTGTGCCACCCAACTGAGTCAAAATTTGTTTTGAATTCTATTGATGACCCCTCCCCCACACATTCAAAAAGACCTGTATATACAAGGTCTTGTATTTAGCTGACGCTTAGGACTGGCCCAAAGTCTTGGTCTTCTCAGGAAAGAGCACTAGAAGAAAATGAGGATCGCACAAAATGCAGGACAGCACAGGCCCCAAAGCAAGCACATCGCACACTGCTTTGGACAGTAACTATTAGCAAATATTATGTTCCTATCTCTAATCTTTACTGAAAGCGTCAAGGGACGTAAACATCAAGGGCCAGTCTACTTCCTGATATGAGTTAACCATTGTAAGTATGGCTGTTTGTATTTACGTATTCATCATAGAGGCTTTAATTCTCGTTCATCTTTGCACCTTGCCATCTTAGAATGTTATTAGCAACCAAGTAAATGAAATCACTATCCACTTGTGGCAAGATAAAGCATTACATGTGACCAAAACAGTTAAATATATCACTATCGCCATTCGTTGCTTCTGCACAGTGTGCATGACTGGTGTGCCTGAGCTTGTGTGTACATTTCTGACAAGGGGAAATCAAATGAAACCCTTTATGTACAAATATTACCTCATTAATTCTTTCTGTATTGAGGCCAGCAATACACAAGAATCACATTTCTTAGCAACAGAGTATAAATTGGTTGGCTTCTTTTTTTTTTAAGCAAGACTTTAGTATCATTCATATGCTGTATATAAGATATTTTTGTAGCAAAAGAAGCCCAAACAGGAACGTAAAGGATTAAAACAAATGTTGTCTTTACTATGATGTATTTGACGTATTTCCTGTGCATTTTTTTTGGATAAATTATTGTGTCTGTTTTATGTTGAGGTTATTTCATTTGTGTAGATATATGCTATTTAAATAATTTATCTAGAAGCGTAGCCTCATATGGAAGCGTTTCTGTCTGTATAAACTTATTTGCACACTGACATGAGGATGTCTTTGTTATTTTGTTTTTTTTGTACGTCTTTTTTTAATTATTAGTGAAGCTTTTCTATAAACGTTGTTTTATAGTTTCTACCCTAAGTGCTGTTTATATTCCTACCTGTTATTTTGTAATGTCAAGTGAACAATAAACACTTACCAAGTGTCTTGGACAATCGGTGACTTTTTGGGGGGGCAAACAAAAGTTGGAGAGTTAGTCATATCCACTTTGATTGAAGTTTCGTACATTGAGAAGCAAAGGGAGCCGAGCCACACTTTGTCGAGTGACTGGAACCCATTAGCCGAGTCTGGTGAAGCCTTGGAGAGAGGGAGTATCCTCGGTAGTCAACAGCAGGAAAACTCAACATGAAGTATAACCCACTTAAAATGCACATCCATAAAGATCTGATTACAAACGAAAGATGGCATCTCCTTACACCTTCAAAAGACACAATCCATGCTTCTTGTGGGGCAGAACTTCCAGTCGTGGCTGTGGTCCCAACTCATGCCAGTGAGAATGTGCATTGTGGAACAAAACTTGTCAAAACACCATAGATGAGGTATCTACATCAGCAGTTCACTGACTGTGATGCTGTGCACCAGCATATCATCTGCAAAAAGAATTCCGACTGCTAATTTAGATCTTCCCCAGGGCCAGAAAAGGCTGTAATCTAAGGCACCAGTGAGGGTCATGACAGAAAACCCAAACAGTCTCAGTATGCCGCCAGTCTCTTTACATTAGAAGTGACCTCATTCTTACCATTCTGAGCTCACTGTGTTTCCATTACCCGTAATGAGCAGAATTTCTGTCCTCCTGAAAATATATCACATCAATGACATGGATGGTGTTTGTAAAATGGGGACTAATGTGTGAATGAAGGCGTTACAAACATATGGAATTTGTATAAAACTCAAGTCTGACCGAGTGTGGTCATTCTGAAAAGTGACTGCATGTGCTCTGTCAGACGTGTGCAGGGGCGTCTGTTTAGATTCCTGGGCAGATAGCGATAGCAGGCCTCTCATCTGGGTTTGACCTTAGAGGGCTCACCTGGCTGACGTGTTTTCAATCCGGAGGAATGTGAGCTAATTCCTGTCGGTGAGATGGGGTCAGAATGTGTGGCTGAGGTGAAGAGTGAGACGAATGGGCCCGTAGGTGTCCGGAGTGCCAGGGGAGAGGAAAGGCGTGACCTCTGGGCTGAGGTCAGCCAGGTGCAGACGGCTACTCGCGCCGTGCAAGCAGGAACAAATAGGAACTGTCTGAGCAGCTTCAGCAAATCTCCAAAACAAACCAAAGGGGATGATTTTTAGAGATATAGAAATCGTTTGTCAGGGGTTGTCCGGATTTTTGGAAATGAAAATAAAGCTCGAACGAGGTCACACGGGCTGCAGTTTCAGAAGATCCTACTAATCTGACCCACTCTGAAGCAGATCACCTATAGAGGTAGGAATGGCAGGAATGTTTGGAGCTGAAGCGGATGTGAGTATCACTCATGTTGAGCATACATCCTCATTAACAGCCACGCTGGATGTCTGATCACACGTAACTAACACGCAGTACTATATTTCATGCCCAGACTTGACCCCACAGACACTGTTTTAGGCAAATTTTTATGTTTGCAGGAGAACATTCTGTGGCGAGCGCACACAGTTGTTAGGTTTAATGACAGTAATTTGCTGTTCTCATCTATGATACCTTTTAGAAAGGGTGGCCCAGCTGCTCCTTGCCCTCGAGCTAAGAAATATAAAAACAAATACAAATGATGCATTCACACTGTATACACCCCAATCAGGTGAAACTATTTAATATATTGTTATAATGGCATTTCATCATGATGTCATGTTGATTTCATTACAACCATATGATGATGAATGTTATAATAAATAAGATTATCTCCCATATCTTATTCTTTGCCAAAGTTAAATCATTACTACACTATATGATGTAATTTTCTGACTTCATAGGGATGTCATGGTGATGTCATTCCAACTATGTCATCAAAAATAATTTTATATCTATATAAGCTTTGGGTCGTGTCAATAGTTCAATAGGATGCAGATATTTGAGAAAATTGACTTTTGAACTCCATGGGACTTCTTTGTGACTTGTTCATGACGTCACTTATCAAATGATACATGATGGGGAATACATGTCTGAGCAATATAAGCTTCGGCTCATATAGGATGCTGAGATACGTCCAAATATGCTTTTTTGAACAAATGCCATTTGACTTCTTCTTGGGTTTCCCTAATAATGATGGAGATATATTGGAAAATAGGTTTTTCAGAACAAAGTTTTGTCGACCTTGACCTTTGACCATTCAATATTTTACCCACCCAGTTACTGTTGCCACCAACCTGGTGAAAATCTATCTGTATGTTGTTGAGTTACTTTGTTCACACACACATAGGCCAATATGCCAACATGCATGGTATCAATAGAAGGCAATGCAGCTGTATATGTTAGGATCTGGCAGCATGACTCTCCATCCTCTCCTGGCTGGGGTGTTTTTCCCTGTATCTCCTGAGTTTGTTTTCCAGGGCGTGGCTAAGTCACCCTCCTCCTACCTGAGTTTCCCCTCCTCATCATCAAGTACAGCTGATATCAATCTGGCTCACTACCCAGCCTAATTCCTGTTGCAGAAAAACCCCTGGTGTGTCAGATCCTCTGTTTTCCCACAAGGTAATCAAGCTCTTGACTCTGTGTTTTCTACCCTTGCTTTTAATATTTTGGGGACTTTTAGATTGAGATTGCTGCTCACTTCATCTCTCCTGTGCTCACACTACCAGTCCCTCTGTTTGTCTGCCGTGCCTTGCAAGTTTTTTTTGTATTTTTTGAAGACTCAACGGAACCTCCTGCTCTTTTGTTCACCTGAAATCTGCAATCTTGGTTCCTGAAAACTAGTAATTATAACAATACGTTGAAAACGCCAATTAGGATAAAAAGTTTATTAATACTGACACATTGTGAATCATGTTTGTTCTTTGTCATTTTATGTAAATGGCTATAAGACATGTTAGTTATATCTCCATAAATCTTAGAGCTGTTACATGTGTCTCTCGACGTCCCAGCCAAGATGTAACATTTTAGACGGACTCTCTGATAACAAGGCTTCAGATCATACAGTCTATGCTTCAGATTGAAGCGGTCAGTGTGTCTTCTGAAGGGTCTCATCATGTCGTGTCAGTCGTCTCCAGCTGCGGGCTCCAACACTCAGTCAGCTCACATTCCTCCAGCAGTCTGAGTAGCTCCTCCTCCGTGAGGTCTGCAGACTCGTTCTGCAAAAATACACAGACAATACGTACGATATTAGAAGTATAAGTCAAGAATGTGTTTGCGTGAAAACACAGAAACCCACCATTTTATTACAACCACTCCACACAGACCTCTGGTAGGAGTATCAATGTCACATTATTACAGGAGTCACGATGCCATGGTTAGACTCTGGGCTGCCTCACTTTGTGTGTTTGCCACTGTTCTCCGTTGCTTGTGTGGCTGATTGTCCCCAGTTTGCACTTCTCGCTGTCTGCCTGTGTGCTCCACCAGACCCTTCAGTCTCCCGTGTGGTACAAACATCATGGCCAAGTTCTAGTCTCTTATTCCTCAAGGGATTTTAGCATTGATTTTTTTATTTGCCACCTCAAGCTCCATCCTTGTTATCTGTCTCCTGATTGCATCTTTGCCTCACCACCTATCCTGGTCTCCTGCTCGCAGTTAGATCATCACCTCATTGGCTGCCCTGCTCAGCCTCCAGACCCCATTACCTCACCTGCTTCCACAATCCAGAGATTCCTATCCTGCTCCTCACCTACGACACAAACCTCAAACCAAAGATGACCTAACCAAAAGAAACAGTTTTTTAAAAACTGCTTGTACTTTGCATTTTGGATCATAATCAAGTCACGATATATATATCTATATATCTATTTTATTTTTCATCTTAACTGCTCATATCTTCTTCCATAACATCCTCCCGAGACCTGTTTCCATTACGAAAGATTCTTTACTGGGCTTAAAACTCTGTTTTCACAAATCCACATGTAACTTTAATGCATGACCTGCGATAACAGTGGCAGTACATAATAATAATAAGGTGCACTGCTGAGATTGTCCCCTGTGCCTAGTTGGAAGCTGTCTGGGAAAAAAACACTTCCAGTTGGATATTACCACTGTTTTTTGTTTTTTTTGTCCGACTCCTCACAGGCAGCCTTCTGGGACTGCATGTGAGTTCAAGGCGGAGAGACAGCCTTCCTAAAGTAGGTTATGAGGAGAGGGGTGGGTTTCAGAATTTTAATAGACGTCAATATGTTTCCATGGAAGTGTTTTTTCTATTTAGCAACAGCAAGTAAAGTCTTTGATTTCAAATAATTTGACACAACTTTTGATTCCTAATAAGAGACATGACTAATTTACCAATGCATGAATGCTCATAGACAGTTGCCATCTCTTGGTGTGAGGATCCTGTACTGTGTTTAGACAGCTGCAACTCAACAGTCAATTTGTTCCAATAATATCAACTCATTACCTTTCGTGACATAAGCAATAACCCAGAAATGTGTCCGGGAAAGCAGGGCTTTAAAACCTCTGGAGTAGAAAGGTAATCATTGTCTTCTTTCTCTCAGCATGTGCGCTGGTGTTTCTAGCTGTGATCCCAGTCGAACAGAATGTCCCTGGCCTTCAAATAAGGAACTCCTGTGATCCAGTCATTCTGACCGTGATCCAGATAAGAGCAGATAAAAGTCTTAAAGCAGGATTCATTGGTTGTTTTCCCCAAATTGCGGCAACAAAACAATCTTTAAACACATCATTATCACCTTATGAAAGATTAGGTTGCCAAAGTGTTATTAAGCTGTTTTCTTTTTGTACATTCACACGGCAACATAAGGATTCATTTGGAATCGTGCTGGTTGACACCTAATTCATCAACGCTTACTCTTGAGGGAAATATTTGGCTATTTAGC
The DNA here is from genome assembly GCF_022539355.2 of Hippoglossus stenolepis. Classification (NCBI taxonomy): domain Eukaryota; kingdom Metazoa; phylum Chordata; class Actinopteri; order Pleuronectiformes; family Pleuronectidae; genus Hippoglossus; species Hippoglossus stenolepis. Next base: position 14,848,620 of record NC_061492.1, on the reverse strand, counting down.
AGCTAAATGTTTACGACATAAAAGCTACTATGTGTGCCAGATGTTTGGTTCTGGGGTTTTTGAGTACAGAACTTGAAGCGGTTTCAGAAAAAAAATTGGTTCAAAGCTTAGCTTTTATCTTGTTTTTTGTTTTAATGCAATTGCAACAATCCAAACAAGAAATAACGTCGCTTTCAGACATGACTTCCAGGTCAAACCTGGAGAATTGCCTACGGAGTTTACCCTGCCTTTCAGTCTGCCTTTCAAACATGCACAATGCAACGGGAGGTTCTCTGCACAGATGTTTTTGTATTTTTTCAATCCAACAAATTATTAAATTAGATTGTTTTCCTTTTTTCCATATTACAGCGGCCACATGAAAATAATCAATAACTTGTATTGAAACTAGCACAGTGTGACTTATCTCAGACCCGTGGCCGTGCTGTTGTTTTCACCTTTTTCTTGCAATCCCGCTGAGTCGCTCAAGACAACATCACATTCCTGTGTCTCATCCACCCCGCTTGCTGAAGCTAATACTCTTCATCGATCATCTGTATTCCTCCTCTGATCCGACCACCCTCTGAAAACTCTCCAGCCTCTCGCCAGGTCCCAGTGGCTGATAGACATCTCTACCAGTCAATCCTGTCCATGTTCAAAGTCCTCCACAGTGTAATGACACCCTTTCGGTCATGGGGGGTTGGCCCGTGTTACTCTTTTATGATCCCTGCAATTACCTAGACGCATGTCATCTTATACCACAGGCCACAGGCACCATGGACACATTCCAGCAGCGATGCCCCCTGCAACACTCTGTGTTTTTGTACCTTGACATTCATGTAGAGAGAAATGGCCTTTTGCCTGTGCACTTGACCTTCAACCATAAATGGCGGAGGGGGGGCAGATCCTTGGTATGTTTCTTTGTGTATGTACATAACTATATGCCTAATAACATCTTAGCTTCTAGGCATACACTTAGCTTCCCTTCCATGGTTACCCCTCACAGAAAAAAATGATTTGTTTGAAATTGCATAAATTTGCACAAACAAAAGTGAGCCATTACTGCAACGTGAGACGTATGGCACAAAAAATGAAATCACTGGTGGTCAATTACCGGCATGTAACTGTTTGAGAGCTCGTGAATGGGGCAATATAAAAAGTGCCCCACCGGCTGAAGTATTAATAGCCAGAGCTGCCTTTAACCAGTACCAGCCGTCTCGGAGATGGCAACTGAAAGTTAAGACTTTCCTAAAGACAGGAGAGAAAAAAGAGATGAAGGAAAGAAAGAGTGCTTTTTACTGTGCTGACAAAATGCTGTGACCTGTGGCAGTTGTGGTTGACCTCAGGTACCCTTAATACGAGGGTGCCTTGCGGATGACTGATATGTTTTTCTGTCTGAATGTCTGTCTACTCTCTGCAGAGAGAGTTAAACTAAAGCATTAAAGCTACATCAGCTCATCTCAGTCCATCCGCTGAAGCTGCAGCAGTAGACCTACGTTCAGTAAACATCAGAGGAAATTGCAGCTGCCCAGGGAAAAAAACATGAGGAATTTGATTGAGTTTTCCTCAGTGAGAGAAAAACAACAATGTAAAGCCTGGTTAGAAGTAAATAAATAGTGTATAAACACTGTAATACTATCAGACAACGAAAGTGATGAACAGAACATGAGAGGTTAAAACATTGGTCACAAGCAGGCAAATTTCTTTTTTTAAGCTGCTGCAGTCAAAGGCTGCATGTGGGCAGTTGTGTGAGCTGTTACACTTGAAGCAGATTTTGGAGTCATTCCCAGCTTTATGGAAAGACAATACTCATCTACAAATATCACCCCGTGCATTTTATACGGAACACTGGCTAAATCACAACAAAGAAATAATAGTGGAAAAATGACAATGTGATAGAATACTGTCGCCTCACAACAAGAATGTTCTTGGTTCGGTTGCATATTCTTGCAGTGTCTGCATGTGTTTTCTCCGGGGACTGCGGCTGAAACAGTCCCAAGACATGTAGATTGGGGGTTAGGTTAATTGGGAGACTCTAAATTGAACGTAGGTGTGTTTATGAGTGTGAATGGTTGTTTATCTCTGTATACCGGCCATGTAATACATCATTACTAAAATCATTTGTCATGGCCTTTACTCGTCTTCCTTGTCCATTTGAATAGCATGAAAATGACAATGAGTTTAATGTGTTGTTTGCCCCCCAGACACGGGCGTACAGTTCCTCTCCCAACAATCAATGGAAGGGTGGAGGAACCCCCTGACCTTCAGTGAAGTATAAAAGTTCTCAGTTCTTGTGTTGTATCAGTTTCTAGCAGATAGTTGAATCTGACAAAGCCAGAGCTGTTCAGCCCCACAGCTATCTGCCCTGCAATGGACCACCGCCTCTGTACAGCTCACTGTTGGCTCCTGTAAGCGCACAGTGCAGGGCCGCTCGGGTTTCAAGGTCGCTGACTTCAGTCACATACCTCGGCTTTATCGGCCACAGACCCGGGGGCCGATACTTCACTAATACAGGGAGGAATTCTCTTCATTACACCATATTTGCTTTAGATGCTGATACAAATTTGTGATGTGAGCCAGCATTTGTGACATCATTGTAAATGTATCTTGGTTAGATGACAAAACAAGTTTGTCAGATAGTGTGGATACTATACAGTATAATGTAGTTAAGGTTTATTCTGCAGAACTTCCTCGACGGCAGTATGTTGAAGTGATCGTTGGCTGAATCCCAATATCCTCACTTCAACCCGTTATTTTCACACATGGGAGCGTGCACATGTGCTGTATGCATAAAAAATGTTGTGCATGTGGACACAGTCTCTGTGTCTGTGTGCATGTGACTTATACTGTATTTTACTCACGTTGTTGTGACTGAGCCGTTAAATGAGAAAATAACCTCTTCCATTCTCAGGCTCCAACTGCTTCAGTGATGTCATGAACACACAGTGGAAGTTTAATGTTGATTTCTCTCAAATGTTGTTCATGTGAGATCTGAGCTGTTTTAAAACTAGATTTTCACATTTTGGCAGAAGTCAGTAGGTTTACGCAAAACATTTGGATCTGGACGAAGGCGCGGATCTCGGATTTTTTTTCTTTGGATAATTTTCTTTATCAATGCAACAAAGTTTTTTTTACATATGTTTTCACAAATTTGCCAGAGATAATTCATGGATCCTCAATTTAAAAATCTGTTCTGTTTACAGGAATGACATCATATGGTGTGTGATTTGACAAAAAATCTTGATATATGAAAGAAAATCATTGCCACTATAATCTGAACTATATCAGAAACATAATACCAAATTTGAAATGTTATATCAACTAAATATTTTGTGTTGACATTTAAAAGCCACAATATTTGACACTGAAAATGTTTTTCTTTACTTGTGCTGTCTGACGTTCACTTTGTGGAATTTCAATTTGTTCCAATTCTGTTGTTTTGACTTGGTATTCTATTTGATGATATACTAGAAGAGACTATATATTATATTACACAATGTATGACCAAAAACTTTCTCTTTTGAAAAAGAAAATGCATTATACAGCTGCAGTTATTATTATAACAGTATATCTGTTAAAACAGTATATCTGTTATAATAATAACTGCAGCTGTATTTTTCCTTCACAAAAGACTTACGCCAGTGTGAAGAGAGTGGTATTAAAGGGATAGCTCACAGAAAAATGAAAATGAATTCAATCAAAGCATAAAATGCCTCCATGTTGCGCGTGTGGTGTCATCCAAGTGTCCGGAAGCCCCAACATTCATATTCTACTCAAAACGGCATCATTTACACCAGATTTTAAGCCTAAAATTCCACAACCGGAAATAGTGATGCTAGCGGACATAGCAATGCTAACGTGCACCGCACGCTTGTCCTTGGGAGAGTGTGTGCAGGTTTCTGGTTTGTCTGTGAGAATATGGAAGCGCCTCTGAGAAGATTATCAGAGGACTTTAAGGCTTAAAACACGGTGTAAATGAGGCTGTTTCGAGTCAATTATGAATGTCGGGGCTTGTGTACACTTGGATGACACCACACAAGCAGTATGGAGGCATGTTATGTTTTTTTCTGGGTTATTTTTACGTCTGAAGAAGGGGTCCCCAGTTACTTCAATTGTATTGGATTTGGCTGCAACACTTTTTACCCCTGAGAGGAAGATGATGAGTGAATTTTCATTTTTCGGTGAACTATCCTTTTAAGTAAAGAATCCCTTTCTCTTCATGAATCCTCTTTGCTGGTGAAACCTGACTCATATTCTGAGGAAAACCGCTGAGCTGCCAGAACGACTGGGGGCTCAATACGTTGGCCTGAAAAGTAGAAAGATCTGATCGGTCATGGATGAGTGGTCCCTTTGAACTACAAGGGCTGTAGGTGTGTGTGTGTTTCGACTTAATACTCAATCAGTGTCATGTGTAGACATTATTAGATGAAGATATAACCACCTTTAACACAAGTTCTGAAAAACAAATTCATATTTCAGTCTCAGTGGAAATAAAGAGTCAAATATTGAGTGTATAAAGATGTGAACTCCTGAAATCTGAGACCAGAGCATCACGTAAAATAACAAATTTGTCCTAAGTTACTCAATATGTGAGTTGTGACCAAAACACAGAGTGCTGTTTGTCTTCCTGTATCATAGAAAAACACAAGAGCCAAAAGAGCCTTAATTTGAGGGAGATATGAGAGAGAAAGTATGATTGATGATGTTGACCATATTAAACAGATTTATGAATCCATCCTGCTTTACGGTAAATGTTGGGATTGTCCTTCCTTTCGCAGTTGATGTAGGAAAGCAGCCAATTAAAGTTGAAGCAAAACTCTAGATCAATTGTTGAGTAACTTCGACTTAACTATGTTGTTTTTGAAATGAATAACAGAGCAGCAAGAGTCAAACAAAAAACACCTTTCTTGATAGAGGAAAGGACGGAGCCTTTAGTGCACAGACAAACAGCTAAAGAAGAAATCTAAAGGTGAAAGGGGAGATTCTTTGGCAAAGCAGTGACCTGCACTGGAAGGGGTCTTGCTTGGATGGAGAGGAGGGAGAAGCAGAGATGACGCACACAATCACTGGTCTCAGATCTGAATCCACATTAACACGGCTTTTGTTTGAATAAATCACCAGGTAACTCTCCGGACAAACACTTGATTTCTTAACATCACACACTGGAATCAATCAGGCTGAAGTAGTGAAGGAATCTGTAGCCACAGCTACAACGCATGAGACATTTTCCACCTCTGCAGTAAGTGGTGCGCTGCAGCAGCTGGCCAGACTAAACACAGAGCAGCACGGTTCCCACTTGCAGGGAAGACATTTAATATCCAATCCATCTTGGGGTTTTTTGCAGATATATGGTACAGTAAAACATTTTTATTGCAAACATATTGCTAAAGCAAATTCACAGACTGTCAACCTCTTACATTGGCTGCCTCCTCTGGAATTCAAGATTCAAAGTTCTTGCTCCTGTCATCACCGACTATAAGTGGACAAAGATAAAACTCCTCCTTGAAAAGTCTTGACGGACAGAGAAGCAAACAGCGTCATCCGGGCCAATGCATCCCAGCTTTTATACGTTTAATTTTGGACTGAATATTCAAAATAATTACGATCAACTCCTATGAGGCAGTATTAGTGGTTTACTGTTCGGGAACTGGAGCCTTGCTCGTGAAAAGAGAAAAATCTGGTTCTAAATTGAAAGAATAATTAAAAATGCTACCAATACTCGTACATAAGGGAAATGTTTGGCACTTTGGGGAATATGCTTATTTATATTCTTGTGGAGTTAGTTGAGACCATTGATATCACAAGCTAAGCTATAAGTATCTCTTGTTTCTCACTTTATAGTGTTATTGCTCTCCTCATTTTACTCTTTTAAGAAGTACCTACATCTTTCAAAATGATGAACAAATATTTTAAAGGAGACATATACAGGCTCATGTTCATAATTTTAATTCAGGTTATTACCCAATTTTCTTTTTACATGCTCTTACGTTCAGAAAATGCACCACTTTCCTCAGACTGTCCATTGCTGCAGTTCTTCTTTTCAGCCTCTGCCTGAAACGCCCCCCCCCCTCCAGATGAAGCCCAATCTGCTCTGACTGGCCCAGTTGGCCGACTTTGTGATTGGTCAACTGCTTGCAGCGCATGTAGGAAATGTCAGCGTCCTCTCTTGCTTTACCTGGCTTTGTTAGGGGGCGTGCCAGACTACACGCTTGGTGTCTACTTTGCAAATGTGGAGCACTATGACATGAAAAGTATGTATTTTTTAATCATACCAGTATTAGCAGCTTTGAGGAATACTTGCTTGATCTGAAAGGATATTCTTTCCCTAGGACTCTGACTTTATTGCTCAAAGCAACACAACAAAAAAACAAACTGACCCCCTCTTAGTTATTGTGCTGTTAAATCCACCAGAGAACTATGCACAACCCCTGCGTGGTTGGTACACACTTCAGGTGCAAAAGGACTGTGAGGAGACGCTTGAGTTACGGATGTTATACAAATCAACTTTATGAGCAACTGTAGCTGTGTGAAAGTGTTTAAGAATGCCCTCCCACGCAAATTCCGCACAAATAAATCTCCTCCAACCACAAAACAAGCCTGGTAGCACTATGAACGTACACAGTGAGGATGCTGTTTACATTGCAGACACACACTGCAGTGGCACACAGCTAAATGCAAAGTGTGTTCAGCACCAGTTGTTAAGAGACTGGTGGTTTTGATGTTATGTAATTATAATGAAAGAACAGTTTCCTATAAGCTTGACTTAATTGGCAAAGAAATTCCCTTTGTTTCTGCTTATTAAGACCGGGAATAGGTTTGAGGTTTCTTGGCATGGTGCCTTGTTTGATGTAAGGGAGTGGCGCACACTACACACGTTAGTGGAGTTTATTACCTCACTGTGCATCTTTTATGTTAAAATTAGGCATATACCTCACACTGTGGTTCATCAGTGTTAGAAAAGATGTGTTGGATGATACATTTAAATGTGTCCTCCATCCACAGCAGCACTTAAACGAAAACAAACAGGTAGGTTGTTGCGCAAGACCGAAAGAAGCTTACCCAACTGAACAATGACTAAGTCAAACCGATGAATTTATCACGTGTTTTCAAAGGAATAAATGTCAGAGACAGCAGAAATCAGGCCTATTCACCTTTGTTTCATGGAACATTCTTGTGTTGCGCCTTTAGCTACTGGGTTTTGGGAGAGAGAGCGACCGTTCTGTGGTTGTAACTCTACAGCGGCTCTTAAAACCAGACACAGCTCAATGGTTTCCAGGAAACGCTATGGAGCGCGGACATCGGATCTCTGAGAAGAATGCTTGAAAGCAATGAAAACACCACGGAGAACACAAAGCTATCAGTGTAGTACACGTCCATCCTCGCCCTCAGAACAAGGCCGCATACAAATAACAGCAGAACGAGAACTATATCGCTCTGTTCAAAAACAGCCTATGACAACTCATATTAAACTGTATATTGAGCCAGTTAGTGATACAAAGAGAAAGAAGTAAAATGAAGAAAAAGAGGAAATATTACGGGCCTGCAGAGACACGATTATTTCATGTGATTTCATCGTCCCCCCTGTGAGAATGACGTATGAGCTGTGAGCTTGAAATAATTTTTTCACTCACATGTCTACGCGCAGAACCTCTGAGGAGTGTTGTAACACAGACACTGTGTGGACACACTTACTCGAGTGAATTCAATGTGTTTTGTTGTGTGATCATTCCGCTTTGCTTTAATTTGATTTAAGTTATGATTAAGATGATTTATAGCAAGTCCCCAGGAAATGAGTGCAAGTCAGTGTAACGTGCTCTGAAGACCGGGAGAAACTTCTGTGTATGTGTGTGTGTGTGTGTGTGTGCGTGTGTGTGAATGAACGTAGCTGTTTTGAACTTACAGTCATCTCTGGGCTGTGGCCCAGGATCTCCAGCTGCTGTTGGATCTCTTGGAGCTGCCTCTCCAGCCCTCTCCTCTCCTTTCTATCCTGCAGGACCTTCTCTCCTGGCTGCGGGTCCCAATCGCACTTCCAGCCAACCTCTGAACCGCGGCCCTGATACACAACAGACAAGACTGTTTCTCACAGGAAGCAAACAACACATTTCACGTGTAGGTGCTCTACTACAGCTTATGACGGTCACTCTGAAACATTTAGAAAACAGATTAAAACCATATCTTTTAACAGCTCCAAGTTTCCTGAGTTATAGTTCGCTTATTTCTATAAAAAATGTCATCATCGAGGTTTGGCCTTAAGACGTAGAGGTGAATATACAATACACCACAGCTCTATCCTGCTTTTTACAGACCACACAGTAAAATCAGGTACTTATTTAGGTCTTGAGCAAGTTTAACACAAGGCTGAGCCAGAGCTGCAGTCTACATGGGTCCGTCATAAATCACACATTTATGGCATCCACATGCAGTGGGTTGACACAGTAAACCACAAGCTGCATCCAAAGCAAACTCTGAAATTGGGTCAGGAGGAAATAGGAGCGTCATGTCTGGAGAACCATCAACGGGCAGCTGATAAGTGAGAGGATTATCATTCTGACCAAACGTTGGATCTTTCACTACGACTAGTCACACAGATGGAACGATCCAAAGTGAGGTCATCCGCTACAAATTACATATTTTAGGAAGTCCGTTTTTTTTTAATATTAAAACCGGTCACACAGCTGTCACATGGTTTGCCAACACTGAGATGCAACATCACAATGAAAGAATAGCATTGGTGGATGCAGCCTGATGATCAGTAGCTATAGGCGCTAAAGTATAATTGTGGTAAATCTCAAAGTTAAACTTGTATAATCCATTCACACACCACCCACTGTATATATATATTTAGTATGGATGGAAACTTCATGGTCAAATGAACAATATCTTAGCAACAGACAAGTAAAGGACCTGTGTATCCCTCTAAAAATACACTGCCACTCTATAAAACCAGCGGCTATGTCCAAAAAAATGGTTGGGACTGAAAGGATGTTGCCAACCACAGGACTGTTTTGGAGTGTCAATCCAGTGCCATGTGGTTGAAATCTCCATCTCTGTTGGTTAGTCTGGATGCCAGGCAGGCGTATGTATGATCCAATAAAGTCGAAATTGATGGATATTTCATGAAATGTCGACAACTCAAGGGAGACTCAAATACAGCGTAATGGTTGGTTGCAGGCGACAGAAGGAACCAGCAGAAATTATGAACTTAACTTAAACACCGAGAAGCTGAATCTGCTTTGACACATTTCGATTAAGGAAGTATTAAGTAGGAGGAGAGGTCATTTAAGTCGAGCCAGCATGTAGAGAAGACGAGTGAATCCTTCTCTTAATGAGCAAAACAGACATGGCCGAATGTCACGTAATGCATGTACACAGTTTTTTGGCCACTGGATGATACCTGTGTGAAGAAAATATTGAAAGCTTTGCAAAACAGAACCCCCTGAGGCATGTGTGTGGTCTCACCTTCCACTGGCCTCTGTTTCTCTATAGGGAAATAATGACAGCTTCTATTTGAAACCTTCTTTTAAGTGGTCGTTACTAGAGCCCTTCTGTTAAAACTCACTCATCCAGACTACAAAACACGACGGGATCAGACTCCTGTCATGCACGAGAGTGAGAAACGCAGAATACCAACCAGGAAAAATAAAAATTAAAGTCTAGCTTTACCACCATCCTCACACCACTAAATGCATGTTTCCAAAAAAGCCAAAATCTTTGGGAGAAACAGTTTATTTAATTTGGAAACAAACGGCTGCCCTACTTTGAAAGAACTATAGGCTCTCAAACTTTGAAGCTGTCTGCAAAGTTTACCAGCGATAAAGCGATCAAGGATAACAGTTTGAAGGAAGTTGGCATGTGTGTCACGTGTTTCTTTACGAGACTAATTCTCTTGGCTATTAGCACACTACGAATTCTGAGAAGTGTAAGTTCACAATCGCTCACAATTACTGCTTAGACTTTACTAATCTCTAATGACAAGATTAAAGACTTGTCTTTTGTCTTTGCTTTGTCCTCGCTATCTTTACATTGGTCCTGGATCACCTTAGCACCAGTGACCAAATCTAGCTAATCTGAGAAGTTTATGTAGTTAGCTGCAAAAAGCTACAACAGTTAGCAGGGCACACGTCAGTCTCACACAAAATACCACTTTTGCTCCTCTCACTGAAACTAATAACAAAATGTGAATAATGCTAATGCATATGTACTAACATTTGCCAATTACCACTAAACACAAAGGACAGTTGAGGTTGATGGGAGTATCGTTAGCTTTGCAGGAATTTGGACACAAACACAAATATTGAATCTAATGCTCCTTTATCACAGGTCTCATCATAAATGAAAAAATGGGAACGTTTTGTGTGTGTGTGTGTGTGTGTGTGTGTGTGTGTGTGTGTGTGTGTGTGGTTGTGTGTGTGTGTGTGTGTGTGTGTGTGTGTGTGTGTGTGTGTGTTTTCTTGTGGACATTTAACACTTTTATAATTTAAACGTGTACAAACTATCCACAATTTGTTGTTGTTGTTGTTGTGGTTCAGATGAGGGCTCTTGTGGCCCTATTTTCTGGCACAAAAGTGACCCACACTTGCTATTCAACCTGCAGTTCTTCACATAGCTAGTAGCATATATTTTGATGTGTAATCCTATTTAGAGTGATGCTTATCCCGAATTTGGTCATCTTAAAAAGTCTGTATCTGGATCCGAGCAATCCAATATAATGTTGCTTTGAACAACCAGGATAAAAGTAAAGCAGATTACGTGATTAAGTCTTTTGAACAACTAATCCCAGGTCATCTCCAAAATCATCATGATCTATCCTCTGAGCACCACGAATGTCTACTCTACACAAAGATTCATGCCAACCCATTTAAGACTTTCTGAGATATTTTGGTCTAGAGTAAAGTTGTGGATCGCACAACCCAGAGAAAACGTTCTCACCCACTAGAGCACTTCCATATTTGTAGAGACATAGCTGAAAAAAAAAATTCCTAATGTGTAACACATCAGTATGACAAGAGGTTCATAGAGCAGTTGAAACTGGTTTAAATTTGTTGGAATGAGTAGGCTATGTAATAGCGTTGTTGACAATTCAAAACCACTGTATGAGATCATACGTTCTAAACTGGCGGGGTTAATTCTCTATTTCATAAAAGCAGTGTTTTGTTCAGTGTTTCTTAATAATCGATGCAGCAGTTATAATAACTCAGTACAACAAGTTCTGATCAATTTCCCGAGACATTGGCATGGCTATCCAGAGGAATAGTCTTTGCTCTTGTGCTCGTCAAATTGAAGTAATGATTCACGTCTTGGTGATGACTGAGGGAATAAAGTTTTTTGACCTCAATAGAATCCAACGATTGTTCTAGTACATTATGGTATTTGTGCTTCTCCTGGAATGTGTGGTAGCTTTAACTCATTAAGAGGTCCGACAGAGTGGCTTCTAAACAGAGCAGAGGAGAGAGACCAATGTTCTGCTTATCTGAACATCAGCAAAACACTCGTTATCGGCTCTCCACGTGTAGCCACTTGACATACTGCTGAGGGTGTCCAATAATCATGTCACCTGTATGGGTCACGGGACTGCTGGGAGGCCACAAAGACCTGGACTTTGTTTTCTTTGAATATGAAAAACACGTCAAACTAAATAAACTTTTAAGAGAGAAGCCTCTCAGCCAGTACATCAGTGCCTTGGGATTTGACGATACTCTCCTCGCACATGCAGATATGAGTAAAAGCATTGAAAGTAGTAAACACAGAGGATTCCACTGACTGCCAAGTGCACACTGAAATCAACACGAGTGTTATTAAAACAGAGAAGAGTTCTCTGTGTGACATGATGACTCCAGACAAGCTGTCCTTGGATTACCTTATGTTTCAGATTTTACTTTCCCACAGTACAGAAAAAGAATGACTTGCCAATTGCCACAAGCGATACGATCGTTAGTATATTATTTGTACGACCTATAAATAATTTTAATCAAGCATGCCATTGACATTCATTAAGTGCATATTGATATCCTGTGATCAATTTTATGATTTCAAATAGAGGCAAAACATTCCATTGGGAGGTTGTCACAGCGTTTGAGTGTGAAACAGCTGCAGCAGTTGATGGATGATCCGTTGTTGTCCAAAGTGACGAAATAGGGAAAAATAGTTGGGATTATCGTACGCCAAACATTTCACTTCAACTTGATTAAAAACAAATCTTGGATGCTTAACACTCAACACTGACTTTGCTGTAGCTTACGTTCCCGTTAAAAGAACATATAATATATGCCATCAGTCACATTAAAGTTGTTAGACAGAGGAGGGAGCCACTGAGATTGGAAGCCTGGAGTTTCTTCCCTGCTCGAATGTGGGATGCATCTGTGGTGAGTATAACAGCTGGAACATCTCATGCAGACACATTCTCAGATATATCTCATAAACAGAAAAAAAAAACAAGACTAATATTTAGGTCACCATCGTGTATCGGTGTCTCGTGCGTCCTGTTACAAACATGTGTGAACCAGTCCAATGCTTAGTTCAGGTTCCTTCTCACATCAGGTGTTGAGCAGGGCTGCTCGAAGTCAGACCAAGAATCACTGACGTGGCTTTACGACCTTATTTGCACAGTCAATACAAGAAAAACTGTTTTCTGAGGCAGCAAATCCAAAGTGTCAAACATTATGAAAAGAGTTAAATAAGTTAAACAAAGAGAAAAACTAATGGCTCGATGGGTTTTCCTCTAAAAACACTTCTGTGATGTGGACGCCAGCAAACATTTCAAACAGCAGTATGCTCTTGTATGCAGTAGCCACAAAATGGCTCACTGGCCTTGACTCTGGGGGGCTCTGATGCATTCAAAATGTCATAAGAAACGGGCTATGCAAATAATGAACCATTGTGTTTTTGTTATACAATGAGTTACTAGTTTATTAGGTAGTATAATGCATGATTCAATTCTACAATATACTGTTGTAACTGTAAAGGGTTGTGTATTGTTGTCATAAACTGCATTACTTTGAAAAGGTCACTTTTTAAGTATAATGTAATACGGTTGAAATTGGGTCTAATTTCAGCCTAAAACAAAGTTGAACTTTTAACACAAATCAATGAAAATCTGTTGGAGCCTTCTGGGTAAGGAGCTGGTCAGAATGCCCATGATGACCAAAGTCCACCATCAAAAGCACCAACAATGGTCACATGACCATCTGAACTGGATTATGGAGTGATGGGTCATGTATTCTTTTACATAGTGTGGACAGCCGGGTCCGAGTGTGTCGTTTAGATCTGGGATCAGGATCAGGACTATGGGAAGAAAAGTCATCAGAGGCAGGGTGATGCTTTGGACGATGTTCTGCAGAGAAACCTTGAGTCTTAGTGTAGTGTCTTCAACTCTGCGTTGTGGATAACAATGAAGACAGACTCCCAAGGAGATGTCTTTCCGAATGATTTATGATGATGTATGCACAGCAACAGTCGTACAGATAACTGGGACCTTCACCAACTTTTCTTTTTCACACTGACCCCCAGTGTATATCATCCCGAGAGAGTCCAGAGCAAAGAGGAAGTACCACCGCGGAATCGCGAGTAATAGCGCTTTCAGAATAAAACGCTTGCTCTAACTCCGGCACTACTCCTCGCCATCCCACCTCCCGAGAAGACGCGCACACTCAACACAATAACCAACCTTCTTATGTGCACAATTATAAAAGAACAGAATGATGGAAACTCAACAAAAAGAAACAAACAAAAACCCGAAGTGGCGATCCGCCTCCTTCACAATAAATGTGTCAATATAGCGCAACAACAATATACCCCTACTACATCAGCATTCACATAGTTGATATAGGTATCAGTAGCATTTCCAATTTCATAGATCACGGAGGTAAAGATTTCAGAATAATTCAGAATCCTCTTTTGCAGCTTGGATTTCTAACCCACCAGGTTCATTAACGACAAAACTATGAAGTGAGGCTGAAACATGCTCAACCTTCAGTCTGGATTTAGAGGGAAGAGATTTAGTGGACAGGCAGACAGTTAATGTTGGGACTGATTGGTGTATATTCCCCTGTGTTTACAGGCATGTATTGTCAATTGGCTCCACATTGCAAAAGGGACAGTGTCGTTTTGATCAAAGACAGCCACCCATGCTGACTCACCCAGACATGGCTGACATCGTGTTGCTCAGAACAGCACACTCCTCGCTTTATTTTTTCTCTCCCTCTGTTTCTCTGCGAATCTGAGCTATAGTAGAAACTCTGGCTGTGCCACGTGGACCCAGGCTACCTGCCAAGGCCTGTCCACATGCCTTGCCACGAGCACTCCCTGTGAGATCTCGAGAGTAAACCGCTCGGAAGCTATGGCTGAGAGTCTCTATGCAACCCCCTTCCTCCTCCTCCTCCTCTTATTTCTCTGTATCTCAGATTGACATTCTGCCCGGCTGCAACCTAGTCATCTGCCAAGTTATGAGGCAAGCGTGCCGCGTTGTGCACGGACCTGCATGTTGATACTTGGGTAAACAAGGTAAATTAAAATAAATGTTTTTAATTCTGCACCACTTGCCTTGCAAAACATTGAAGTTTTAAAACTATAATCTCCATTTTCCCCTCCCATTTTTTTAAGTATACACCTCAGAGCTATCTGTGACTACTGCTCCATGAGAGATGATTTGTGGATCACTGTGTAGTGATGTCAGTCCTAGATACAATATTTGTTTGTGTCCACTGTGTCCTTTTCCCCTTCAGAAGTTAAGGTTTTACATCTGTATTTTGGATCCCGTGTTGATGACATCCTGAATGTGATTGCTTAACATTCTCGAAGTATTACAATATTCACTTGCGGGTCATCTGGATCTGGGTTACCTTCCACTTACTTTTGTTTCACATGTGAGGGTGGTCTGGAGCGCTCACTGTTGCACAAATGAAAAAATCTTGGTGCATCCCGCAAATAAAAGAAGCCTGGTGAATGTGATACTGGGTTTAAATATCTCCAGCATATTTTAGAATAATCAGAAGAGCGTTTGAAGGTCAAAGACTGTTTGATCGGGTTTAAGTTTTCACTGCTCCTGTTGTTAGTGACAGACTCTTATAGGATCACTGTTTGATTTCATTCCCTTTGCTAGTATATGCTAATTTATGTTTTGCCAAATAGTGACACAGACAAAAGAAATTTGAACAAAGAGCTTAAGAAGCAGACCATGTTAAATGTTCATCGAAAGCATCTGGAGGGGGAAATGGTCCAAGCATCTTTTTGCACTTTTGTTTCCCAGTGACAAAAGCTGTGTATTCTCAAGTCTAATATCAACATTTCAGCTGTTAACGGCCTTGTAGAGTTTCATGGCACATTTTCAATGTCAGAGAAAATGTAGGAAGGTGGGAACTGTCTGTGAAATGCTTAAAATAATAGTTAGCAGCTAACAGCTACCCGTGCTGTGTCTGAAATCAAAATGTGTATTTTATACACAGTATGATGAGTTCTGCCCATGTGTTAAAATATAAAGAATAAAGGGCTGTGATGATATTCTAAAATGCTTTAATGTTATTTAACGGGCCATGGAGATTAGCGAATATTTTAAGGTCGGTTTATTGTTAACAGATGACTTTGTGACTAAATTATCCACTGTGGAGTGTAATAATGAGTGGAACACTTAGATCTTAACCAAGACAAAGAAAAAAAACTCTTGAAACCCTTAACACAACTGCTGCTGTGGATAACACCAGTGGGTGAGGCATTTATAAGAAGACAATAAACTGGGTCTCATGGGAATTATAGGGTGGGGAAGGGTGTGGGTGTGGTGTCTCTTCGCTCCAGCCAAGTTAATCTTGTGAAAAGGCCCAAGGGTGCCACATGGCCACGCTGACATCTCACTTCTCACCATGCAGCTGTCCGGCCATCAGAAGAATATAAAAACCACTGAGGCTGCAAAGATGATATTAACAATTTCCATATTAGCGTGCACTTTGAAGTAAAATCTGAAAATTTGTATGTAATTAGCTTACCCATGCTAATACACGACAAAAAGACACCCAGTCACTTGCAAGCTGCACCAGTGTTATAGGCGTTGGATATTAGAACCCGACCGATATGAATCTTGAGGGGCGGATGCCGTTATTAAAAAATTCCAATACCTTTATATCTGCTGATATATTTTTTTTTTTAACGTGGCAATCATTCCTAAGACATCTTTATCAAACCCTTGTGGCAAAGAAATGTAATTGAAAATGGTCTGTATTTATTTATTTATACTTTACACTTTTCTAGTCTTGATGACCACTCAATGCACTTTGCAGTACAGCTATTTCCCACATTCACACACACATTCATACAGTACAGCTATTTCCAGCACCTTTTATATCAAACATCCCTCCCACACTGCAAAGACAGCCGTCAATTTGGGGTTCAATGTTTTGCCCAAGGACACCTCGGCACGCAAAATGGATGGAGGAGCTGAGGATCAAACCAACGTCCTTTTGGTAACTGGACAACCCGTTCCTCCTGAGACTAAGCTGCCCAACTCTGGCTTGATATTTTACAGTTTAATCAGATACATTATTGTGAATAGCCATAAATAGAAAACACAAATATGTCCAGATATATATTTTTGTATGATTTATTTAAAATTACAATTTAAAAATAAAATTACATAACATAAACACTGATATGCTTATGTCAGGAAAAGGTTCATCTCAGCCAATTTATATCGGACAGCCAAGATATCCATTGGGTTTAACTGAATATGCTAAACTTTAGCCACTGTTAAGTAACAAAATATAGTCGCATCCCCTTATGTTGTGAATGAGCATATTGTCAATATTTCAGTAGGGATATGGAAATCATATAACAAAGAGGACACTTTTTGTCTTAGCAGAGAGGACATAGTGTCTTTTATTTTTCTGCTGTCGTCTTTACAGAAAAGAGACACATTGTTCTACTAAAAAATACACTTCTTTGTTTACTTTCTAGTTTAGTTTTTGTTTTGAGGACAGGGCGCATAAAGTACACGTGTAATACACAGTATACCACATGTATATATGTATACTACACGTATATCTGCATCACGTGTCTACACAGTATGAATATGTCATGTATTCTAATAGAGGCAGTGATTAAAATAAAGAACAAACCTACATTTAAGATGAATATAACATGACCCAAGCGTTTCCACACATGTTTAATTACATGACCGGACTAAATAAGATAAATTTACTAACTGCCGGCTGACCGCGTCGTGGTGGTCAAAAGGGCGTTCTCTGCCCAAAGCTCTGCTCTCTGACTTAATGTTTGCTCTTGTTAAAATCATGGGTGCTCATCAGCAACCGCACAGTGTGACTAAGTGACCTCATCGTCTTACATCAAAATATAGCCGATCCAATGCACAACACAAACACAGCTGGAGTTACTATGCAAACACACAAACACAAAGAGTTGACACGCTCTTCGTTAACGGCGGCATCTGATGCAATCGAACGCAGCAGGACAGTTTCTCAAAACCATAATATCATCCATTAATGTTCATTGTAACCACTCTTTCAAAAAGAAGCCACATTTGAGAGAATGGCATATGTAATCCTGATCTGTGACACACACACACACACACACACACACACACACACACACACACACACACACACACACACACACACACACACACACACACACACACCCATGTCACCAAACACCAACACTAGCTAGTTCTCATGACAGAGTCCCCTCCTCTGGCTCCAAACTGTGGGTGGTGCAGGCATTACCACACAGTGTTACAGTAGGAGGGGTGCACTGTACATTGATGCTGTATGTGCCAACAGATGTTTTTAATGACAGGCAGCCTGTTTCAGCTGAAGACTGGGAGAAGAGGAGAGGAATAAAGAATGCTCGGGCAGCGCTGCTGTCTCATAAGCACAATATTAAAGTCGGCCAATTGCAGCAGTGTTCAAAGTTGTGTTTTGATCCCATTCAGTCCAGATGATTAAAGTAGGGTTTACCTGACCTTTTTCCTATCATCACTTCAAAGCATTTTCCCATCATGACTTCTACTGTGACTCCCAGTTTGGCCATGTGATGAGTGATACTGTGCATCCACAAACAAAAAATTCAGATATTAACCTGAGTAAGACAATAGTCTGAATGAGACACTGTCACGTAAACAGCTTTCCTGATTACCGTAAGCCGAATAAGGTCATTAAGACGTGGAGTATTACGTGGATTATTCGCATGATGCAGACATATACATCTTACTCACATTATAATGTTCTATTGGGGATTTGACAGCATTTTGTGACATCGACAGACGGCAGTTACCAACTGCTTGACGGCGCATGTTGGGTTAGAGGTAGAAACAGTAGTTTTAGAGGGAAATTGATATAATGCCGATTTTGGATGGGTGCAAACATTGCAATGGCAATATTTTCAAAAAGATCACAGGAACGTCGACATATGAAGTAGTGGATGATGATAGTTCATGATCAGACTCTGTAACTGTGACTTTGTGACTGTGTAACATGTAAATGGGAATTTGAATGGAATGTTCTATTAGCAACTAGTGTAAACATCATAATCTTAATAGTGTGTTAAGGTCAAAATAATGCGTACATGTATTATCAGTCATGGCAGTAAAGCATGCACGTGTCACTTCATTAAACAAAGAGAACGACCTCTATGACGAACAGCTGACCTCACTGATATGTACTTCATCACTAAACATACAAGTCCACAGATGAACACCTCTTCTAAAGACATTTTCCATCGCACAAACAAACCCAAGCACACTTTCGAGTATTTTTGTACAAAAATGTCTTCCTATAAGTTGACGATTTGCATCGTATACAGTAGCTAAACCATTCTCCATGTATTAATGTCTCCAAATGAAAGGGGAGGCCTCGTTCTTTTTCTGGAGCTGGCACTCCTTTACCTCCACCAACTCTGTAATTAGCTCCTGATGCAGCCTGACTCTCCTCTGTGGCAGTGTACCAGCTGGTACCAGGCCTCACTGACTGCATCCACCCTCGCGGGCTCAATTGATGAACTCTACTACCACTAAGGTGACTGCACAGGAATGCACAGGCTGCTTCTCGGCACAGAATATCAATCACGGCTTATTGAGGATGCTGGATGCCGCCAAGTTCTGAAGTCACAGATTCAAGCCCCGACTGATCCTTTATGAGGGAGTGCTCACTGGGGAGAGGTGAATAACTCCCTCTTCTGTGTAAAACGTGACAGATGATCGATCCGACACAGCCAGGAGCAAAAGACAATGGCACACGTGGAAATCCAGCAGGCCCTGATTTAATATCTCAGGGAAAAACAGATTCAGTGGTGTTGAAACCGAAACAAGACGAGCTCTTTTAGGATATTAGACATTAGAGACTGTGCTGGAATGAGGCAGGCAAACTAGCAGGATCCTGAACTGCTGCCCAAATGGTTTGAGTTAGGATCTACGGCTAGTGGGAGCTACTACCGAGATGAAACGTAACCGCAAGACAAAAGCATATTTACGTTTACGACCACCTTTAGGATTTATGGTCACTTATGTGGCTTGAATGACTTGCTGCGAAAGAGATTTATTGTGTGCCTCATAAATACATACCACAACAGTGCAGCAGGATTTAAGTAGGTTCATCAACTGCTTTTCAATACCTAGCAGTGCGATGTTGCACAACATTTCCATTTTTTGTGCAACATACTACATTACATCATTAGCAGCAGCATAGTATATTAGCAGCAGTATATTATAACAGCAGCGAATGTGAATCATCTGCAACCAGTTACTTGCGAGATAAAGTTTTGTGTCAGTGTTAAATTCATATTTTACATCATTTGAACGGGCATGCCAGCGTTAGCGATTCGAGCGCTAATGAAGAGCAGATGACTGATGGGGGATTTTACTTTCTCAAAAATATTTTTTTTAAACCAGACAAGATGATTAAAGGGTGGGAAGGGAGGGAAAGTTGGTTGCACACGTCCAGCTGTCCAGCAATATCGTAATCTGTACGACTGGCCACAGTAGAGAGTCCCGCAACAAGGGAGTGTTGTCTTATTTAAACAATGACAGTGTGTGTACTCGTTCAACTTTAGCACCACCTCAACCATTACAACAAGTTTAAACATTTTAGATGTGGGAATTTAAAGAAGCACGGAGTCATGTCTTCATCTAAACGCTCCCAAGAGTTCCCCTGTTGATCATGTGCACATCTGGCTGGGCTCAGTCAAGTCTCAGTGGAAATGATTGTAGTGAAAACTGGGCTTTCGAGACGTAGTTTGTCTTTGTCAGGCGAAGAGGTCAATCATATTCACTCAGGTCAACAGACTGATTTCTGATCTTCACACTGAATCTGACCCATGTGTCCGACTGCAGTGTTTCATGAGGCTAAGGCTGCAACTAATGATTATTTACTGTATCAGTTACTCTGCCAGTAATCTGCATGATCAATTATTCAATCAGTGAAACAGTGAAACAGTGAAGGATGCATTACAGTTTCCCAGAACCTAACCCGGGGTTAATCAGACTGCTTCTTTTATCCAACCAGGTGCCCAAAATCCTAAGATATTCAGAGTATTATCACAAGAGAAGAAGACAGCAAATGTGTTTGAGGAGTTAAATTATTTTGTTTCATAATAGTTTCATAGTTGTTTTTTAATTTGTTGATGTCTTAAATGATACATTTTTAGAGTTACCAATTGTGTGCTGCAAAACATTGTGCACATATCTTCAGGCAAATACGGTTATCTGATACATATGATTTACATGGAAAGCTGATTACTGATAATCTGGTAATTGATTTTCTGCATATTAGTCGTGGGCAGACATTAAGCGAGGGGTGAGGTACATCCTGGACAGGTCATCAGTGTATCACAGGGCTGACAAATAACCATTCACACTCACATTCACATCTACGGGCAATTTAGAGTCTCAAATAGCTGTGGGGGGAAGTGAGAGTTCCCAGAGAAAAGCCACACAGACATGAGGAGAACATATAAACTCCACAGTGGTTTGAAAGAACCTTCTGGCTGTAAGGGGACAGTGCTCATCGTTGCACCACCTTCCGCCACCCACTGACAATTCTAATCATCCAAAAAACACCAAAGGGGCACAACATACATGACTTCCATACCTCAAGTTCAAATGTTAAGCTTTTATGTTTCAATGCGGTCTCTATACCAGCCGATGACTGACTTGGTAAGTTTATAGTGGGAAATATTTAAGCCAGTAACATAATTATTCTGGACATTGTGCCATAGTTCGTTTTCCTTCTCCCGCACCGGCATTCATGTACTGCAGTTTTTCCTTTGTCTACATCAAAGTATTGATAGTAGAAAATGGCACCCCGGGTTCACAACACTGAGTTATAAAGTTTTTACGACTACAGAAACATTATTTTCCGCTGACAGGCTACGTAAATGATGAGCATGCCATCTGGCGTTAAAACACAGTCAGATAAGGTCCTGAGCTCACGTCTAGGATCAGGAACGAGCCCAAGACCAAGGCCTGGAAAATTCTTAAGCTATAAATATCTGTGAAGCTGGTTCTCCACTGTCTGATGTGGCAGATACGTACAGATCACTCATACAATGTGCACTCAGGTGAGCATTATAGAAGTACCACCCTCTGGTTGTATGCTTCCACCAACCAGGGCAGTTTCAGTCTACATACAATCCTTTAAAGACTCGTATGAGGTCACCTCGACCTTTGACCACTGAAATCTAACCAGTTCATCTTTGAGTCCAAGTTACAACTGGTCAAAATTGAAGAAATCCCCTGAAGGCAGACTTGCGATATCATGTTGAAGTGGCCAAAAAATGTTCTGTAAAGCCACCATGAACATGACCTTTGACCAGCTACATTTAAATAGTTAATCCATGAGATAAGTGAACATTTGTGCCAAATTTGAAAGGATTCTGTCAAAGTCCAAATTCTGATAGTAGCATAAAAATGGTGCTTTCATGAACCAACCCTGAACTAACCCAACATACAATAAAATATTATGAAGAAATAAATGCATCAAAAGTTACCACTGCTCATATGGAAATAACATAATCTTTTTAATAATGAAACAACAGTCTAGGAAATGTTTTACACTAAGTTTAATAGTGGGAAATAATGCACAAGAGGCTTTATAATATGACCTTCCTATGGAGCCGTGGTTAAGTGGATGGAAAAATGAGGCAACCCTCGGTTCCAAATTACAGCGGCAAACGCAAGACTATTTTTTCCCCACTTACGAATGAGGGTGTAACTCCCCCAGGGTCAGTAACAAAAGATTTTACAAGATGTTGCCATCGATGCCCTGCTGAGCTGACCTTGTATAAGACTTATAACCTCGTCTCAGAGCGGCCACGGATGGTGTCTGATGGCACTCTAAGGAAACACTGGAATCACACATACCTGGGCCACGCTGATGTTTGTGTAGGAACTTTGCACCGAGACAAATTCTTCAACAGGGAGGAGAAGGCGGATTTTGGAGTCAATGTCACTCAGCTGCTCCAGGTCAGAGGGCACTGGGGTGTAAACGTGTCCTGTCAGGTCTGACACCGCCCACATGTCCTCCTGGAAGAGAAGCATCACTGAAATAAATCATAGCCCACTGAGTATGAGCCTGCTTTATTTCGTGGTAACCTAAATATGGGAGTGATGAACATGATTAATCTATTGCTTATGCAGTAATCTTATAACAATGACCTTGGAATTCACTTCTGTTAGGCGAACATGGTGCCACACAACAACAACTACATAGTCAAATGCCAGCACTTTGTCCATTGCCCCTTCCTCACTGAAGACTCTGTCCCAGTGAGTTTCATTCATATCCTATGTGAACCACTGGGTGGGTGGTGAGCTCATCCAGGCTCAGTGGTGAGATACGATCTCGTAGCAATGCTATGATGAAAAACAAAAGCGCAACTCCACAAAGAACGCAGCTGTAACCTTTGATCGTTGTCAGGGGGAGTAGAAGAAAGTTGGTGTTAGAAAACAGCAAACATTGTGCTCTATTAACTAGGTGGAGCAGCACACAAAGCCAAAAGGTAAAACATGTCTCCCACAAATACTTATGAGAAAGATTTGTTGCTTGGACTTTGCAGAATACCTCATTCTGTCACTTTAGAAAGTCTGCTCCACTAGTCTGACTCTGTCCCATTGATATGATACAAAATTAGCTATTCTTATTTCAGAGAGTATTCTGTGTTATTGTATTATCTGCTGATCTCTACCACCTGACCAGGGTGACTTACCAAGCAGGCAAGGTCTGCGGGGATACTTCCCATCCGTGGAGTTCCAGCCTCTCCCTTCTGATCGGAGGGAGATAGGTAGGAAGGTACGGACAACGTGAGATTAGAACCAAACAAACCAAATGCAAATTTTTTCAACTCAATTAAACAAGATGAGAGCCATGTTGAGTTATGTTGAGTTATGTTGAGTTATGTCATTAATTGTCTGCTTAAACTGTGAGGATATTTATGACGGCTGCTACGGATAATCTGGATTCTTTGTTTATCTGATGTGTTTTAAATGTTGATGAAGAACATAAATACCTCAACAAAAAAAAAACATTGTTTTTTTTCAAAGTGATTGAGTCTATAAAAACAAGGAACACAACAGTGTTAAAAGTTTTATTTTAGTCGTAAAAGAAAAAAATCGATTCCATCTGTAAATGATGGAAACGTATTCATTTGCTTTCTTGCTGAAAGTAAGAAGCAAACTGTCTGTAGCTTTACAATACACACAGAGTGGTATCACTCTTTACAACACCTCTGGACAACAGGGCAAATACACATATTTATTAGCCGTGTAATAAATATCACTACTGTTTTCTTTTCCTTAAACCCTTTTTTCTTTCAGCTTATTGGACAGTCCATAGTGAAGAGATGGGGAAGGAAGCAAGGGGAGAGAGAGAGATGGTGTATGTCATGCACACAAGACCCAGATGGAATCAAAGTCAGGACGTTGCAACATCATTTTGCTAAATCTGGATTCTCTTAATGATCAGTCAGTTCATTTTTCCAAACAATGATTCTGTGGTTGTTCCAGAATCCCCTGTAATGAGAACCAATGTTCTTCCTTATATATAATTTCAACCTGAGCACATAGGTAAGAGATAAATGCTGGAGTTCCACCACTGCAGCCCCAAAATGTTCCACTGACTGCTGCTGATTTACTGCCTCAGGTTACCAGAACCACACAAACCTGCAGAACTTGATAGGAGGAAAAGTCGGTAACATAAAAAAAAACACATGTGTGAGGTAAACAGTGAGTTGTGGTTGATGTGTCCAGAGGGATTCTGCCACGAAATGGGCGAAGTCCTCAGAACTGAAGACGCATGATGGCCAAAGTCCTGGTGACATAAATAATGTGCTTGCTCCATTCATAATTGCACGCCTCGCAATAACAGGAAGTCTTTCTCCAGCCAATAAAACAAACAAAAAAACCCAGAGCATCTGCGCTCCGCTCCGTTTGGTATCTGCCACCACATTTACTCCAGTATTGTTCTAAAAAGTCAAGGCAAACATCATAAACAAAGCAACGACACATAAAAGAAAATCCCTGGCGGGCCGTCGCACGGATGCAGAGCTGTCAGGGTCAAGCTAAATGGAACCGTATGTGAAAGGTTAGTATGTTCCCTCTCACTTCCCAACGGGCCTCGCAGCTGCCAAAGGTCTATTAAAGTTAATTAAAAGTGAGAATAAAAACATTTGAAGTTAGCATGGCGTGGGCGGGTTAACAGAGAAGCGGTCTGCTGCTCCAGGTGGCACAGGGTCTCGGATGAAGACCCATCAAGAGGGGAAAAAGAGGCCTCGTTCTCCTCTCCTCAGCACACGCTCACCA